>NC_052502.1:7300094-7667026 GCF_016617805.1 Bactrocera tryoni | reverse complement strand
GTCCTTACATTGACTCAGAACACGATCTTGTTGCAGCCAAGACATGCACCCGCATCTGTGCAGCAAACGACAAAAAAAAGAAAGATTGGACCAAATTGATCGAACAATTTTCTAAATTGGTCTGCCTCTCTGTCCATTGTTGTTATTGTTGTTTTTGCTGCAAAACATTTCTGAATTAATTTTGAAGAATGCTGACGAGTTGACAGTCCTTGGCTGTATATATGTGAACTAGTCTCTCAGTTTTTGGGATATTGATCCGAAATTTTGCACACGTTAATTTCTCTCCAAGCGGTCCATTTGCCTATCAAAATTTACATCGTACTCAATTGACTCAAAAGTTTCCCTGGAAACGACGCATAACGCTCAAATAGTAGATTGTTTGACCGGTCGGTCGGATTTTGGGAGTGCACCACATCCCGATAATCGAAGGAAATTGTCAATATAACCTTGTTGTCGACCTTGTTTTCGACCTGACCTCGTGTTTTCACTTTCCTTAGACCCAAATGGTCTTTCAAAGTGGGTTTACTGATCCCACGAATATTCCAACGATACCAGTAAGATTCTCAAACACCAATTCCTTTATTATACCCTGAACAGGGTATATTAAGTTTGTCACGAAGTTTGTAACACCCAGAAGGAAGCGTCGGAGACCCTATAAAGTATATATATATAAATGATCAGTATGTTGAGCTGAGTCGATTTAGCCACCTCCATCTGGCTGTCTGTATATATACGAACTAGTCCCTTAGTTTTTAAGATATCATTTTGAAATTTTGCAAAAATCATTTTCTCTTCAAGGAGCTGCTCATTTGTCGGAACTGCCGATATCGGATCGCTGTAACATATAGCCGCCATACAAACTGAGCGATCGGAAAAAAAGTTATTGTATGGAAAACTTTTGCATTTTACAAGATATATTCACGAAATTAGGTATAGATTTTTTTCTAAGGCAACAATGTAATATCGGAAGAGATTGTTCAGATCGGTTTACTATACGGATAGCATATAGCCTCCATACAAACCGAACGATCGAAATCAAGGGCTTGTATGGAAAGCTTTCGCAATTGACGTGGTATCTTCACGAAATTTGACATGAATTACTCCGAAAAAATTGTTCAGATCGGATTACTATAACACATAGCTTCGATATAAATTGAACACATAGTTACTAAAGGAACTGCACCTGTGAAGGGTATAATAGCTTCGGTGCAGCCGAAGTTTACGTTTTTTTATATAACAGTTTATTTGGAAAATGACTAAGAAGCGCCAAAAACACCAAAACTACGCATACTGAAAAGTAATGTTGGTAAATACCAAAAACAATTAACAATTACACGCAGATCACACACACACATATAACTACAAATGCAGAAATATCAATTGGCCAATCAAAAAACAAAATCTCTTAGCAACCTGGAAGCGCTCAAGGTTGCACGCGCCAAATATGCTGCACCACAACAAAATTCATAACAATCAAGCTTCGTAACTCCAAATGACTCGACAAACATACACACTTACACATGCATAAAAGTGGAATTTTTGCAAAGAAAAAATAAAAAACCAAATTCTCATAAAATTCTAGCTGAAATGAATGCAAAAAACTCGCATTTAATGCGCACAGCAACAATTTTAATGTGTCTAATGAACCAGTACACAAGCATAATATGTGCAAACAACAGCAACAACACCGCTTAAGTACAGCCTGCACTCAACTTTTTTTACATACCAGTTAGCACACACACATATATACATACAACGAATTATGAGATCAGAATATTTGACATACGCAAACCGATATGCAGCTTTCGAAACGCGACTGGAATATAATATAAAAGCGTTTATGTGTTGATTCTAATTTATACATAGGTTATATAGATTATATTCACTTTTATATTTATGATTCGTATTTTTTTCGCAACACAAACAATGCAACAATATTTGACAATAAAAGCGCCAAAACCCGATTTGAGATCATAGCTTTTCTATTAGAATGTTTTAATGCTAATTTCTACGAGCAACAGCTCATTCACACACACATATACATACATGCGTCTGTATGTAGGGGTGCTTGAGTGCTTAAGCTGGAGCACATAGCAGAGCGCTTTGTTTGGTGTCTCAAGGTCGACAATTACCAAAATCACTTCATTTCATTTCATTCATGTGTTGCATCACAACGAGCAGCGGCGAACGTTCGCACAAACAATGGAAACGAACAAATCTAAAAAATTGCAATTCAATTCATTTTAGAGAATCTTTACTTAGCGATAATTAAGTATTAGCGCAAATTGTATTGGTTTGTGGATGTGGAAGTGCTGCCAAATAATTCAGTTTTAGATTAAGAAGCGCTCTCTTATAACGAAAGTCGCATTCTGGGCCCGTATTCAAGATGACACGTCAAAAGAAAAGAGTTTAAGGGACGAAATTGCCAAGAAAACGTCATAAGCCAGTGAAAACGTCGGCAAAAATCCATGAATCGGGGTTCGAATTACTTCCGCATCTACAATATTCTTCGGATCTGGCCTCCAGCGACTATCTCCTGTTCTCAGATCTCAAAAAAGAGTTCGTTGGGAAGAAATTTTCATCGAATGTAGAAGTGATCGCCGAAACTGGGAAATATTTGGAAGCAAAGGATAAATCGTACTATAAATATGGTATCGAAAAGTCGGAGGGTCGCTGCATCACCCTTCACGGGAACTATGTTGAATGTAAAAAAATCGATTTTTGTCAAAAAGAAAATATTTTTTACTATGGGCACTACAGGCCAGGAGTTTTTCAATTGACCTGTTAGTAATGGAAAAGTAGCTGGAACAGGGTGTCTCCGCAAAGTAATAGGGCTGAGTCGATTTAAAAAAATGTATTGAACCAATCGTTACAATTCTTTAAAAACCTTCAAAATAGGCTCCTTCTGCGTCGATGCGACGCTGCTAGCGCGATTTCCAAGCATTGAAGGCATGACGGAAGGTATTCTCCGGAATGGCCTTGAGAGCCGAGATGCACGCTGCTTGGGTCCTCTCTGTCGTATCGCAAAACTTGCCTTTCATCGGCCTTTTCAGGCAAGGAAACAAAAAAGTCCCTGGGGGCCACATCTGAGCTATAGGGCGGCTGCGGAAGCGTTGGCATGCCGGCCTTGGTTAGGTAGCTGTTAACAAGAAAGGCGGTGTGAGCCGGGGTGTTGTCGTGGTACAACTTCCAATCGGCTGCGATATCTTGTCGGACCCGATTGACCTTTCGTTTGAGTCTCTTGACGCCTTCCACGTAAAACGTTGGCGTTGACGTTTTGTCCAGGAGGACAATGACAATTTGTCAAAAAAGACAATGAGCATCGTTTTCACTTTGGATTTGCTCATTCATCAGCGACCCCTTCCCGGCCCTCCAAAAAGTCCAGGTGTCACCGCAACACACCACTTTTTGCTAAAGCCACATCTGGGTAAGTCTGCTTGATCATATCAAACGTCTCTGCCGCAGATTTACAAAGTTTCACACAAAATTTAGTCGCGTACCTCTGCTCTAACGAACGCTGCATTTTCGGCTTTCACCACTCACAAAAATACGTCGCGCGAAAATGTTTGTCCTGACTCTCCAGGTGCTCGGAGACAATTGACCAGCCGCTCGTTCGTTAGCTAGGAACGCCCTCTACCGAATCCAGTCGGTGCGCATACTCTCCGAAGTACAGTCGCGGCGATAGAAAATCAGTTCTATTACTTCCCGGAAAAACCATGTATTACTCTCATAACTATGTAACAGTAGCAGATCCAATCTTATATACAAGAATCGCCTCAACAATACATCCAAAACCTCTTTGAGGAACCTTTTTTATTGCCTTTGATTTTTGGGAACTAAAAACATGGATTTTACACTTTTTAGGAGTTGCATGAGGGCCAAAATTACTTTGCTTCTTATACTTTTGAGACGCTGTGTTCTTACGATTGTCATTGAATGTATTAGTTGAGTACTATATTATACTTTTAAGAGTAGAAAGTTGTTTTTACGAGTCCAGGTATGAAGTAAAATAAAATCTTAAGTTTAAATCATCATTTCAAGCCACTGCCATGCTCCCAATAATGATCCACTCTTAAAAGAATAGAGCGCATTTTTATACCCTGAACAGGGTATATTAAGTTTGTCACGAAGTTTGTAACACCCAGAAGGAATCTTCGGAGACCCTATAAAGTATATATATATAAATGATCATTATGTCGTGCTGAGTCGATTTAGCCATGTCCGTCTGTCTGTCTGTCTGTATATATACGAACTAGTCCCTCAGTTTTTAAGATATCTTTTTGAAATTTTGCAAACGTTATTTTCTCTTCAAGAAGCTGCTCATTTCTCGGAACGGCCGATATCGGACCACTATAACATATAGCTGCCATACAAACTGAACGGTCGGAATCAAATGCTTGTATGGAAAACTTTCACATTTGACAAGATATATTAATGAAATATGGTATAGATTATTTTCTAAACCAACAATGTAATCTCCGAAGAAATTGATCAGATCGGTTAACTATAGCATATAGCTTCCATACAAACTGAACACATAGTTACTAACAGAAATGCACCTGTGAAGGGTATTTTGCTTCGGTGCAACCGAAGTTAACGTTTTTTCTTGTTTTTATTTGAAAATGAAAAAAAGTTGGAAAAAAGAAAAAAATCCAAGCAAAGCCAGATATAAAACAAAAGCTTAATTGTTAATGTTTTTTAAAAATGACATAACAACTTTCAAAAGTATTTGTGAATATTTTTTGTTTATTATTTTTAATTTTATTTTTATTAACCTCTCTTTCACAACCGGTAAGGATACTACACGATATCATTAATTCTGCAATTTGATTATTTCTAAATTGTCATACCAGTTTAGCTATGTTGGCAAGTATTGTTGCCGACATTTTTTATTCTGCCTGCAAGTCTTATAAATACCATAGCAATTTTTATTTATTTTTATTTTTAATTTTGTGTACATTTCTTATTCTGTATATGTAGATATGTATGTTGTTAAATAACAATAGTACTATTAGTTCTACCTGACCTTCAATGCAATGTCATTGACTTATAGAACCTGCATAGACATTTTGGCAGACTTTTTTGTGAAAGAGCTGTTGAATTTTAGTAACAAGTTAAACACCTCACAGTTAAAATAAATGTCCACATTTTTCTTTTATAAAGAGTGATCCATTTCGAGGTTCCTTACTTGTTTTGAGAAAAACACAGAAACATTCGTTAACATTTATTTTTTTGAAGATTATCTCTTTCATGTGTTGACCACGTCTACGTCTCAGATGGTCCATCTGTTGAGTCCAATTTTTTCTTTTATAAAGAGTGATCCATTTCGAGGTTCTTTACTTTTTTAAAGAAAAAACACAGAAACATTCTTTAACATTTATTTTTTGAAGATTATCTCTTTCATGTGTTGACCGTGTCTACATCTCAGATGGTCCATCTGTTGAGTCCAATTTTCGATGAATCGTTTGAGCATTACGACTGGTAACCAATGACATGCGTGATGTTGTGCTCCAAGGCCTGAATCGCAGCGGGATTGTCTGCATACACTTTAGACTTTACATATCCCCACAGAAAAAAGTCCAATGGTATAATATCGCAGTGTCTTGGTGGCCAATCGACTGTCACAAATTATCTTCTCATCGAAGTGTTCTCTCAATAAGTCCATTGATTGATGCGATGTATGGGAAGTGGCGCTGTCTTGTTGAAACCAAATGTCGCCGAGATCAGGAGCTTCAATTTCTAACAACATATAGTCGGTTATCATGGCGCGATAACAGTCGCCAACGCCAGTTACGTTCTCACCGGCATCAGTTTTAAAGAAGGTGATTCCACCGGCCTACAAACCACACCACACCATTGTTTTTTCTGGATGAGTTGGCAGCTTTTGAATTTCTTCAGGCTACTCTTCGTCCCAAATGTTGTAATTTCGCTTGTTTACATACCAATTGAGTCAGAAATGGGGCTCATCGCTGAGCAAAATTTGGCTGGAAAACTTCGGATCATCTTAGAACTATTCAAAAGCCAATAGAGCGAAGCGAAGTCGCTTAAGAAGGTAGTGCGGCTACAGTTTCTGCCAATACTTTGTACGCTTTCAATTTAAGATCTCGACGTAAAATGTGCCACGTAGTTCCATACGTCAGTCCGAGTTGCTGCAAACAGCGCCAAATAGACCCGCCACGGTCTTCGTGTACACTCTCAGCTATGGCTGCTATATTTTCATCACTGTGTGCTGGATGTTATCGATTCGGTCGAATGTGATCTAATAAAGAATGCTGGATCTCAGGATGTGTGATGGTGTTGCGAATAGGGCGCTCAGTAGGCCGATTATGTTGACTATAAGTAGAGTAAAGCGCGCGAAACACATTCTTTACGGTTCGTGATTTTTCGTAGTAAAGTTGAATGATTTGAAAACGTTGTTCAGACGTAAGTCCTTCCATGATGAAATGCCAAATAGTACCAAACAAAAATTACATGACAGCCTGATACTCTACTTGGATCACCCGTTACTTATGAAAATACTATATGTTCATATTGTAGTATTATTCAGTAAAAAATTGAAATTGCAGAAGAATAGTCATTGGCATATTTTTCCGGTACTATTCATCAATATTAATTTACTTTCTCAATTTATTGCTATATTTCTGGCAGTAAAATCATCGAGTACAATTACAAATACTTCCGCTATATGTTCTGATCTTTTTTAAACCACCTTACTAGATAAATTAGCATAATAGCTTTTTTTCAAAAATACATTTTTTGCTGACTAAATTTAAAAAAAAAATCTAGCAGCGTGGTAACGATGATTGTCCCCCAATAATTAACAATGTTTAATATTAGATATTAATAAAATATTTTATTTCGTGGATTTTTTGGAAGTCCTACGACCTCTTTTGCGTAAAAGTATGCGTCTCCATTATTATTCTCCATCACCACACGCCACACATTTTGCTTCCTTGTTTTGGTGTTCAGTTTTATCCGCATTGTTTCCTTATCAAATTGAATACACAAAACACACACATATATTTTAAATTGCACACAAAAAGATATTGATAAAAACTGCTAAAGATTTGCTTTCTATTTCTTACATATGTTTGTACACACTCCAATGCATTTGTCGATTAGCGTGTTGATGTACAATATATCATGCAAATATTCTGACACGCTTCATCCGCACAGCCGTTATCACAAAGAGCAGTGACAATCAGAACACATATGAATAGGTTATCAGCAGACGATATAATGCTACATTATATAAAATTCTATCCTATATTTTGGAAGTTAGGTTTTCACGTATGAAATACGCACAAAAAAAAAAATAAACTGGCAATTTTCGTATACATACATACAAGTATTTCGGTTTTCACTCGAAAATCCTTATACGCCTTGGATAAAGTGATCTCATCGCCTTAAATCATCACTTTGAGGTTGACGTTTGTTGGATTGGTTGTTTAATTTTAAGTTCCGAATTGATCAGCATATACTTCGATGCCAAGATGATGAAAACATAAGCTTGAATTCTTTAACGTTCATTTATTTCATAAGACAATATTTGGAAAACTTCGAAAATAAGTTAGTTTTATCTCGCAATCTCCTCGTTCATTTCAAATCTTGGCAAATAATATTAATAATTTTAATATATCTCTGAAGTATGTATAATATTTCCCCTTCAGTCGTCAACATAAACAATGCTTTATTGTTGGATCAAAACTAAATTCTAATTCCAGGAACAATTTTTCAGGAAGACTAGGCTCCTATATTCCAAACTAGATATATCTCAATCTCAATAATTCCTCAAGGGGCTAGTAATTTAGTACTTATACTGATTTTTTCAAGAATTTCGGCGACATATAACACAGACATATAATTGACTGTGGTCGGGTCTGTATTTACACAAGCGACACTGTTTTGCCCTATAAGTCGGCGTTTCTTCAGATCAGTTTATGCCCACTTCATGCAGTCTCAATACTCGTACTCGTATAAGTAGTTTTGGTCCTTCACTTTTTACTCTGTTAAAAAATATTGTTAGCAGAGTTCTATTGGTATAGGTAGTGAACTTATTTTTTGCACTTGGGAAAGGTTATAAATTTAACCCACCGGTGCCATATTGTTAGTCCAATTAGAATTTTACCCGCGTTAGATATATTGGAAGGGACGATCGATTTCCTTGGTAAAATAAACAAAATAATTTGTAATGTAGGCACAATCACAAGTAAATTTCACATTTCTGCACAAAGGTAAGGTTAGGTTAGATGGCTGATTAAAAATCGCACGTGAACTACCAATATGTAGTCCTTTGGGAAGGGATAGAAAAGAAGAACTCCTATGTACGGACTTATAAATTAACAAAATGCTTAGTAGCCAATACGAATTTGTACGGACTTATACCGTCCCAAATGTTTAAGTCTCGATCTCCCAAATGCGGGACAGTCATCAAGGAAGTGTTGAGTTGTTTCCACCTCATCTTCTTCCATACAATTTCTGTAGATGGCGTCTGGTAGGCTTCCTAGCCTTACTGCGTGGACGCCAATAGGGCAATACCCTTTCAAAAGCCGCAAAACTAGGGAGAGGCTCGCCGTATTGTCGGAAAAGAGTTCGCTGGAACTCTTGCGGTTGATCTTGGATCAAAAGGCTATTGCGACAGCCATGCCCAGCTATCTAGTAGTAGAACACAAGAGAATACGGGTGCACCGACCTGCACCCATTCTACCGATAGCGGTTCTAGGGTGCCTTTTCTTGCTAGTTCATCAGCTTTATAGATTCCTGCGATTCCGCTGTGGCCTGACACCCATACCAGTCCTATCAAAGACACTCGTTTCTATTGATAAAATACAAGGTATAATAATGATATAGGAAAAAATCGAACAGGGAAACTTGTAGCTTGAGGCTCTTATAACAGCTTTGAAGTTGATTTACGAAAATCGCACTATTATCGCGATTTCTTATTAAACAACTTCTCCATCAATCTGATAGAGTAACAACCATATCTAAAATCCATAGAAGTTACATAAATGAATAAGTCACCAATATTAATATAGTCTCGCCTGCAAAAATGTTGCCATGAGCAGGCATTCATTCAATAATCTTCGGTGTCACAAATTTCCCGCCAAAAAATGTAAATACCCATAACAACAACAACTGCAGCCGCAAAGGAATATTAAGAAGTTGAAGAAGAAACAGAAGACGAAGAAGCAGAAGCAGAAGCCGACAAAAGAGTGCTCGTTTTGCGCTTGGGTTGATTGGCCGCGACGTTCAATGAACTTGCGGCGGCGGTACGGAGATACCGCAATATTAATGTGTGCTGCTGTGTGAACCTTCCCGCTGAGGAGTTTCTAAAAACGCGCCAAAGCAATTCATTGACTCGTCTCAGCATTCTAATGGTCGAACGTAATGGAGCGTAGCAGACTCTGTCGGCGCACTGCAGATCTAACACAATCTAGCAAGCAACAGAAGGCAAAAAAAGAAAACGTGCGCGCTGAGGAAAGGTCAGTGAACAAAGCACAAGTAGCAAACAAGACCTTGTCACACACAAACATCTGCATGTATTCGCAAGCAGGCAGGTCATAAACTGTAAGGACCTGCCGGCTGCCGCGCAGACGCTTGGCAATGAAGCAAACGCTACGTCAGCAGCATTGCAATGACCTCTGCTGCACACGAACTTGCAACAAATTCCAAAGACACACACATTTCGTTTTTTTTTTGTGTTTGTCGTATAAAAATAAACGAGTAAACAGGAAATGCGACGGCGACCTTTTCACAAATGATTTTTGTTATTTTGCGGCGTGTGTCTGGCCAATGAAGGTGTGGCGTGGCTACGTGCATGTCGTGTATCCTTGAACTGGGTCAATGTCCTTTTCCCAATTATTGATGCATTGATGTTGGTCACAACAGCAACATGTGTCGATGAATATGGCGTAGCTCAAAAAGGAACAAAGGACTTATATGTACATGCTCGTATTTGTTCAATGATTTGTAAAGCCGAAGCAGCAGAAAGCGATCTTTGGTGTTGTCGGTGGCGGCAATATCGTTGCAGAGTTTGACTGTCGCCGTCGGTGGCGGAGTGCCAATGCTATTAGTTATAGTTGCCTTAGATAAGTGTTTCTTGGAATTGTTTACAACTTTTCGAAGCATCGGCGTTTCAAAACAACTGTGCACAAATTTAGAACCTCTTTCCAGTAATCGGAGATTAGAAAGCAAGGCAAAGATCATTGTACCTTATTGTGTGGCTAATGATATTTTCGAAATTACCCGCTGCCAAAACCAAACAAAGTATAAATTTGTACAGACAGTCCCAAGCTAAGCGTGCTTGTCGCTACAGGAATCTTGAAGCTGAATATCGTTTTCGGCAGCTGTTATTTTGTGTGTTTTCCTGGATTTGATAAACAACTTTGATTTGTATTGGAAAAATGCCGAACATTCTAGCGAAGGTACAGTACTTTAGTACAGTACTTGTACTGTTTGGCAAATTTTTCGTTGGTTCAGCGATACTTCTGGAAAACACGACAACATTCCGTATTAGAAAATCTGAAACAGTCGAAAAATGCAACAACAACAAAAAAAACATTTCGTATTAGAAAATCTGAAACAGTCGAAAAGATGCATTGTAGCGCAGTTCTTGGAAATTCATATACATTGTTCGGGCATTTCTAGCGCTTGCATGCCTTACAGATTTATCGGTCTTTACAAATTGCAATTCCAATTGTACATCGCTCGGTTTCACTTGTCTTCAAATTCGTAAAGATTTACCCGCCTTGTTCGCCGACACAAGCGTGGTATTCTAAATCATTTGTTCTTTTCACTTTTATTGTTGCTGCACTTTCGCTTTCAGGTTTCAAGCTTTCCTTTTGAGTCGCAAAGCGAGCACGTCTCTCTTCTTCCGGCTTTTACTTATATGTATTGTATATATGTACATATTTATATATATATATATATATGTTTGCATGGGTATGCAACTTTGCATGTGTGTTATAAAAATACAAATATATGTATCATAGCAGGAAACCGCAGCACGTGTGTGTCTTCCATGGTCTCAAAACTGGCTCATTCAGAAAATTACATACATACATACATACATGCACTCGACAGTATGTCTGTGATTGGTTAAATTTTGCATTTTTATTATTTCTTCTGTTTTTTAGTGGAGAAAGTGAAAACAGCAATGTTTACACACAATTTATTTTTGCTGCCAAGGAATAAAAATGGTTGAGTTTACATGTAATTCAACGACTTATGTACTTGAGAGCTTGATCTACTAGGGAAAAGCTCTATTCTTCTTAGAAATTGTATTGTTAAGAAATATTTTAAAATCTTTTTCTGACTTTTTTATCATTTGCATAAATGTTTTGAATAAATAAAATAATAAATAATTTTTAAAAAATAAAATAAGAATTAAAAAATAATAATAAAATAAATATTTTTTTTATTATTAAAGTGAAATACTTTTTAAATATTTTTTTAAATATATTGTTTAGTGTAAACTTACTTAAGCTTCTTCAGTTTGATACACATTTTATATTACTTCTTTATTTTCTAAATTAAATACCTCCAAAATTTAAGCAAGATGGCATTCTTTTCACAAAAAAATTGTTCCTAAATCTCTTTAATTGAAAATCTTCTTTATTTACTTTGTCAATATGATTGAATTCCCATTTCAAAACAGATGGTAGCTCTTCTCACAAATTAAAAAAAATTAAAGTTTCTTTATTTTGGAACTCTAATGTATGTTTTTGAAGCTCTAATTATATCTTATAACTCCCTACCTCGAGTGGGCCAAGAGGGTGCTGAGCGAGAGCGAGGACGATAGGGCAGGACCGGTCGCGAACAAAGCTGAACCAGCGGTTAAGTGGGGAAGGTCGCTTGGGGGAGAAATCTCTCTTAGTAAAAGACTGCGAACGGCGGCTGCGCCAACTTGTAGCGAAATCGTTAAAAACGCTGGCTCAATAAAGCTTGGCGTTCGATCGCAGCAGGAAGGATAGTGCCATCTTCCTCGAGGAATGGAAGAGAGTAGTGGCGGCTATCTCTTCAGTCTTCTTGAAGGTGGTCTGCGGAAACCCTGGAGCACCCCCAAAATATAAGAGTGCTTGATGGCACCACGGGCTCCATAAGCGCATTAGACGTTATGATGAACGATCGGCTCTCCTTTATAAAGAGGCAGTGTCTCAGGTAGGGTAGGTATGGAGTGCGGCCAGATTGGAGTCTGTGGACAAGTGGATCTTCGCCCTAAAGCTCGCGTCTGGCTGCCGGCTGATCCTACTTCTGCAAGTAAGATTGAGGAAATTCTCAGAAATCCCTTACTACCCACCCATGACTGGAGGATAATAAGGCTGGAGAAAAACGAGGAACCATATCGTCAAACGTCGATTCTGTTAAGTGCGGAGTCCATCGGTCCTCTCAGCAAAACCAAGGGAGCCATAAGCTATGGGTTCGAAAAGGTAGTCTTTAAAATACTTCCGAAAACTGCAGATGCGATGGGTACGACAGGCGTCAAACGACCATAGATAACGACCCGAGTACGTATCGAGTTCTGGGGGCGGTTCATTAATCGGCGACTCCGTCCTTAGCCTTGAATAAATATTGAGAACACGCGATGGTGGCCTCCGCCAATTTACTGCTTCGTCTAGTGCAAAACGAAGCCGATGTCGTCCTGATCCCGAAAATGTGGGTGGCCAGTAAGGGCATATCTGGATTGAGGACAAATAGCCACCAGCTGCTGATGACCAACGACGCAGGTAGAAACAGAGTCTGTATAATGATCCAAAATGAGTTAACGGTATTTATTTTACCTAATTTTAGCAACGCTGACTAGTAAAGGCAAACCTGGAGTGCGACGCCGGAGATCTCTGTTTAATTTCTGCGTACATGCTGCACGACGATGAGGTGGAACCACCTCCCTTTCTGTTAGCTGAAGCGTCACGAAGACGAACCAGTGTCGTCATTGGTTCCGACGCTAACTCGCGACATTCAATTTGGGGTAGCTCGGACACTAATAGCAAAGGTGAGTCACTCTTTGATTTCATTGTTAGTGAAAATTTTGTCAATTGTAATAGGGAAAACTCTCTTACATTCGTGACTGCATTCGAACGGGATTGCCCCACTGATCTCATATTGGAGGGTCCTTGACGAACATTTCTTTTCTGATAGCTATGATCGGGTCAGTTTAGTACATCGGTTTCAGTTTAGTCGGAGAATGTCCGCCTAGAAAGTTTTTTAAAAATCCTAGGAATACAAACTGAGAAGGGTCCCCAAAGAGGTCCTGACAAACTCTCCCACGCGCACCGGTGGTGGACGTATTGGTCACCACCGATGTGGTGAACGTATCGATCAGCCATCTAACCTAATTATTTCTTATATACAAGGTCTGTCGCAAAAGAAACAGGACTGTTAAAAAAAAACAACAAAAAATTAATATTTTTATAGTTATATTTTTTTATTCAATGTAGTTTCCTTGTGCTTCGATACAGCGTTTAGCCCGGTCAATTAGCATTTCAAATGAGTGCTTAAGGTAGTTTTTCGGAATGCTCTTGAGAATATCGGCCGTCGCCTTTTGGATAGCTGAAATGTCCTGAAACCAGTGTCCTTTCATGGGCAAATGAAGTTTTCCAAATAGGTAAAAATCACAGGGTGCCAGATCAGGTGAGTAGGGTGAGTGATTAATGGTTAATATGGAGTTTTTTGTCAACCAATCATTGAGAAGCGTCGAGCGATGACACGGCGCATTATCGTGCAACAGGCGCCAGGACCCTGCCTCACGGTATTGTGGTCGAGCACGACGAATGCGTGACAAAAGACGCTTCATAACACCAAGGTAAAACACAGCATTAATCGTTTGGCCAGGTGGGACGAACTCTCGGTGTACAATACCCTCGGAATCGTAAAAACAAATCAGCATTGTCTTTATTTTTGACTTCTGAAGACGACTTTTTTTCGGTGATGGCTCGTCTGGATGCTTCTATTCGGCACTTTGACGTTTGGTTTCGGGATCATATTGAAAGCACCACGTTTCGTCACCAGTCAAAGTCGAATATTTGTAGTTTATGTCCTTTCTCGACTCCTTAATCAAATCCTTACAATGTTGGATTCGTAGCAATTTTTGCTCTTCAGTCAATTTGTGCGGAACGAACTTGGAGCACACCTTCCATAGACCCAATTTATCTATCAAAATGCGATGAATGGAGTCTTTGGTGATATTTAACTCCATTTCCATGTAACGCAAAGAAGATTTCGGCTCATTCTTAATAAATTCCTGTACTTTATCAAAATTGTTTTGGATAATCACTGATTTTGGTCGGCCCGACTTCTGATCGTCACAGAGGTCCTCACGACCTTCTTGGAATCGCTTAAACCACTCATGCACATTACAACGGTATAGGCACTGATTACCATAAACTTTTTTCATCATTTCAAATGTTTCAGTAAACGTTTTCCCAAGTTTAAAACAAAATTTAATATTTGCTCTTTGTATTTTACGACCGATGACCAAAAGCTGCTGTCACTTTTTGATCGATAACATCGATTGTAGTTATCCAATTGTCTTAAAATTTTTACGAAATGTCATAAAGAGATCAAACTTTTTATTTAATATACCTACCAATAGAGGGCGCCACCAGAAACAGTTATATTTAAACAGTTCTGTTTCTTTTTTCGACAGACCTTGTATATTTTTATTCACTGCTTAAATTTTTGTAAGAGAGATTTTAAGTATATGATATAGTCTTCTCAGAAAATCCTTAATTTATTAAATTAGTTAATTGCCTGCATTAATACAACTTGTACGCACTAATTGACTGAAGCGAAGTGCTACCAACAGAGCTATTTTGAATTGCCTTTGCATCAAAAGCGGAGTATTAAACTTTTAGGAATTTAGATTATGAATTTAATTACAAAATGAATTACAATGATAATTACATATTTTAGTTCATAAAAAAATTTAGATGTTCCTAAAGAAATTTCTCAAACCCAACTTTTAACATATTAAGTATAGTATAGTACATATGTATAAATGCAAATACTCTATTATAAAAAATTCACCATAAAATTTGCACATAAATGGCAACATAAAAAAGTTATAAAACATACATATTTATTTATGCATAATATGCTTATTCTGGGTTAATAACCTGCTAAATGAATATATTTTTAGAATTTAATTTTATTTTATATATGGAAATGGAAAACTATTATGCGTACATATTTATGTAGTTATTTAACACATTAGCAGATGTTTAAATACAAGTTAATGCGCAAATAAATTTATGCTAGTTACTAGTTCTTAAGTTATCAGGTGTTGGAAACCGGTGCGGTACATCGATTTGTGCGCCGGAGAATTGTTGAATAGTTGAATGGTTAATTATTAATAACAATTCAAAATCCAGTGGAAAAAATGTGCACGACGCTCTTTGTATTTATTTAAATGTAAGAATCTCGCTGACTAGAATGCAGAAAAACGAGAAAAGCGGTCAGGCGAGCATTTATGCAACCATACAATGGAAGACGCGGTGAAACACCAAATACCTGAAATGATAACAGCCAAGCGTCACGAGCTGATAACCAAATGACATGAGCATCTTTCAAATTCTATTGAAATGCCACATTTTTTTGCATATTTGCTGATTTGGCATTCTTTTTCTGAAGATAAAGCGCTCGCATTAATCTCTTCATAGCTAATTTATTAAATTATATTATGCGAGTATTTTTTATGAGCAATCACTTGGCGCCGCATGCCAATCCATGGAACAAATATAGACAATCAATAAGTCTAAGCGTTTTAAATGCCGTAAATTTTTTAGGTAATAATTTCGGGGTGAGTGTTTAGCCTCGGCGTTATTTTACGATTGTATTTTATAGAAATTAAAATACTTTTTAATTTTGATAATTGAGTTTGTTTGGGAAAACTGAGGTACCAAATATGAAACAGAGGTTCTTTTTAAGATTTTGAATTTTCAAAATACATTTTCTTTGATGGTTGGCAATCCTTTTCATACAAATCTGAAACAGAAATAATATTTCAGAAGTTAATTGAATATAAATTTCAATGCAGCATGCACCTAAGCATATTTGAGTGTATTAAGAGGCTTACAATTGGAAATATTTTTTCAAAAAACAATACACTCAAATATGCTTAGGTGTTTTATTTTTTATATACGCCATTTCACCAGTTTCAGTTTCGAGGCGTTTTTGTTTTTATCAGGCAAAAGTGGAACATTCGAGGAGAAAGTGTTGAGAGGATTCTTTCTCATCTTTTTATAAACACACAGCATGAATTCCGATTTAATTGTGTACAGTTAGAGCTCCTACTACCATTGAAAGGTCAACCTTTTGCTCTGGGCTAGAAGAACATCGCGACTGCGCAGCTGGTGGTAGTCGACTAGTTCTTTCTAATTTGATCTGATGCCCAACGGTTCTGTAGCAAACCACAACCACCGCAGTTATATTTATACTCTGAACAGGGTATGTTAAGTTTGTCACGAAGTTTCTAACACCCAGAAGGAAGCGTGGGAGACCCTTTGAAGTATATACATATGTATATAAATGATCAGTATGTTGAGCTGAGTCGATTTAGCCGTGTCCGTCTGTCTGTACATATACGAACTAGTCCCTCAGTTTTTAAGATATCGTTTTGAAATTTTGCAAACGTCATTTTCTCTTCAAGAAGCTGCTCATTTGTCGGAACTGCCGATATCGGACCACTATAACATATAGCTGCCATACAAACTGAATGATCGGAATCAAGTTCTTGTATGGAAAGCTTTCACATTTGACAATGTATCTTCACGAAATTTGGTACAATTATTTTCTAAAGCAACAAGGTAATCTCCGAAAAAATTGTTCAGATCGGATTACTATAGCATATAGCTTCCATATAAACTGAACACATAGTTAATAAAAGAAATGCACCTGTGAAGGGTATATCAGCTTTGGCGCAGCCGAAGTTAACGTTTTTTTTTGTTTTAATAATATTTATATAATAATGTTAAGTCTTCTCAAGCCTCTTTCTTTTGATATCCATATTGTAACCTTTTAATCGTTTTGTTAACTCTACATACATTACCTAGAAATGAAAGTGTATTTTGACTTTCGGGATTATTATGCATACTATTAAGTCGCTCTTATTAGCAATTACTCGTCTGAAGCACAACAAAACGGTGGGGGCCGATGGATTGCAGGCCGAGCTTTCAAATACGGCGGTGAAGAACTGATAAGAAGCAGCTTCTTTGTAGAATTTGGTTTGACGAAGTTATGCCTGACGATAGGAATATAAGTGTGTTTTGCCCAATCGAAGAAAAGGGAGACCCCTCAATCTGAGCCAACTACCGTGGCCATATACCGTGACATATACATATGTATATAATGTTCTATTGAGCGTACTGTGTGAATGATTAAAGCCTACCGTGAACAAACTGATTGGACTTTATTAGTGCGGCTTTAGGGTTGGAAAATGAACAACTGAACAGATATTCACCAAGTACCAAACCTTGGAAAATACTCGTGGAAAGAGGATCGACACACGCCACGTCTTACATTTCGAAGCTGCTTTTGACAGCACGAAAAATACCAGTCTTTATGCCGCTATGTCTGATTTGATATCCCCGTGAAGCTAATACGGCTGTGTAAGCTGACGTTGAGGAATGCCAAAAGTTCCCTTAGCATCGGAAAGGACTTCTCCCAGCCGTTCGATATCAAAGGAAGCTTCAGACAAGCCGGCTCCCTATCGTGCGACTCTTCAATCTGCTCTTGGATAAAATAATTCGAGCTGCAGAACAAAGTAGGGAAGGTACTATCTACTACAAGAGTGTACAGCTGCTGGTGCATGCCGATGATATTGATATCATTGGCCTTAACAACCGCGCCGTTACTTTTGCTTTATCCAGAATTGATATGGGAGCAAAGCAAATCGGTCTGGTGGTGAACGAGGGCAAGACGAAATATCTCAAGTCATCTAACAAACACTAGTCGCAGTGGCGAATTCGTTTCCACGTCACTGTTGACAGTCATAACTTCGAAGTCGTAGATATTTCGTCTATCTTGGAACCAGTATTAACTGCAACAACAATGTCAACTTCGAAATTCAACGCAGAATAACTCTTACCAACAGGTGCTACTTTGGGCTGAGTAGGCAATTGAGAAGTAAAGTCTTCTCTCGACGAACAAAGGCCAAATTATACAAGTTACTCATCATCCCCGTCTTGTTAAATGGTGCTGAGGCATGGACGATGACAACATCTGATGAGTCGGCGTTACGAGTTTTCGAGAGAAAGGTTCTGCGAAAGATTTATGGTCCTTTCTGCATTGGCAACGGCGAAACTGCATTCGATGGAACGATATACGACGTCATTAACGTATGTAATTCAGCAAATTAAAAGACAGCGGCTACTATGGTTAGTTCATGTCGTCCGTATGGATGAAAACACTCCAGCTCTGAAAGTATTCGACGTAGTACCCGCCGGGGGAAGCAGAGGAAGAGGAAGACCTCCACTCCGTTGGAAGGACCAGGCGGAGAAGGACCTTGCTTCGGTTGGAATATACAACTGGCGCCACGTAGCGAAAAGCAGAAACGACTGACGCGCTGTTGTTAACTCGGCTATACCAGCGTAAGAAGAAGAAGATGTGGCATAACAATAGTTAATAGATAAAATCGTCTCGATACTCCCCAACTTTCATATCAAGCGGCACTAAAAGCGATCTCCTCCTACGAGATCAAATCGCTACTAGTGCGGTAGTGTAGAGAACGGCTGAACAGCCTAGCGGAACGTAACCAGGTGCACCTAATCTGGGTGCCTGGTCACAGAGGTATAGTCAGTAACCGAACTGGCTGACGAGCTCGCCCGCCTCACTAGCATCCAGAAGAATTTTGGACTTTATCAATATACTGGGGCTAGGTGAGTCCTTGTGATTTAGGAGAGGAAACAATAGACCTAAGGTCGCGGTGCATTCCTCATTTATTAAAGTTTGGTAACAATTTTCATTGCAATTAAATTATGACTCTTCTAAAAGTTTTGGAGAGTGCAAATTGAGACAAACTATAAAACTCCTCGGTTTGGTTATAAATAAAGCCTTTAGCCGCTCATCAACACCTTTGAATCAAATAAAGTCAGGTGAAATTGCATAAATACTCAATCTGGGGTCATTAAACAAGTGCTTGTTTATTAGCTTTGCATTCCGCCGATGCGCATACACAAATAGCAAATAATAAGTATTTTTATTCAAATACAAGTGCGGCGCTGATAATTCCATTCAACTCGGTACCTCACCTATGATTAACTTATTTGAGTCAACGATTTGTTATAATTTTAATTATACATTTTTTCAATTTCTTATTTGCAAATATTTTATGTCACTTTATTGTTTTCTTCTTCTTCTTCTTGCTATATTTCAACGAAGGCTATGCCATTGACCTGAAATGCAAATTGTTGTCAATTTGTTTTAGCGCTTAGTCGGCGCTGACTTTTCGGCTAGAAAAAATTAAAAAATTCGCTTTTTCTTTGTGTATGCCGCGGAGCTGCAGTGCGGCGCGCTGAGTGCAGTTATTCGAGGCCTCGGCAATAACAACAGATATTGTGCGTATTTGAGTTGGAAAAAAATTGATAAATATTTACAAGCAGCGCGCCACTTCCGCGTGGTGCATGATATATTTATTATGTGTATATGACCTTTCTGCAGATTGCATTCCATGAAGCGGATGATAAAATAGTTCCGCGCTGCAAAAGGTCGTCACTAATTAGTTAAATTTGTTTTATAATTACTTATTTAAAATTATCAAATAAAAAAAAATTTATCCATGGCAGTTGCTGACGCACATGCGTACACACTCACACACTTATTGCCATAATTGAGCTCATAATGAGCTTAGCAACATGCGCGTTGTGAGCGCCCGCCATATGCCGAACGCATTGCGCCCCTTGTTGTGCTACTGATAACACCCACATGTGCTCGAACCAACGAACAAATTGATAAGCGCGATAACGAAGAGGCACAGCAAAACATAAACAGAGAGCCGCAGCGCCAATGCGCGGAGAGCAACGTTATTTAGCTCGAACACCGTGAGTGAGTGCGTTTGAGCAGAAATGATCACGCTTCGATCGCGTTCGAGTGATTTTATTTTTTTTTTTGTTTTTTTGCTCTTTTCATATCACTCAAACATGTTGCGCGCCGCAAATGCACTCAAGCGAATGACATGGCAACGTTCTGAGCTGCCAAAAAAGCCGGCTACAAATCATGCTTATCAGCAACGCGAGCATGCGCTAGCGTGTAAACAGCGAGAATTAAGCTTTGCTTGTGAATCAAGCTCGTTCAGTGTTTGAGTGGCCGCACAGCTGGATTATAAGCTCTTTCAACGCTTATACACTCGCTTTGGGGCCATGCTGCAATACGTACTCAAGTAGCTGTGCTCGAACGCTCGCTCGATACAGTCGTACCGTACGGTTTGCCGCTTGATTAGCGCAGCATTGGCAGCAATAGCAGTGGTGGTGGTGGTATTCGTGGAGTTGGCGGCGCTGGCAACAGCAGCGGGGGTGTGAACCCCACTGTGTTGTAGTGCTGCCTTCGGCTTTTGTTGTTCGTTCGTTTCGGTTTGCAGCGCTGCGCTGCGTTACGCTTTGCACACCTCGTTTTCGCTTCGCTTTAGTTTGACTAGCGCTTCGGCAAGATTGATTTTTGACTGGCTCAAACACTTAACACGATCGTAGAGCGTAGAACGTCGCTTCGCTGATCGCTCGTTCGCTCGCACGGTCGCTGGTTCGTTCGTGAGGTCGGCTATGAGCTCTGACGCTTATAAAAGTAGCAAGGACATACGTCTGGGCCATTAGTCGAAATCTATTAACGCACAACGCGAAGTCGTCTGAATTTGGCGTTGGCGAGTTTTGAAAACAATTCATTCATTAATTAACAACTCAAAAAAAAAAAAATCAAATAAATTATATAAACGCGCTTTATAATCAATTAAAAAAATATATTTAAATACAGTAACGTGAAATAAAATTATGTTTAATCTTTTTAAACATTTTCAATGAATACAACACGGTAAATAAGCAACGGCTTTAAGAGTTTGTAAAAATAAATAGAAGTAATTAAATGAATTAAGAGACATTTAAGCAAAATATGTTTATAAAAATTATCAACAAAGTAAAGTGTTAAAATATTTTCAATGTGTTGAAGCTGAGAGTTTAAGAGCAAATATTTTCAATAAAATTGCTTAAAACAAAAGCGTTAAAAATATTGCAATCAAAGACTAAAACTGCAGCGGTTTTGCAGTAAAAAATTTAGTAAAGAAAACTTTTTTGAAAAAATTAAATTTAAACACACAAAATGTTCGCCAATTCATATTTTATAAAATTGCTAACGCGACAATGCACAACCAACGATCTGCAGCACCTGTTGCTCGTCTTCTTCACAGTGCTGACAGTGATCTGCTTCCTGCAGAGGCTCTTGAACGCCTATCGGGAGCTGCGCAAGCTGCCACCGGGTCCATGGGGTTTCCCCGTTATCGGTTACCTCTTCTTCATGGGCAACGAGAAGCACACGCGCTTCATGGAGTTGGCCAAGCAATATGGCTCGCTCTTCTCCACGCGTCTGGGCAATCAATTGACCGTAGTGATGAGTGATTATAAAATGATACGTGAATGCTTCAGGCGTGAGGAGTTCACCGGCAGGCCGGACACGCCGTTCATGCAAACCCTGAATGGATTTGGTAAGTAAATGCCTATTAAATAGACCGTGAAGTGTGGTAGTAAACTTATTGATTTTTAACAATAGAAAAATTATAAGCAATGAAGTTGTATTTTCTAATCACAGAAATGTTGAGTAAAATTGGTTTTGAAAAAAGTGATTGAATTTAGAAAATTAAATAAAAGTTCGGTTTATAAAAAATATCTGAAACAAGAAATAATTTCTTCAAAAAATGGAATAAATTCGAAAATCGAAAAAGTTTTGAAAGTTTTGAATTTTTACATAAATATCTGAAATGAAAAATTATATCTTTAAAAAAACGTATAAATTTTGAAAATTGTAAAGGTTTTTGAAAATTTAAAAAATATTGTTTTTTTTTTGAAATATCTGAAATTAAAAATTATGTCTTAAAAATTAATAAAATTTGAAAATTGAAAAGTGTTTGAAAAATTAAAAAACAATATATTATTTTATTAAAAATATCTAAAATGAAAAATTACGGTTTTAATAAATGTATAAACCGTATAAATTTTGAAAATTACAAAGGTTTTTGAAAATTTACAAAATATTATGATTTTTTTTTTGAAATATCTGAAATGAAAAATTATGTCTTAAAATTAATAAAATTTGAAAATCGAAAACGTTTTTGAAAAATTAAAAAGAAATATTATTTTTTAAAAAATATCTAAAATGAAAAATTATGTCTTTAAGAAATCGTTTAAAAATTGAAAATCGAAAAAGTTTTTGAAAAATCAATAAGATATGTACATATATCTTGTTTATAAAAAATGGTAATTATTATTTTTTTTAAGGAAAATAATCATATTAATTTTTTTCTAAAGTACAATTATTATAGTTTTAAAAAATCGATTAAAATTTGAAGCTCGAAAAATAAAATTCGTTCACTAAAAATATTAATTTTGTCTATTAAAAGTTTTTGACATAATTAATAATTTTTTCATTAAAATTGTTTTAAGTAAAATTTATAAATTTATATGCTCTTAATTAGGTTTTTGAAAAAAATAGTTTTTGATTTCTTTAAAATTGTTTTAAGTAAAATTTATAAATTTTTTGCTATTAAAATATTTTTTCTTTACAACATTGTTCAAAATTTCTGTTCAACAAATATAAAGTATTTTTTTTTTGTGAATTAAAAAAATCGAAATTTGCACACCGTGCAAAAAGTTATATTTTCTCTGAATATATTTTTGCTATAAGTATTTATATTCTAAAATAAATTTTTTTATTTTAAAAATTAAAATGAAATAAAAAAAAATTAAAAAGTTTATTAAATTTTAATATTTTTATTTTAAAACTAATTTCAATATAAATATATATTTATTTAAAATTTTTTTCTTATATTTTAAATTAATTTTAATATACATTATATGTTAAAATAAAAAAAACAAATAAGTTTTTGGTTTAAATATTTATATTTTTGGTTTTGAAAATTAATTGTGTTTAAGTTGTTATTTCAAGTATTGTGTGCCAATATTTTAGTATTAATAAAAAAATTGATTTTTTGCTGGTTTTAAAACGAAATAAAATTTATTTGACATTTAAAAAAAATTTAAACAAAGAAATATTTCGTAATATAAATTAACTCAATATTGACTTCAAACTCATTAAATGGAAGGTGTGATTTCTAGAAAAACACTTAACAAACAATGTGAAAAATTGAGTTAATTTATATTATGAAATATTTTTTTGTTTAAATTTTTTAGTAGTAAAATTAAAAAGTAAACGCATTTTGTAAAATTAATCAATGAAAGAAAAATAAATTCTATACTAAAAAATATAAAAATTACAAAACTAAACAAAAAGTTATAAAATTCAAAAAGTATCTTTTTTGCAAAAAAAAAATTTTATTTCAGACATTTTCTGTAATGATAAGCCGTTTGTTATTGAAAAAAATACGCCAAAAATATCAATTTACAAAAACAGCAAAAAAAAAGTCACCAAATATTAAATATTTAATCCCAAAATTATATACATATGTATATATATTTCACGGTAATATGAGCGTTTGAAAAACCCGAAATCATGAATAATTGATAAACAAGCAAGAACAAGACAAATTGTGGGAGCCACACAACAGAAAAGCGCAAAATCGGCATAAATTATTGAACAATAATAAGGCTTTAATTATCTTTTTTCATTATTATTGACTTTTATTTACATTTCAAGCGCATTGGAAAGCAAATCAAATTTCATTTGTGCACATATCAATTAATATTGCAATAAATATTGCATTTTTTGCGGTCTTTTTTAAATTTTTTCGAAAAATTTTTCACACTTTACGACGATCACGTTTTTTAACGCGGCATTTTACGCGCAATTTATATGCAAATTGTTTGCCTTTTTCCCTGCTACGGTTGTTGAAATAATTTTACTTTTATATCGCATTTCTTCCGCTTCGTGTTGTTGCTGAAATATTTTGTTGTAAATGCAAATTTCCGTTGGCGTTTGCTTTTTTTGCTTCTCTGAATTTTGTTGCCTTGCTTGACATTTGTGTTTGTTGTTTTGTTTGGCTTTTGTTTTTGTTGTTTTGCTTGACATTTGTTTTTGTTGTTTTGCTTGACTTTTGTTTTTGTTTTTTTTTTCGCCTGGCTACAGCAGGTGCTCTTGCTTGAGCGACGAGAAGTGCATTATTTATTTATCATTCCACACTTCACTTCAAAACCAATTGACTTTTTTGTTATTTTTTTTCTGCGCTTGTGCAACATTTGTAAATATTGCCTGCTGCTTTGTGTTTTTGTCTTCTTTATTTCGCTTGGATTTCTTTTATTGGCTTTTTACCACTTTTATCACTCACTCCCGTGCATGTTCGGCTTATCGCGTGCGCGATTTCGTAAATTTCCTTTACTTTCAACTGTGCGTGTGTTTCTGCAGCATTAAGTAGGGCAGTCAGGCAGCCTTCCACACACACACACATACGCAAACTCAAACGTAAAGGCATACATCTTTTGCTACCCTCACGCTTTGGAGCCGGCGATTTCCAGTTGCCATGAAATGGTTCCGTTTCAGCGTCTTCGCTTTACGCTTTGTTTCATTGTGATTTGCTTTTGCTTTTTCAATTTTATTTTTGCTTGAATTTTATCACATCTCATTTGGCTTAAGACTACCTCAATTACCACCGCTGCAAAGCTGAAAAAGAGTTAAAATTTTAACAACGATTTTTTGTTTTTGTAAACACCGTGAAACACAGTGCCTTAAGTTATTTGTCAATAACGGACGTAGAAAAAGTTTTTAAAATTAATTGCTGGGCATACATGCATAACAATGTGGAAAAAAACTGTATGTATGTCTGTGTAGAAATGCATTTCTACTTCATTTTACCGCCGTTTCGCATCCTTTGTGGGATTATTATTTTGGCGCGATTTGTTTGGCGACAAATTACTTTGGTAAAAATTCCATTTTCTCTGCGATAAAAGGGTTCCGCATGGAATTTTATTAAAATTTCACCAAGCAAAGCGTCGAAACTGAGGCGCGTGAAACTTTCGACATGGAATTTTATAGTAAGCAAGAATAACGGTATAATTAAATGTTGAGAAAATATGCCTAAAAATGAAAATATACTTGTATAAAAAATGTCAAGTGCTCAGAAAACTAACTACATGAAGGAAATTAAATTTTTCATTAATTTAATTATTAGTTTAAACCTTAATTTTCAATTAATTATTAATTTTTACGAAAAATATATGTTTTGAACATATCTAATTTTCTTTTATTCTCATTTTCTTTCAACCTTTTAGGCATTATCAATAGCACCGGCAAATTGTGGAAGGATCAGCGTCGTTTTTTGCACGAAAAACTACGTCAATTCGGCATGACTTATATGGGCAACGGAAAGCATGTTATGGAGAAGCGTATTATGGTGAGTTTTATCAATTTATTTTTTAAAAAATATCATGCTCAACATACAATCAACATATAGCCCACATACTAGTTTTTAATTATTTAACAATTTTTTAAATTTTTGAAGAAAAATATGTTTAACACATAACCCACAAATGTTCCACATACCTTTCACTTATATTCCATACTTAAAAACGAATTTTCGAAAGTAAATAAATAGTTAATTACAACAATTTCCGTTTTACATTAAATCTATATACATAAATGCGTTCCACAAAAAGCATTATATAGCGAACGACATTTTTTAATTATTAAAATTTAAATTTTTGAAAAATAATATGTTTCACACACGATCCACATATAGTCCACATACCTTCCACTTATGTTCCACATTTAACAACTAAAATTCTGAAGTAAATAAATAGATAATTGCACAAGTTCCGTTTTACAACTCAATTTCTTTTATTATATACCATATGTAGTACATGAATGCGTTCCACAAAAATATTGCAGGCAAATAATAAACCTAACTTTTCATGCTATGAGCTGTTTATAACTTCCAATTTTACGTGCAAATAAAATCCACGTGTTTATAAATTCCAATTTTACATGCATACAAACTCCACACTGCATCCTTACCGCATTCTACAATTGCATTCTCTTCAATCTTCTAATTTGTATCCTTTTGCGCAAATTTTTCTTTCGCACAGACTGAAGTACACGAATACATGCACAATTTACGCGTCTCCGATGGCCAACCCATGGACATGGCGCCCGCTATCAGCGTAGCCGTTAGCAATGTCATCTGCAATATTATGATGTCCGTACGTTTCTCCATTGATGATCCGAAATTCCGCCGTTTCAATTTTCTCATCGAAGAGGGTATGCGTTTATTTGGTGAGATACACACCGTCGACTATATACCCACCGTACAGTACTTCCCCTCGATTTTGACTGCCAAGACGAAAATCGTCAAGAATCGCGAGGAAATGCAGCGTTTCTATCGTGACGTCATCGATGAACACAAAAAAACCTATGATCCCACGAATATACGCGATTTAGTCGATTTCTATTTGGCTGAAATTGAGAAGGCCAAGGACGAGGGACGCGATGAGGAACTGTTCGATGGAAAGAATCATGGTGAGTAATTCGGTATTAGACGTTAGTTGTAGAAAAGTTCATTTGTTTTTGTTTACAAGCATTTTGTTGCATTTTTGCTGCTGTCAATACTAATTATTTTTTATTTTTCCTATTTTATTTTCGCTTCTACAGAGGAACAAATTGTTCAAGTCATCATCGATCTCTTTTCCGCTGGCATGGAGACAATCAAAACCACTTTGCTCTGGATCAATGTCTTCATGCTGCGTAATCCCGAAGCGATGCGACGCGTACAAGAGGAACTCGATCAGGTGGTCGGGCGCCATCGTTTGCCTTCCATAGAGGATTTGCAATTTTTACCCGTGACCGAATCGACAATTTTGGAATCGATGCGTCGCTCTTCGATCGTGCCGCTCGCGACTACACACTCGCCAACAAGGTAAGTCGTTTGAGAGCGCCCACCTAAGCGCTAAGTTAAAGCAGGTTGTTAGAATAGTGAGCAAAAATGTTTAAATGTGTATATATGTTTGTATGTATATAGTATATATAGTATGTATATGACAGGTGTAACATATATATTTGTGGGTTGGTTTGCTGCTTTCATCGTGTTTGGCATTGTTTTTGCTTGACATTGCTGTCAGAAATGGGTGTATGTGAGCGTATATTGTCACCGCGTTCGCTTGTATGAGTTACCACATTTAATAGCTTCGTGTAGTATTTGTTATTGTTAAGTGGCTGCATTATTAGCGAGGTGTTTGCTGCTGCCGCTGCTGCTCTTTCATCATATTTACGGTAATGACCGGTTGTGCTGCCTGCTGCCTGCTGCCATTTACAATTTCTGCTTGTTGTTGGCATTGTTGTAGCTTGTTACTTTGCAGGCGGAAAATTGCGCGCTTTGCCGTGCCCGTTTTTCATTCATGCCAATGCATTCATTCATAAAAAATGCGCGTAACCACACAACAACAATAATAACAATGAGAGTGCTAATAAATAATTGCACAGCGGCATGAATGCACACACACACACATACATGTATAGATGTATGTCTATGTGCGTGTACTTGCTGGTCATAAAATCTACTAGAGGTGTTTGCCAACGTTTTCCATTCATAAAAACGCGCGACGAAAAGGCTGAGATGTTTTTTTGTAATTTTTATTATCGACCATGAATTTTCAAATATTTTTTTCTCTAAATCAATTGTATGAAATTTTAATATTAAAAAAATTTTCTTATTAATTATTCATTTTAATATTTCCTTCCAAAAAAATTTAAAAAATATAAATTTTTTTTCAAAACCAATTTTTTAAGTTAAAAAAAAATAAAAAAAATAAAAATTCATTTTCTTTAACTTGAAAAAGTATTAATTTAAATTTTTGTTAATATTTTAAATAATTTTTTTTAAATTATTAAATAACTTAAATTAATTTTAAAACTTAAAAAAAAAAAAAAATAATTTTAATTAAATTAAAGATATTAAGATAATCAAAATCTTTTTTTTTATTTAAAAAATATTAATATGAATTTTTATTAATATTTTAAATAAAGTTTTTATTAAATATTAATTAATAATCATTTAAATTTTCGTTAATAACTTAAAAATAAAAAAAATAATTTTAATTAAATTAAAGAAATTAAGATAGTCAAAATATTTTTTTATTTAAAAAATATTAACATAAATTTTTATTATTAAATTAAATAAAGTTTTTTATTAAATATTAATTAATAATAATTTAAATTTTCGTTAATATTTTAATCTATTTTTTTAATTTTAATTAATACAAACTAACTTTTAAAACTTAAAAAAAAAAAAAAAAAATTTAATTAAATTCAAAATATTAATATAAATTTTTATTTTTATTAATATTTTAACCTAAGTTTTTATTAATCATTTTTATTAATTCAAATTTTTATAAATTTTTTTAAATTAATTTTTTCCCATAATTTTAATTTTATTTAACTAGTGAGTTTTATTTCATATTTATTGCTAATATGAAATCTACAATTTTATGAGATTAGCTATAACGTCATTTCATTGCATTTGCTCCAAACGAATTTCTAATGCCTCAGCGCATTGGCAATCAGCAAAGTTCATTGCTCTCTGCGGCTATCTACGCATTTTTCATTGTTGCACACACGGCAATCAACCGTCAAATTGATACGTTGACGTGCATCAAAGCGTTTTGCGTGCATATGAACACTCACACACACTCGCGCGCACATTCAAACGCGCAGCGACAAACACAGCTGATATGTCAAGCGAGCGCATCCTTTTATGCAAAGCACTTGTCACATGCTTTGTGCGTCAATATGTAATATACGCAATAATCTAAAAACTACACTTGCGCGCACACACACGCACGCATGCATAAGCGCACTCGGATGGGCGCGCGCCATTCACTGCGGTGCGATGCGATGCGTAGTTTGGCCCAGTTTTGCACGGCGCGTTGCTGATTAAAAACGCACTTGGACGCCACAGCCGCAGCAACCGCTGGCACGTTAGCTGTTGCGCCGACGCCAACACCAGTTATAAGCGCCGCTGTGCGATGTTCCATTGGCACTTGTTGCTTGTGACGCGCACTTGCCCGCGTTCACGGCTGACAGCGCGGCAGTGGTGGGCAAGCCAGCCGCTGCTAGAAACGTGCCAGTTACTGCTGCTACACACATACATACAAGCGATTGAAATAAGAAAAATAAGTTTACAAGCTCTATAGTTTGTTGTACGTGTGTGCGTTGGCAGGCGCGTCAACAGCGCTGTCGGCAGGCGAGGGGCGCAACTTGCACCTGATAAGCGCGCACGAAATGTGTGTGGCAATCAAAAAATATAAGCAATTGCGCAGCTTCACTGATTACAACAGCAGCAGTAGCGTGTTTGCCTTTCCATGTATATACCTGCATACATATTTATGTATGTGCTTACGTCCATATATGCTTTATGATCTTCACTTGCTGTCATGGACGGGCATTTGCAGCAGTTTTCAATTGAATCGCAGCTAAGGCTTCTGAGAAGCGCTGTCTAATCACTTGATCCGTTTCTTTTTAGCAAAAAGCAATTAATATTATTAAATAATATACACAATTCTCGATTTCATTTATAAATTTTATAAATGTATGGGCGCTAAATACTGCGAAAATATAAGCAAACACAAACGAAAAGCATTTTGCGAGCTCAGCAACATTTTACAGCAGCCTATCAACAATGTTGCTTATAAATAATAGTCACAGCAACATTGTTAGCATTGTAGCGTTGCCGGCTTTTTATTTCATATTTTGTTTTTTAATAAATAAAATCAACTATTCTGCAAAAACTCACCACGAAAATATTCACCATATTAATCAACACCATATTTCTTTTTCACTTTCTTACAGAGATGTTGAATTGAACGGTTACAAAATCCCCGCCGGCTCACATGTTATACCGCTCATCAACAGCGTACACATGGACCCCAATTTGTGGGAGAAACCCGAAGAGTTCAATCCACGTCGCTTCCTCGACTCCGAGGGCAAAGTGCGCAAACCAGAGTATTTCATACCGTTCGGTGTGGGCCGACGCATGTGTTTGGGTGATGTGTTGGCGCGCATGGAACTGTTTCTCTTCTTCGCCTCGTTCATGCACAGCTTCGACATCACGCTGCCCGAGGGACAACCATTGCCCAGTTTGAAGGGCAATGTAGGCGCCACCATTACACCGGAAACCTTCAAGGTATGTCTAACGCCGCGGCCGCTCACGCTGAAAGCTGATGCCATGAAACCACCAGCTGATTTACAAGACGCGCGCACGTTATAAGTCAAATGTCAAAATGTTTGACACGCGCGCTTATAACTAAGTAAGAGCGAGAGAGAGAGAGATGTGAGCGTGGGAGTAGTGTATGCTGCAGGCGACTACATGCAGTTGAATAGCGTACGCGCAGCAGTGCGCGCACAACAGCGCGCGTATGCTAACGAGCGCGCGCGTGAGAGTGAAAGAACGCGGTAGTGAATTGGAGACAGCGCGCGCGCGTGCACACTTGCGCTATGTTGCGCGTATTTATGCGCGCACACATTGGCAGACGAGTCGGCGTACCAGAGCACGGTTTTGTTCCTAATTGACGATTTCTAATTGTCGATAAAACAAACAACAAAATATTTAGTACATATTTTTTAATGACAACAACGAATACGAGCTATACGATTTTTAAAATTTGCTATATATATTATATATAGTTAACTAAATAGTTAATATATGCATTTGTTGCATATACGCAGATGGAGAGAGAGCAGAAAAATGAAGAATGAAGTAAATGTATTTTTCTAGTTTTTAAAGTGAAAAAGTAGCGAGCGCTTACGAGTATGTGTCTGCTACGAAGCAGACAATATTTATTTGTTTCATAGTATTTTGTTTATAAAAAATTATAAATTAAGCGCATTTAATACAATATTTCACAGATAAATGAGAAAAGCTGCCGCTTTCCGCGCATATTTGTATGTTTTTTAGCATTAGCGCTGGGTGTTTTTTTTATCCGTGCAACACTGTATTAGCGTTGGAAGCGCTTGTGAGCATAGTTAGTTACAGTGAGTGCGCATTTACAGTTTTTACAGTTACTTGCGCAGCTGTTTATTAATCACGCTTTTGTTGCTAAAGTTTTCAGAAAAAGCAGCTGTTACGAAATAACGGTAAAAATGCGCACTTACATATAATATATTAATTAGTTTAAACGCTACAGCAGCCTAGTAACCAAGCAACCAACAAATATTTGTCAACAAGTTCTATTCTAGCACCCCCAAGAAGCTGTGTTCAGTAGTTTTATTTATATTTTGTTTTTGTATAAATTATTAATGAATATATGTACAACGCATAACTACATACATACATATGTTAATTCATAAGCGAAACATTTAGTTTTAAGAAATCATCAGCTTAAGTTTAAAACAACTGCGGTTTAGTTTTATACTCCATGTAAATGTAACAATTATATCCAAACAGTTTTTGTAGCATAATTTTAAGCGCACAATACATGCGTGTGCAAAATGTGTGGAACTATAGAAAAGAAGTAGTAAATAAATGAAATAAATTTACTTAAAAGCATTTTTTTACATCACAAATATGGCAACAAATAGCGAAAACCCAATAGTAAACCCAAAATAGACAGCAAATAGTCACGTATACGCCGTGTAGGCCACAGCATGCAGCTAAGACTTATGCGTAATACAAACATTTAATTGTAGTATACAAGCTAACAAATGCTGCGCGTCAATGTGCATTACACCAAAAAACAACAACAACGAAACCACACACACACAGTAAACATAAATACACTTATAGCATATACACACACACACACATAAGTATGTGCATATTAGCATTGCATACAAAATTAACGAATTTTCAATTTCATTTGAATTTTTTAATGTTTTTGTTAAACATACACACATATGCAAGCACATGTATTTGCACACATAAATATCATTTGCACGCAGTTTTATAATTAGTTCACTAGTTATGCGCTTTTTTGTAGTAAAAATAACCAATTTTCATGTCTATGTATTTATATATTTTTATACAATATATATATATGTATATGTAATTTTGAAAAGAATACAAGCAACTCACACATACATACATATTGAAAAGAAATTACATAAAACAAAATACATTAAAGACAAAAAAGAGATTTTTATAAACTAAACTTAAATAGTGTTTGATTTTATGTCCTTCTTCACCGCTACAGCTTTGTACATGCCCACGTCATCGTCCTTGACCAGATCCTTCATGTTGCGCATGGGTGTCGCGACGATTTCATAATATTTCGGCACCAATGTTATGCCATTTTCACCGCGCACACTCATGATTTCGTGCTCCTGCGACAAGCGTATGTAGAAGCCGCGTATTATGTAGCCGGCGTAAAGGAAGAGCATCATGCGAGCGAGTTCCTCGCCGGGGCACATGCGTTTGCCTGTAAAAGTGGGAAGAAAAATTTTAACCATAAAATATTTGTATATATGTGATGGTTTTTTTAGCGACCGTAAATATTTCCGAGTTAATTTAGAAAAATATTGTCATTACTTGACCGGTTAAAGTCCGGGTACTTAACGGTTACGTATAACCGGTTGACATGGAATGAAAAAATTGTCCTAAAAAGTGTGTGTTGTAGCGACCGTCAATATTTGCCAAATAATTTAGAAAAATATTGTCGTTAATTGACTGGTTAAAATCCAGGTACATACCGGTTACCTATAACCGGTTGACATGGAAGGAAAAAATTTTCCTAAAACGTGTGTGTTGTAGTGACCGTAAATATTTGCCAAATAATTTAGAAAAATATTGTCGTTATTTGACCGGTTAAAATCCAGGTACATAACGGTTACCTATAACCGGTTGACATGGAATGAAAAAATTGTCCTAAAAAGTGTGTGTTGTAGTGACCGTAAATATTTCCCAAATAATTTACAAAAATATTGTCGTTACTTGACTGGTTAAAATCCGGGTACATAACGGTTACGTATAACCGATTGCCATGGAATGAAAAAGCTGTCCTAACAAGTGTGTGTTGTAGTGACCGTAAATATTTCCTAGTTAATTTAGAAAAATATTGTCGTTATTTGACCGGTTAAAATTCGGGTACATACCGGTTACCTATAACCGGTTGACATGGAATGAAAAAATTTTCCTAAAAGTGTGTCTTGTAGTGACCGCAAATATTTGCCAAATAATTTAGAAAAATATTGTCGTGATTTGACCGGTTAAAATCCGGGCACATAACGGTTACGTATAACCGATTGCCGTGGAATGAAAGAATTGTCCTCAAAAGCGAGTGCGATACAGTTATCATATTGTCAATTTAGCAATATCTTGTTGAGTGAGAATCAAGGATCAGCTTGCTCTGACTGAAGTAATTTATTCTATGTGTATTTAAAGCTTGATATAAGTACATAGAAACCACTGGGCGCAGATATGCACTTTGTCTGCCTTAACATAGTTTTAAAGCGGATTTGCAACAAAATTTGGCAGCAATTTGGTTTCACTAAGGTGTACAAAAATTGTCGGAATAATCTCACATTTCCTTAAATACTTAGAAGCTATTCATAAATAAACAACTCGAAACTCAAGTTTTTGGACAAATATTTAAAATTTAAAAAATATGGTTTTATGAAGTATTTAAGAAGAAATTGCTAAACTCTTGGTGCACATTTTTAATCACTGATGCCTCAATTTAAGGAAGTGCTTGACTTATTCAAAGAGCAGTGTATGCTGAACAGTGGAAAAGGAAAGAAAAAAGCAACAACCTCAAGTATAAATCAGATTTTTGAACAAAACAGGAAGACGAGATAAATTCATGATTATCCAATTCTGAACACTAAACCCGCTTTTAGACAAATGTTTATACGATCAGAAGAAGTTGAGAAAATATAGTAGGTATTCCCTGGACAGCTGGGTAATTACCGATAGATTTTTGTACGCTTTGAGTTGTTTCTGGACGAGAGCTAAGCAGCATCATATATTGTTAGCTAAATAGAACTAATTGAGCTACTGGGTAGTTACTCCTGTATAGATATTTCGAAGCACTGAATTGCAAACCGAATCGACAATTTTTTCTTCCTAAATTGGGAAACCTTTTTTATGTTCCCATGAAGTTTGATCTTCATATGTCAATCAGTGTGTGTTTGGCAGCCGTTTGTTTTCGACGCGAAAGGTTTCTCTGGCGATTTTTACCATAGAAAAATATTGAACAACGTGTTTGATTTAAATTTTGCATTTCCAATGGTATCATGGCAATAGAGTCACCGAATATGTTTCAGATATATTATGGGTAGTCTTTTTTTTCTTCTTTTTTATCACGAACAAAAGTATTTAATTACCAGAAACCACTCAGGGAAGGTCGTGAAGTCATTGTTACTTATCTATGTTAATGTCGAAAAGGTTGAGAAAGCGCTTAAAATCCGTCGTGTTAACAGCACAGAGATAGGAGAAGATCTCACTACCTCTTATGGATCATATTTTGCTTAAAATTTAAGGTATGACGCGTATCAATACTAGATTCATATTGAAAGACCTGCATATTTTGCAAACACAACGTCGAGTAGGGGTCACAAAAGAGATATTTGACAACATAGCTAAGATCCTTATATTCATCATACGCTTTATTACAGGTGACGAGACGTGGATTGGAATATGAGGTCCAAAGTGTCCAACAAACAACATAGCGAGTGACGCTCCAAAAAACAGTTCACACGACAGTCGGGTTTACGTAACCGGAACGGACTCGGATCCGGAATGGACTCAGATTTCCGGTAGCATTCTGCAGCTAGAACAAAAGCAACTACGTTGCAAAAATCTAGACCGAGCAAACCATAATTCGTCGAAGCCATTGAAGGCCATCTCAACCGAAGTTTATGGCAAGTCTGTGGGCAATTGGATTAAGCTTGGGCATGCTTGTATTGGCTCAGGAGACTGGTTTTGAAAGCAATAATAAAACTTTTTAATAAAAAAAGTGAAAATATGTGATTTTTGCGAGTCCGGGTCAAATTAATCAGATGATATGGTACATTTAGTTAAAGACCAACAAAATCTAGACTTTCATCCTTTGAGTATCTTAAGCTCTTGCAGCTAACAATAATTCTGTGTTAGATCGCTTCCTGTACAGATGTTACTGCTTCATATTTTAGAAATGTCAAAGAGAATATGATGAAAAACTGCTCTTTTCGAGTTTGAGAGGCTCGCAGGGTGAATTTGACTTTTGAGCAAGTCCAAACTTCCTGCCTTATGAATATATATTTTCCCGTAGTTCCTAGGTGGAACATAGGGCCATAGGGCCTTCCTTATGAATAGTTCAACTAAAAACCATTGCCTCTGCAGAACTTAAAGGAAAATCAAGGTCGCTGTATTACCAAAATAATGTCGGCTAAAATTATGTTACTGCTTAATTAGACATCTGAATTGAATATTACCCGTCTGAAATGGTATGAAATCCGCAGGCTGGCAGTATTGGTCATTGTCATCCAAAAACCGGCCGGGCCAATACAATTCCGGTTCGATCCACTTGAGGCGACTCATATGTGCAGCCCACTGAAGTGGAATGATCATGCAATTCTTAGGTATCAAACAACCCTGAATGGTGAAATCCTCCACAGCGCCATGCGGTATACCCAGCGGCACCACCGAACGTATGCGCTGTGTTTCGGAGATGCAAGCGCGCAAAAAGTGACACTGCTCCAGATGTTCCAAGTCGAACTCGTTATCGGGTATTTTTAGAAGTTCCTACAAATTCAGGCTTTCAATTTTAGAATAACTGATATTTACAAGCGAATTGGAAGCTCATTTACCGCTCTGAGCTGCTCCTGCACCTCCTGGTACTTGCACATGTAGAGCAAAAACCAGCGCATTGTCGCCAAAGTGGTGTCCAGCCCCGCGCCAAACATATCCGCCAGCAGATGCAGCAGCTGCTCCTGCGTGTAGTAAATGTCGGTGGACAGACGCTCTTCGGCAATATCGGAATCCTCACGACGCATGCGCTCATCTATGAAATGATCCAATATATTGAAATTCTCGTCGCCCACCGCTTTGCGTTGTTCCCACGTCTGCTCGCGCTTCTTAATGAGGCTATTGTAAATTTCATGTGTGCGCGCCTTGCCGTCGAGTAGGAAACGTATGGAGCGCAAGTTCCAAGGCAGGAATCTGTAAGCAAAATAAAAAAAAACACAAATTAAACAGAAAATATTTTGTGTATGTTTGAGTGTGTGCTACCGCAGCCAGGGCAGGAAATTCACTGCACCTGAGACGCCCATTAATTTGAGACCCTTCTCCTGCAGCTGGAGCAAATATTTCCACGTGACGTCATCGCGCGCGTATTTCACGCCAAACACCAAGTCGTTGATGATGTTGCCCAATGTGTGCTGCAGCGCGTGTTGTGGATCGAAAGACGAATGTTTCTTGGAATCGTCTCGGAAAGACTGCGAAAAAAAAAACCACAACAACAACAAAAAAGAGCAGAGAAAAAAGCATTTTAAAAACGAATTTCGCAAACATTCACTTTCAATAGCAGGCAAAGTGTTGTCTGTGTGCGCGCGCTTCCTGTGTTGTTGTTGCTGCAGACTGTCTGGCTTTCTGGCTGCTGCCGTCGCACACTTTCATGCCAATGAATTTGCGAATTAATTTGAAGCACTAAACTAGCCAGCAGCCAGACGTCGCGCAGCTGAGTCATGACAATTTGCTTTTGTTTTTGGTTTTTTTTCGTGCTTACTTTTGCACTTGTGTCTACATGTGTGTATGTGTTTGTATGTGTGTTTGTTAGCTACCTTCATGCATTCTATAACGCCGCTCTTTATTCTCTGCTCCATTGATTTACGCGCGTTGCCTTGTTTTTTTGTCATGCCCAGGTCTTTCAGCCAGTCGATGACATGCTTGCGTTGATTGCGCCACAGCGCACCTTCCGAGCAGATGAGACCTGCGCAGCCAAATGGCGAAAAAAGCACACACAAAAGAAAAGAAAAGTTTTTAGCAGACCAGATCAGAACATCATCAAAGTAAGGAGGATATTAATGAAATCGAAAGTTACCGTTGCTTCGAACATATAAATTTGCTTGCCAGTTGGCGAGACAATGAAAAAATGCGCGCGCGCACATACACACGCGCACGCAGTTACATGCGCTCACCGCACACCTGAAAGCGGCGCAAGTTCGCTGCTTAAGTCTTTTGAATTTTGCTCTGCCGCAGTCGCAACAAACACGCACTCTTATCTAGATACATACATACATATACATATATATAGACTCACCGAATCCACCCATTATGCCGTGCGTTACATAGAGCGGTGCGCGCGCGGTGAACTCCTCGCACTTCAAGAATTCCCGCACCGACGCCGCATCGGCCAACACCACCACATCCACATTGCCCAGCCGCAGCGAATAGACCGGACCGTATCTCTTCGCTAATTCCGTTAATGTTTTGTATGGTTCGCGCTTATTGAGAAATGGCAAATAGCCAAGTATGGGCAGGCCCCAGGGTCCGCGCGGATACTTGCGTGCACGCCATGCGCGCAGCACCTCGCTGATGATGACTAATAGCGCGAGCAGGCCAAACAGCGCCGTGTACTGTTGAACAGAATTGACAGCATTGAAAAATAACAACAAAAACGTGAAATAGTTGTAGTGTGAAAAGCATTCAATTAAACTTCGTGCGTTAGTGGCAGGATTCAAATACATATACAACGCTTATGAAGCTGTGCAGACACTTGCTATGCAAAAATTCCTTGGCAGATACGTAATTTCACGCGAATAGGTGACTTCACTTCCTTCTAGGAAGCGTGAGTACCACTGAATGGCGTGTGTAGTTTAGGAATTCGGTTTAAGTGACTGTGTTTAATTTTTAATTTTACTTAGAAGAATCCGAAAGAGTGCTTCGGCATTCAATGAAAATCCGCTTAATGTATCTAAGTAGCATTTTTTTTAATAAAATCTCTGTTCTTGAATGTCTTAAAGTAGAATACTTAGAATAACTTAACGTCTTTAAGTAAGAGTACTTAGAATACCTTAAAACTTTCCAGAACAGAGATTTTGTTTAATAAAAATTGCGACTTAGTTACAGTAAGGGGGTTTTCTAAGCTTAAGGCTTTACTTTTTACTTTAAGACGTTCAAGAACTGAGATTTTATTCAATTTATAAAACATTTCATTATCGAAGATCTACAGTTATTGCGTCTAATTTTTTTATTTTTGGACAAAGCTTTCCTTGCTCAAATTTCAAAATCTTTAATACACTCTATCCTATCTAGACCATCTCAAATCAGCTTCAATTTTAGGTAACAATTTATAGTCAAAAGTTATGCAAATATTTCGCCTCTATTTTATCGCAATTTCCAGCTTACTTTTTAGGGTAAAGATTAAAGCAAAATAATTCAAGTCTCGAAAAATTTAAAAGTACGGTCACTAACCTAAAAAGTATGCTAGAAACTAAGATAGAATAGAGGAATAGGTTGTTTAGCATTTGACTAATAATCACTATATATCAGTCTACCTAAGATAATTCAAGAAATTGTTGTTAAAGACGCTTTATATCAATTTCCCTTCACCTTGTAATAAATAAATAGTAAATATATATTATTTCTTTCGCTGTTAAATTTTAATTTTAAATAACAAACTACTTAACACATTAGTTCATAAACAAATTGGTTCGGCATTAAATTTAGTGTATGGAAAAATTTAGTTTCAAAAACTGCTACAATATTTTTATTGACTTTTAAACATATTTTTTTCTACAGTTATGTAAACTATAATTCCATTTTAATCGATTTTTTATTCGACATAAAGTAAAAGTGCAAAATCATTGTTTTAATGACTTCAATATTAAGTTTGAGATCTAGTTTTTGCTATTAAAAAATCTTAGAAAATTTATCGAAGTCACAAACCAATCTGATATTTCATATGGAGATAACCGCGCACAATTGTGACATGAAAGAGTTATATACAGTTAGAATTTTCAAAAAATTGATTTTTTTTATTTTATTTCCTTAATGTATATATATTTAAGGATACAAACGGAAAATTTCTTATCGTTCCGGTAAATATTTTCGAAGTTACACGCAAAATTTGAAAAGGCTTTTCAGAGTGCTTGGAAGTACAGAGCAGTTTTCAAAGTCGGAGACCAATATTACTCAAAAACGGCTAAACCGATTGGTCTCATATTTTGGCATGAGTTCCTTAAGAGGTCAGTAGGGTAACCTGGGCTGTTTTTTGACATTTTCTTTTTCATAGAAATTTTTATTCTACAACAGAACTGTTTTCACATATCATGAGCTATATCGTGGACTGTATAAACAATTTTTTTTCGGAATTTTTTGATGACATCTGTCGGAGAAATGGCGGGGTGAATGAGATTCGTTTTTCACTGGAGGACACGATTTCTTATATTTGGATCATCTGAAAACCCAATTTATTCTTAAACTATACGTGTATGGTTATCGTCCCTACTGGAATCATGAAAAACTGTTGATAAATAAAACAGTAATTGACGTTTTTTTTTCTTAATTTTTCCCCATATTTTTTTACATACATAAATTTTGTCATAACATTGTCAATAAACTATAAAAAATTATGAATCTAGTAGGGATGATAGCCAGGCGTTTTGTGAACATTAAAAAAAAAATTAAGCAAATCGGTTGAGTAGTTCGACCGAAATCTTGTCCGCCAGCTTAAAAAAGTGTGTTTTGAGAAAAACGCGTTTAAAGTTTGAGGTGTGCACTCCGAGCGCTCCGAACGTCATGCGGTATTATTATTTTTGGGTTTTTTTGGAAACCTTCCAATGGCAAAGTGTGTTTCTACATTAAGTTTAAGAATATAAGGGAACAGAAAATGGAAAAAAAAATTTTAAAGATTACCCTACTGACCCCTTAAATATATTTTTTTTATTAATTAATCGAATATTTTTTCTCACCGTTAAATATTTTTTGTATAAACATTTTAACGCCCAATTTTTGGTCAAGAAACGAGTTTTGTTTTAAGAAATCGCCATTTTGTAAATAAAAAAAAAATTATTCCTTATTCCTTCGATTAATTACTAGACTTAACAGTACTCAACGAAATTTGTTGGGTTTTCAGAGCAACCAGTTCAGAGATATAGTGTTTACCGCAAATCGTCTTTTTTGAGAGAAGTTCCCGGAGATCAGCAGTAGTTCCTTTGGAATTAAATATTTTTACTAATACAAGTCTTAGAATACAGTTAAAAGTAAATGCCACAATATGTGTGCAATTTTTTGGACCAAAAATATTTAAAAATTTTCTCAGAAAAATCTGTAAAGTTCACTTTTTTGGACCTTCTAACCTTCTAACCTTTTTTAATCTACACTGTTCGTGTGTGGATTAAAAAAAAACTCGGTCTATAATTTGACAAAATTGTAGCTATAGTATAAAGAAATATACAACATACATACATATGTACACTCAGTCCTTTTTTTACGCGATTATTGGTTCTGCCACTAATAGCGTAAAAAAAAATCGCGTAAAAATGGTTAGTTTTCCAGTATTAACTGACGAATTGGTTCCGAATATGAAAAATATCGCGTATAACAAAATATACGCGCAAAAAAATATTCAAAAACAATACAATAAGTTTCAAATTTCAGACTTATGATTTATTCATTCATAACAAAATAAAAAATACAAAACAAAAACCATATATAAAAGAGAACAAAATAGAAAATAGGTAGATTTATTGAAAACACCGTTGAATGCTGTTTAATCACTGTCATTATCCGTAGTGGAAATTATTCTTAGCCGCTTATTTTGATGGCCGGCACTGATATCACTAGAATTTGTATCAGAATCAATAGTAAGAACTATGGATTGATGTTCTAATTAACTTAGCATCTCCGACTGAGTTTGCACCATAAATTCAGTTAATTTGGTTTGAATGCTTCTTTTTGGACCCAATAAATTCCGATGTAGTTCTTTATATCTTAACATGCAGAGCCTCAATTCTTTTTGAAAAATTCGTGCACGTTCGGCATCAGTATCATTTGCTACAAAATAATTTTCCAATTCTGCTGCAAGCTTAAGACCTTATTATAGTTAGGCCTTTAGTCTTTTAACGAAATACCCGAAACTGCATACCCATACACTCACACACGCATACCAATATCCACACACTATTAGGGTGCGCCGACATATTCAAAAATTATTACGCTTAAAAATATGTAAACAAGCAAAAAACGAAAAAAAGCAATCGCGTTAAAGTGAAAAATTCGCGTAAAAAAAGGAATTTGCGCTGCAAAAATAACCGCGTTAAAGTGAAATAGGGTAAAAAGAGATCGCGTAAAAAAAGGACTGAGTGTATATACATTAGGTGTTTCCTTTAAAACTTTTTTATTTCTTCGTAGATATATAAAAATTTTGTTTTTTTATTTAAAAAAAAATTCCCTGAAAATTTATGCCCTTAATTTTGACTTTAAGTACTTTTCAATTTTTCACATTTCTACATATTTTTTTAAAAACAAATGATAAAACTTGCAAGGGAAAAGTTGTTGGAAATTAAATTTCGGACAAAAAGGGTATTTACTATCATAACATAAAAGTGCTTTGTTTCAGTGATATAAGCGATATAATTAAAGAAAAAGTAAAAATATAAAGATTTGAATGAATTTTTTGTATTTAAAACTTGATTCAATGACTTTATATGAATTTTTTATTTGAACCTATCACAACCACTCAAAAAATAAACAATCAATGTCTTTTATTTCACCTCAAATTTTTTGTACGATCTTACCGATCCCGTCCTCTGTTTAATTACTATGATTGATCATAAATCATTTTTTTAAATGAAGCACCCCAATAAACATAAAGTATAAGAGTACATATAGCACACCAATACCTAAGATTAAATATTATTATGTGCATGTCAATAAAATTTCCACCGCTAGTTGTGATCACTTTTACTGAAAATTTTAAATTCATTTATGCAGCAAATTTGACTTCAGAAAATTACGCGGATTGGCAGCCGAAGCGACAAAGATTTGAAAGCGATTCAACAAACATTGGTGTCTATGTTTCTGAATACATTTATATGCAAATTGTTTTAAATAGAATTAATTATGTTGTTTGTTTGTGGTAGCAAGCGCTGGGGGTCAAGGATTTTCATAAAACTATAAATATTATTTATTTGTGAATATTAATTAATTAACTAATTTTGTATAATAACTATATATTAACATTTTGTTTATCCTCGCTTTGCTGCATTTTTGTGACGGCTAAAAAAAAGGCATATACTAATATTTAAATTAAAAACAAAACACAATTTACATGAGGTCATTAGGCTCGGATTATGAAAATAAAATTGAATTAAATATTTTTCATAAAACATAAATCAATTAACTACATCGAGTTATTTAAAATTTTGGCTTTAAGTTCGATCACAAACGTGGCTCGATGCGATGGATGAATTGTTTCTTAGATTTTACACGATAATATGGTGCATTATCATCGTGTAAAATCTATGAATTGTTCTTCCATAATTCCGCTCTTTTCCCACGGGTGTTCTCACACAAACGCCTCAATATGACCAAATGGAACTCGCTATTGACCGTCTGCCCCGCCGGAACAAATTCATGATGCACCAAACCACGAATACTGGGAAAAACAGTCAGCATCACCTTGATTTTTGAGCGGCTTTGGCGTTGCATTTTGGTTTCGGCACATTTCGATGTTTATTGACTTGTTTGCATGTTAAACCCATAAACCCATGTCCCATCGACAGCTATAATGCTCTTCATGAATGTGGGATCGGAATTCACACGATCAAGCATGCCCAAAGAGGTCTGTTTAAGATACTCTTTTTGACAAAAAATCAGCTTTATCGGTACGACTCGAGCGAGAACGCGTTTGATGCCCAAAATATTCACTAAAATCATTCGAATTCACTATACCGACTTGAGCAGCTGCTTTTAATAAACTGGTTGACAGATCGACCTCATATTTGACATGGTATTTATTTATTTATTTTAATATGACTTGTAAATAAATTTACAAACATACTAGAAAAAAAGAAGGAACTGGCTGCTTAGGCCTTCGTCCCATTGACATAGTATTTAAGAACAGTCCCATTAACTTAGAAAAATACATTTTTTGAAATATTTGTTGTTATAATACATTTTAATGCAGTCATCAGTTAAGTCAAAATATTAAGTTTACGCAACGGTAGAGCTATGTGAACCTCACACCGAAATCAGACACTACAAACCTACTCTAACTCCTAAATAAAATAAAAGTAAATGTCATCAGATTCTTCAGCGGTAAGTACAATGAAGAAATCGAAATAAATTTTACACATATGGTGCACGGAAGCTCTTCAATAAAATGTTCGACATCAAAGAATAACTTTTAAAGCTCTCCAGCTAACTAATATTGGGTAGTCGAAAAAGTCTTTTCGTATTTCTAATCAAACTTCAACTTACTTTTTTTTATATTTATACTGATAAATATATGCCACTTTGGTCGACCACTTTTTGCCATTTTTCCTCTAAAGACAATATTTCCATCAGTGTAAATCGAAATTTCGAAATTTCCAGAACGAAAGCCAGCGAGCCATTGTTGTGCTACACGAACTAATACAGCATCGTCTCTGTAAGCTACACAAATTTCAATGGTGGCTTGCGTGTCATTCTTCCCTTTTTATACAAAAAATTTCAAAATATAGCGAATTTCTTTATTATTTTCACTCATTTTCGAATAGCTGTAACTTTTTTCAAATTCTCCGAATTTAATTTTTTTAATTAAATGAAGCTTAAAATCTCCCATTCCCAATACTATATGGTATGACATAATGTTGTTAGTAGCACTGATGATATACGACTGCAACGACATACATATATTGACAAAATACGAAAAGACTTTTTCGACTACCAATATTATAAAAGTCTAGTTCTAATCTGCTTTTGACATCAGAAGGACAGGATATGTGTCATATAAAAAGATATAATATTCTATAATTTTGTAACAAATATACTCACATATGTACACATTTTATCCGTCATCAAAATCGACAACATGAGATTCGTCTATTCCGTGTAAATAATTTATTTCTAACTAATATTAAAAGTTCTCTAAATAACCACTCCACTTTTCATAAAACCTATAAAATTCTACAAAATTCCTAACTGTTCGTTACGTTCAATGCCGAAGTTAAAGTTTTACTGAAACCAAAGCCGATTTCATGCCACAACTAGAGCTCACATCCTCTGGGGAAATGTAAATTTCCTCAAGCACTCGAAACGCAGAAAAAACAAAAAAAGTGAAGCAAATTGAAAACATTTATGCAAGCGATAAAAAAACCGAATTATTTGAAAGAATTGCCTGTCAAAAGGTGGTAATTGCTTATGTGTTTGTGTGTTATATTTTTATTTACATACGCATACGTGCAAATTGTGTATAAAAGTACGTATATAGGTTTGTAATACCTGAATATATTTGAAATAAATCAAAATGTTTGTGAACAAATCAGCCGCATCAGCGATTCTTGAAATTATATGCACAGATCAGTTTTCATCGAGTATGCCTCCACCAGTGATATACTCCACGCATACTCGTAGCTGTAAATCACACCACTTCATTTGCAAGCCTTAATATATTTATATATGTAGATATGTTTTTATAGGCATTTCACAAATAGTGCATATATCGAAATTAGTATATTTTGAAATTTGAAATAAATTTTATTGTTAAATAATTATAAAAATAAAAAAAGTAAATATTAATAATCTTTATATATAACAAGTAAGGAAGGGCTAAGTTCGGGTGTCACCGAACATTTTATATTCTCGCATGATAAAGTGATAATCGAGACTTCATTATCCGTCATTTACATATTTTTTTATTTTGCTGTAAAATTAATTAGATTAGATCAATTTGTGTACTTTGAGTATTGAATTGTATTTTCATTTCCTAATGTATATACATACATATATGTAAACAGAGATGGCATCAGTTGGAATTCAAAATAGCGTTATATTGGAAGAAGGCGTGGTTGTGAACCGATTTCACCCATATTTCGTACATGTCATCAGGGTGTTAAGAAAATATTATATACCGAATTTCGTTGAAATCGGTCTAGTAGTTCCTGAGATATGGTTTTTGGTCCATAAATGGGCGACGCCACGCCTATTTTTAATTTTTAGTAAAAGCCTGGGTGCAGCTTCCTTCTGCAATTTCTTCCGTAAAATTTAGGATTTCTGACGTTTTTTGTTAGTCGGTTAACGCACTTTTAGTGATTTTCAACATAACCTTTGTATGGGAGGTGGGCGTGGTTATTAACCGATTTCTTCCATTTTTGAACTGTGTATGGAAATGCCTGAAGGAAACGACTCTATAGAGTTTGGTTGACATAGCTATAGTAGTTTCCGAGATATGTACAAAAAACTTAGTAGGGGGCGGGCCACGCCCACTTTTCCAAAAAAATTACTTCCAAATATGCCCCTCCCTAATGTGATCTTTTGTGCCAAATTTCACTTTAATATCTTTATTTATGGCTTAGTTATGACACTTTATAGGTTTTCGGTTTTCGCCATTTTGTGGGCGTGGCAGTGGACTGATTTTGCCCATCTTCGAACTTAACCTTCTTATGGAGCCAAGGAATACGTGTACCAAGTTTCATCATGATATCTCAATTTTTACTCAATGCACTTTCAACGGACGGACGGCGAGAGTATAAAAAGAAATACAGTAAGACAGACTATTAAATGGACGTTCTATTGACGGACGGACAGACAGACATCCGGATTCTCTCACTCTACTAGCGTCACATTTGAGTCAATTTGGTATATATAACCAAGATTCCGTCTTTCAGTGGACTCTTTTAGTTTTAAGACTTACAAACAACCGTTATGTGAACAAAACTACAATACTCTCCTTAGCAACATTGTTGCGAGAGTATAATTAAACCTCAAGTGTAATCCCCTGGATTCTTATACCGTCAAAATTGGTTTGGCCTTATTCGTAAATGAAATTTTCACTGCATTGAATAGTTTTTTATATAAATAATTGTATAAAATGTATACCACACAACGCGTGGCCGCATCCACTAGTATTATATGAATATTAAATTAAAAGTTAAGTGGTAAAGTTTGAAATTGATGAAATGGTGTGCTCAAGTTAAAGTCTGTTATAGTATTCACAAAGATGATGTGGGATCTTAAGGTGTCCTATGATGACCCTGACAATATTAGCACCATCATCACTAGCATAAAGTTACTTCACGGTATGCTCAGAGTTATGTTCCAAGACTTGAGGGGTTCCTCCAGGATGCACCGCTTCAAACAACCCTTGTAAGTTGTTGAATGGTCTGGAGAAGCTTAGGGGAATAATGTTCTCAGTTTCCACCGAGAATGACAACTCGCCTACCATTTCGTTTCTATATACGAGGATAAGATATAAACGCGAAATTTAGACTTTTTCGGAAATATGTAAAAGTTCTATGGTCCGAAGTTTTCTTACCAGGAAATTCCTACAAAAAAATATTCGTACATGTTTTCCCTAAAAAGCGAACTTGTATATGACTATGAAAGATTTGTCTAGATAGCGATAAATAACATAATAGACTTTAGGTAAATAATACTCAATAAATCTGAAGGAAATTTGAAACTAATGTGCAAACAAGAGATCTGTGGGAACTTGAGGTGTTCTCACTACGAATTTGAGTTCACCACGTACGGCTATTTTGTCATTTTAGTAAATGCTCGTGGTTTAATCCTTACAGCAATTGACTACAATAGAAAGAAGTAAGCAAGGGCTAAGTGCTGGAAGCAAAACAAGAAATATCTTAAGGTGTAAAACGTCAACCAGAGGATCGGAGTCCAAGCAATTTTACGCTGATCGACAATTCGGTATAAGATTTGTCAGAAAAACGAAAATTATTATATGTGGTATTTGGGAGTTGGGTAGTACAGACCCGATTTCATCTATTATGTCACATACTAAAAGAATGTTTCCTGTAATTTCAACTTTTCGTGCCATCCTGATCATATTTAAAATCAGTATGGATTAGATTAGCATTAAGTTAGTTAAGTTAAAATGATTGCGGATTAAGTTTGTAACGTATAAGTTAGGTAGATGTTGACCTGAGTTAGGCTACAATATTAGCTTCACACTACAAGTTTAAGGTTAATTGGAGTATAAGGTTAACGCATAAAGATTAGTAAAAGTTCGACTATTTTAGGTTAGATTAGCTTTAAATATCTTAGCGTCGTTTTGTTAAAAAAGAACATAAGAGGTTTATGCACGTTTTTCTGAAATTTTTCAAAATTTTTCCAAACATCTGCTAGCTGAAGTATGCAACTTCCCAATTCTGTTTACGCATGTTGCATTACTCCCTATAGAACTCGTACAAGGATAAAGTGTATCACGCCAATTACTGCTAGCAAATATCCAGTTTATAATACAACAATACAGCCGGACATGTCAAGTGTAATAAATTACATACATACCACTAGTTATTGTCAAGTTCAGGGTCAATAACACCAATACACAAGGCGCAACATTCGTGCAACTACTCCAACGTTGGAGCACAGTAAGAGAGGGGCACGTTAGTGGCGATTGGAAGTTGACGATCGTCCACCTATCATCTGGTGCCACACATAGATCAGTGTGTATGTGTTTAAGCATAAGCGCGACTTGTGCCTTTTCCCTGCAATGCTTTACATGGTTCATCTCGCGCATTTCGCGCATGCGAACGTTGTAGATCTTTAGTAGGTTCATTGTCTTGCTAAGTAAATAGCCAGATCTTTTCTTTGTTTTATGACAATAAAGCGATTTCTTGTAACTACATGACGGTTGGGAGGAGTGCGAGCGCTGTCGGCTGCATGCCAACGCACAGGACTTCAGAGGAAAGGTTCAATCGGAGTCAAGTAAGGTGCTATGTTGCATGTATAGTTTATTGGCCTGTGGAATAATACAGAAATTAAATGATCAGTGGCGATGATGGCTCAGTAATAACAGCGAATTCAGAACAGACGAATAGGCTGGCCGTCAATGTAATAGTAGTTGCATACTTTTTGTTATGCTTCGATTTCAACTGTTGGCACAGTGTGGCAAGCAAGGAAAATGCAGAAAGTCAGAGTTTTGTTATTTATATTTTTTATTCGGTATTCATTGTGCAGCAATTGGATGTGATTGTGATATTTTTCAAAACTTATATTATTTACCTTAAGGGGCTATACCAGTGTGACACTTTCAAAAAAAAAAGTATTATTTTAACTTAAATAATACTATTCAGACAAGTGGCAACTCCTTTAAAAACATAAAAATCGCGTTGACGTGAATTGGGCGGTCCGGAAAGTTCTTAGTCGGAAACGAAAAACGAAAAGCTTGGAAAAATTACGATTTCTTTCTCAACATAGTTTACTTTTAGCTCCTTCCAATTGATCCACCGAAGCTCCAACTCAGCCACTACGAGGTCCTGGGTAACCGCGGACAACCGGACCGGCGGACAAATGGGTTAGCGGAGTTGGAGCTTCGACAAACTTATCCTACAGGGCTTGTCCAGAAAGTAATAGGACTGATTTTCTTCAGCCGCGACTGTACTTCGCGACTGGATTCTGTAGAGGGCGTTCCTAGCTAACGAACGAGCGGCTGGTCAGTTGTCTTCGCGCACTTGGAGAGTCAGGACAAAAATTTTCTCGGACGTGTTTCTGTGAGTGGTGCAAGCCGAAAATGCAGCGTTCGTTAGGGACGCGAAATTCTGTGGGAAACTTGGTAAATCTGCGACAGAGACGTTTGATATGATCAAACAGACTCAGATGTTGCTTTAGCAAGAAGTGGTGTGTTTCCGTGGCACTAGGCCAGGGAGGGTCGGGAAGAGGTGATTGATGAACGAGCAAATCCAAAGTGAAAACGATGTTCAGTGTCTTTTTTGACATCAAAGGCATCATCCACCATGAATCTGTTCCTCCTTAACAAACCATCAACGCCAAGTTTTACGTTGAAGTCCTCAAGAGATTGGAAGTTGCACCACGACAACGCTTCGGCTCATACCGCCTTTCATGTGAACAGCTACCTAACCACGGCCGACAACTCAACGCTTCCGCAGCAGCCCTACAGCCCAGATGTGGCCGACCGGACTTTTTTTGTTTCCTTGCCAGAAAAGGCCGATGAAACGCAAGCATGTTGAGATAACAGAGGGGATCCAAGCTGCATGCACCTCGGCTCTCAAGGCTATTCCTGAGAATACCTTCCGTCATGCCTTCAATGCTTGGAAATCGCGCTGGCAGCGCTGCTTCGACGCAGAAGGAGCCTATTTTGAAAGTTTTTAAAGAAATATAAGGATTGGTTTTTTTAAATCGACTCCGTCCTATAACTTTCCGGACAAATCCTGTATAAAAGAAGACCAGGGTATCGAATACAAAAAATTAAGGCTAAACGAGGTTGTGGACTTATCTTATTATAAAAGAAGACTTGGCTACAGAATCCCAAGAAACTAAGTCGAAAGTGTAAAAAATCTTAAAAATCTGCTTTTCCAAAATCCCTCTGATTTGTACTATAGCAAAAAGTTGTGACTAAAAAACTTTAAACAGCTCCGCAAAATATAGCATCAAATAAAACGTTAAGCAAGCAACAGTATTTAGCAGCCCCGCTGAGCTTGATTCGTTCACAAAACACGGTCGTAGTCGGTCGTTGAAGCTGACCAACGAAGTTAGTGAACTGTTTAGCAACACATGACTCGTACCAGCAGGTACCACATCCTGCGTGTCTGCCTAAAAAATATCTTAGCCGTACATTCCTTCTAATCGCACACGCGCATGCGCCGCAAAGTCAATGACTTTCCGCTCAACTTGTGTTCACATGCTGCATGTCTGTATATTTGCGTCTCACTTGGCATCCCTTTGTTCGTGCGTCGCCCCCCGCCAATTGTCGTCTGCGCATTTCGTGCGCGATTGCGCCAGTGTCTAGCCGAACGGCTGTGCTTGTGAGCCGGCGCATCACCTCATCATTTAAGCGGTCGTTGTGGTTTTAGCTTTTACTGCCGCTTCGCAGGATCATTGAACGTTCTTGAAATATGTCAAGTTCAATAGCCCCTCACTGAGGTTCGCGCATGCGCCTGCGTAGCGCTGTGCAGAGTCGTCCGGCAGCTAGCGCTGCTATTATTGGCACTATGTCGGCTACATACTTACATTCGCCAGCGCGACGTTTTGCTGTTGCCAAGCAGCGGTTAATAGGCAGTCCAAAGGACATGGACCTGCAGCCAACTAATAAGACGGGTTTGCACTTCTGCTAGCTGTCAATGTACTTTACTTCCACTACTGCTACCCAACTGCTGGGTTCAATGCATTCTGCTGACGTTTTTTCTCCGAACTGCGTTTATGGTGGATTATTTTTATCAGAATAAGATCGGTTTTATTTTTATCACAGCGCGTTAATATACAATTAATGTATTATTAATTCTTTCGCTTTCGAACGCTGGATGCTACTGCATTGTTGTGCGATGACAAGTTGTTGCGATCACGTGTGTAGTGTGTGTGTGTGCTGCTGAGGTATTAATAAAGGGCGTTCTGGTAATTTGTGGTCAATAAACTGTGAGATTTCCACTACATTACATGTGCGCAGGCTCGCACATACATATACCTATGTATACGTTAACAAACTGTACAGGATGTGTGAGGCGCGCTTGCGCAGAACAAACTTGCAGCGTGTGCTATTAATTGACTTGCAGCGTTATGATGGTAGCTACTAAATTTGATTTAAGTCATGCAATCTTCGTTCTTACATATGTATGCGCTAAGCTGCAGGCACACACGGCTCATTGGTTATTTTATAGGTTATCCCGATTGGAAGCACTTAAATGGACTACTAAATAATAAATTTGTTAGCACAGGTTTCCGCACGAAATAAAACGCATATAATTTAATATTGTGGCCAAGAATTTAGCTTTATTATAAAGATAGGGGTTTGTTATTATGCTTTAAAAATGATTTCGGGCAAGTGATCGACATGATCGAAAATATTTTATCCGAGAGACTCAATTTTCGACCACGTTTCGCGGCAATGCGAGTCGAATGTCAACAAAAACGCGCCGAATATTCTTTTGTAAGGCGTCAATCGTTTCAGGCTTATCTGCACAGATAAGTGACTTGACATAACACTATAAAAATTGTTTAGCGGTGTTACATCGCAGGAGCTTGAAGGCCACGCCGCAGAACCACAACGCGAGATAATGGGTTCACCAAAAGTTCCCTTCAACTAGTTGATTGTTTCATAGGGTATTTGGTATGTGGAATGGTTGTTTGGAACCAAAGGTCGTCTATGCTCCAATTCAGACATGAAAAACTCTTTAATCATGATCATATATCATTCCCCATTGACTACAGTATTATGACCGGCTTCATTTTCAAAGAAATATGGTTCAATGTTCTCTCTGTGCATGTATCACACCAAACAGTGCCTTTTGATATATGTTTAAATAAGCGACCGGCCGTGATACCTGACTTTGATGTATAAAAAACTTCAAATCGATTCTCCCGAAAACGTTATTTTTGAAGTTCGTGAACATTAGAATTCAAAATCTACTAAACCGATCCTTTTGAAAATTTGAATATTACTTCTTCACATAAATCAACAGGTAATCGATGGATGGATTTTTTTTCTATTTTTTACTTCCAAGTGCTGCAAAATATAGAAAAAACATATATTTTTTAACTTGAGTAATACATCACCTTTAAAACACATATCGATGTTTTTGTTTCAGATGATCCGGTAACGAGTTATAATGTTCACCCCTAAACCACTTTTTTCAAGGCGCTTTTGGAGATTCACCGTCACAGGCTATTTAATAATATTTTTTTCTAATATACTTCAAAAGTTGTACAATAAACTTAATAAAATTATATTACTCATATAGCCGCAAAAAAAAAAAAATAAATACATCATTTTTTTTGCCTTTCAAGTCTTACCCCCCCTTAACATTTTTCATAGTCATAGCCACGTTTATAAACCCGCTCCAAACAGTGGTTTCTTGAGCATGTAACGTCGTCTCAACAATGGCCTCTGCATAATCATCACTACAAATGTGACAATTTTGTTTCATTATATTGGTAATAAATTCACGAGATGCAAACGTTGTTCCAGAGGAAATCTGCCCATTATGAAATGGCAAGTTGAACTGAGTGTAAATCAAGTGACAGCTGTCAAAATGACTGATTCGGAAAAAGTATTACCTCATTGAAAACCACACGTTAAAAAACACCCTTTGTATCTGAAGGCAAAGTGGAAATGTTTAGGTATCAGAGTTCAATGTCAGCTTTAAATATTTTCGAAAGGGGTTATATGGGTTTCATCGGTTAAAAAACAGGCTTTTTTGAACATTTTCTTCTCATATAAAATGAAATATTTTACTAAAATTAATTATTATACTATTAACAAATAAATCCTGAAACTTTTGGAAAAAAATATTTAAACTCTCCCATTGCGACGTCATTTTCGGTGACCCCTCGGAAAGAAGATGCGCCGCGTTGGCAGGTTAACTTCTTATTTAAGATTATCTAAAGTGAAATAAATATGTGTTTTAGCTAAAACTTTAACTTAGAACCTGGACGGAAGAAAAAAACTAAGCTTAATTTTTGGATATTTTTACAAAAAAATTAAAATTTCAGTGAAAGTTTTCGACTTTTTTTGTTTTAAATAGTTGTAAACGAAAGAAAATTCTCTTTAAGTATTGTATCTCAAGGTTCTGTGTAAAATTTCATGAAGATCGGCTTAGTAGTTCTCGAGAAATCTTGCCAACCGACTTCAAAAACATAGTTTCGAGAAAAACGCGTTTAAAGACGGCGCACTTAGTATAGCTAGCCTCGAACGCACAAGGTCTCAAGACTGTATCTCCGAAACTATTACTTGGATTAACTTGAAAATTTAGGACAATATTCTATAGGTGTTGTATTATTTAATAAGATAATAAAAAAGTTCGATTTTTTTAAAAGAGGTGAACCCATGTAACCCCTTATACCTCCATTAGGCACCAGTTACGATTTGCTGTTGTATTTAGCAATTGTAGTAAGAATTGAAATATTTGAAATTCGTGGATTGGGTTGGTTTGAAGATGAATGGAAGAACCATTAATCTATTCTATAAGACCGAGCGCATTCGAAATCTTTAATGGATTTTCATTCAGCTAAGAAATACTTGTACTTATAGCATTCTATAGTTCTATACAGCTAACCCAAAGTTTTGCTATACCCATAATAACTATGAATTGAATCCATTGCATTTCAAATTCCGTAAATTTATGAATTTTATTTGTTAACGAAAATAAAATCACTTTGAAGTAACTTCCGCCATGTTTGCTTTATAGATAAGGTAAAGTAAATTGATATGCAAGAATACTAGACGCAAAATCAATATAAATGGGTGCGCTATATTTTCTTAGTCTAGGAGCGCAGAAAAACTCACTAGACAAAATGAAATTGAAACAGAACACAATAAACAAATGTTTTTACTTTTATTTGCACAAAAGTATGGTGTGGATCACACCAAGCAAATGTAGCGATTCAAATGAAATTATATTGTACTTTATAGTTATACATTATGTACATGCCACGGATACTTTATTTTCAGTATCGTTTATCAAGATTAAAAATTGATTTGAGCCACGGGTGTTTGTGTCTTGATGCTTAAAGATCAAAGTCGGTTTCTTGAAATATCACCGGAGATTCCCTTCTAGACTAACCTTTTTACCCTAACCATTATATAGTTTTTTTTTTGCAATTTTCGTTATGCAAATCTGATTGCTATGGAATATATTGTTGTTTTTATTAAAAAATGTCTATTAGTGAACCCTTACATATAAAATGCATTATTTAGAAAATATCTGCTTTGCATAGTGCAACAAATAGAGGGCTGAATTCGAGTGCAGCCGAACTTTTAATACTCTTGCAACTTACAGAAATTAAAACCAGGGAAATATCTTAAGATGTAAAACGTCAACCAGAGGATCGGAATCTAAACTGACCGACATATTCAGCATAAGGTTTGTTAGAAAAACGAAAATCAAAAGATGTAGTATATAGGTAGTATATTGGAGTAGTACCGATCCGATTTTTCTATTAACTATTATCATGCCACATACTAAAAAAGTTCACTGTGTTTCACTAAGTTACCTCACATTCACTCACCAATCACAAGGAGCAAAGTCAGCCGGTTGTTCGAAAATCTTTATATTAGGAATATAGGGCTCAGGGAAATATTTATCCGATTCAACCTATTTTTGACACACAGAAATACTATTGTCAGGAAACTATTCCATCTAAATTTCAATTGTATATCTCACACATACAAGTATTTTCGGTCAAAAGTCAACTATAGATACTGGGGTCAGCATATTTGGTATCTAGAGCCTTGAGCAGTTGTGGTTGGATTTGGGCAATTTTTGGTTATAAGGTGGCATACTTTAAAGAATTTAATAATGCAAAAGTTTATCCCGTTATATTAATAAATTCTTGATTTGAGTACTGGAAAGTAAAAGAATCAAATAGCGTGGTTGGAGTCCGATTTCGCCAATTTTTGGACTGTGACATAGGAATACAAGAAGAAAGTTACGTACTAAATTTAGTGAAGTGATATATGTGATTTCACCAAAGAGTAGGCGGTGCCACACCCATCGGCCAATTTTCACATTAGCTCACATAAAGCCCTCTCATATCTTCTAAGAAATGAAATTTAATGACTCTGTCGTAATTTGCTCTTGATTTATAGCGCTTTTAGTAGTTTGGAACAGAAACGGTCAATGCGGAGTGAGCGGGTTTATCTTCTGATTTCATCTATTTTCACACTGTCGGTAAGAATTCTTGTAGTATTTATGCCTAGCAAATATGGTTTTTGTAGCTTTAGTTGTTTAGACGATATTTACATAAAACATATTTGAGGGCAGGGCCACTCCCACTTTTCCAATTTTTGTTCCTATAGATGCTCCTTGCTTCTGCGATCACCAGTGCCAAATTTGAGTTTTATATCTTAATTGAGTGCTTAGGTATGGCACTTTATTGGTTTTAGGTCAATGGTGATTTGTGGGCGCCAAATCTTGGAAAAGACCCGTGAAAGAAGAATCGACACACACCACCTCTTCGTCGATTTCAAAGCTGCTTTCGACAGCACGAAAAGGAGCTGCCGTTATGCCGCGATGTCTGAATTTGGTATCCCCGCAAAACTAATACGGCTGTGCAAGCTGACGTTGAGTAACACCAAAAGCTCCGTCAGGATCGGGAAGGACCTCTCCGAGCCGTTTGATACCAAACGAGGTTTCAGACAAGGCGACTCCCTATCGGGCGACTTCTACAACCTGCTTCTGGAGAAAATAGTTCGAGCTGCAGAACTAAATAGAGAAGGTACCATCTTCTATCGGCGTATGCCGATGATATTGATAACGTCGGCCTCAACACCCGCGACGTTAGTTCTGCTTTCTCCAGGCTGGACAAGGAAGCACAGAAAATGGGTATGGCAGTGAACGAGGGCAAAACGAAATATCTCCTGTCATCAAACAAACAGTCGTCACAGAGGCTTGGGCGATGACAGCAACCGATCAGTCGACGTTACGAGTTTTAGAGAGAAAAATTCTGCGAAAGATTTATGGTCCTTTGCGCATTGGCCACGACGAATATCGCATTCGATCGAGCGATGAGCTGTACGAGATATACGACGACATTGACATAGTTCAGCGAATTAAAAGACAGCGGCTACGCTGGCCAGGTCAAGTTGTCCGAATGGATGAAAACACTCCAGCTCTGAAAGTATTCGACGCAATACCCGCCGGGTGAAGCAGAGGAAGAGGAAGACCTCCACTCCGTTGGAAGGAGAAGGACCTGGCTTCGCTTGGAATATCCAATTGGCGCCACGTAGCGAAAAGAAGAAACGACTGGCGCGCTGTTGTTAGCTCGGCTTTAATCGCGTAAGCGGTGTCTACGCCAATTAAGAAGAAGAAGAAGATTTGTGGGCGTGGCAGTGCTCCGATTATGCCGAACTCGTATATTTTTTCATGGCACATTCCAAGTTTCATCAGAGAAATCTCAATTTTTATTCAAGTTACAGTTTGCATGGACGGACGGACAAAGAGACAGTCACCGGATTTCAATTCGTCTCTTCATCCTCATCATTTATTTATATATAATACTATATCTCGATTACTTTTAGGTGATCGGTACAATCGTTAGGAGAACAAAACTATAATACTCTGTAGCAACATATTGCAAGAGTATAAAAAATAAATAGACATCAGTATATTTATGAATTCTGTAATCGAACTTTAATCGGTCTAAGCCCTTTGCAGATCATTGCTCTCAACAAATAGTGACCTAACAGAACACATACATATGTTTTATATATGTAGCCACGCACACTTGTATACAATCTGTAATTTGAAAGTAATTATTTATTGTTTCAACGCCACAAAAGGGCCATAGTCCATCGTACTGAAAAAACTATGAAGTTCATATGGAAATTGTGTCGAGTGAATGAAGGTTGTTACACAACCAAATCGAAGGACGGTCAATGAACGGTGCTTTGTTGTGGGTTTTGTAATTTGTAATTTGTTTACAAATGACATGTAATTAATAGAATTTCGACTTGTTATCTTTGAGACGTATGCATTGAGGCTGGACATACACATAAATATTCAATATAAATATGTATATGTAATATGAGCAAATATTTATTCATAGAAATACTTATTTATAGCAATATTTATATGTTTGTAGTATTTGGACTTCCGATCACCTTGTAACAGTTTGTAGATCTTGTCAACTCAACCCAGTTAATGCAGTTTTTTTTGGTTTTTAGTCCTTGTCGGCAACAAGTTAATTTTTAAACCAATTTTTAGAAGTTTTTATAGTGTCAAGGCCTTTACAAGTTCAATTCTGTTTTGTTTTTTAGTATCATATTCAATTTTATTTAATATATTAAAATTAGCTTTTGGTAAACAAGCATTTATTTTACTTGAATTTACTTGACTTTGGCTGCATATTTATTAATAAATAACAATTTGTGTAAAATATTTAAATTTCATAGATAAAATCTTTGTCTGCTTACATCAACATCTAGTTTGAAGAAAAAAAAAAGTAAATTTCGTCCATTTGGCGCCGTCTATTAGAATACATATTAGTTAATTGGTTGGCGCCACCAAAATTATTTGCAAGGAAATGTCATATTTTTTATGTCTAAATTATATAATATTTTGTGGTTTTCCACTATTACAAATACTTCTTCGGTTACAAGTTTTGATAGACTTCCTAGGCGCCTAGCATAGATGTTATAAATGACAAAGCAAATTGTTTATCTACCATCTGAACAGAACAAAGTTGAATCGATACATTTCCTATGCGATTGGTACAATCTTTTTTATGTTCGTGTGATCTCCAAAATTCAATTCGTGTATTTGGCAGCTTTTTGTTTACGACGCTAAAGGTTTCTCTCACGATTTAACGATGACGATGTAACAATGAGTTTGCAGTCTGTCATGAACTTAAGACCTCCTTCAGAAAGTCATCGAAAATTTAACAATGATGATAAAATCGTTGTTGACATCAGAGAGGTAGCATAAGATCTCAGAATCTCTAATAACGGGTGTTTCAATAAAAGGGCTACAAAACGGTTTGGAGTATCAATGAAATTCTTTATTCCTGTGAAAGTACATTCGATGCCATTATGTATTGAACTCGACTTCCTTTGCATGGTCACCACGGGCACGCTTGCAGAAGTCCAGACGCTGAACCCATTTTTCGATAGTTTTGAAGCATAAATCGGCCAATACTGCTGCAATTTCAAGTTCGATATTCGTACGAAGTTCAACAATCGTCGTTGGCTTGTTGGCATAGATCATAGACTTGACGTAGCCTCACAGGGTACGTTCACGGCGTCAAATCGCATGGTTTTCAATAAATCGATCGTGACATTCGCTGCATGGCTTGTGGCGCCGTCCTGTTAGTACTACATATTATCCAAATCCATATCACTCAATTCGGGCCACAAATATTCGGTTTTCATTGAACGGTAGTGATTCTTATTCACAGTAACGTGGCATAATTTACTTATTGACGAGGCCATTTTGCCAGAAATGAGCCTCATCGCTGAAGATGATTTTTCGATGAATATCTGGATCATTTCCAAGTTGTTACTTAGCCCAATTCACGAACATACGAGGTTCTGGTGGTCAAGCGGCTTTAGTTTTTGCGTCAAATGGATCTTGTAGGGATGTAGGCCATGATATTTTCGCAAAATTTGCCACAACGATGACACAGAGACTGCTTTCGGACTTCCTCAATTGATGCTCTAGCGGCAGTAATATTCTCGACACTATGGGCACTCTTGTGTCTCTCTTGTACGGGAACATTTTGTACTGTGACTGCGGATTAAAATTTTTCTACTAGACACGCAATTGTTGATCTGACAGGACTATTATGACGACCATAAGTTGGACATAGCGCTCTTAGAGTTGAGGTCACTGATTTCGAATTTCGATAGTAAATATTACATATATGTTATGTTTAATTTCGACTCGTTGTTGAATCGTATATTTCAGCATCATGAAATAGCAAATTTTTCTGAATATAAATGTCGAAAGAACGAGAAAAATATGGCGTCGTTTGCTGTTCCTATTGGTTTACTTTTGTAGCACCGCTATTGAAAAACCCTTTAGATCGACTCAACATAATTTGGTTAAGGTTTTGGGTGTGAAGCGTGTCAATTCGTACAAAAAGGCCTGATTATTTTGCAAAAACCACGTCGAATAGAGATCAATAAAGCGATGTTTGACAACGTAGCTGAGAAGTCTACATTCATCGAACGCATCGTTATTAGTGACGAGACGTGGGTTTATGAATATGACGTTGGAACTGTCCAACAATCTATGAGTGGCCCTCCAAAAATTGAAGGCCCTGAATGCTATCCAAGCCGTGGCTTACAACGTTCCCACGACAGTCGGGTCTATGTAACTGAAACGGACTCGAATTTTTTATCAGGTCAAAGACTTGATGTCGACAAAATTCTGCCTCTTCAACAACAACAACAAGTGTGTGGAAAATAGTATTAAACGTTGGCATGCTTGTATAGTCTCAGGAGCCTGTTTTGTAGACGATAATAAAAATTTGTGTTAAAATATTGGGTAGTCGAAAAAGTCTTTTCGTATTTCTAATCAAATTTCAACTTATTTTTGGTTATATTTATACTAATAAATAAATAAACAAATGCATATCATTTTGGTCGACCATTTTTCCATTAGACACATTGCACATCAGTGCAAATCAATGATATGTGACACAATGACCAAATCCTTCTCCCGCAACAGTATAATTCTTGTGGTTTTTCTGGGATCCATTGATTTTAATAACTCTTGTTCTTGGAATGAATGTATCAAGGTTTCAAGGCCTTAGGCGGAATGAATTCAGACCAAAGTCTTTCTAAATAAATTTCCAGAATGCTACCGAGATAAAATACACCGGAACTGACAGAGATACGCGGAAATATTTATGCATTCAGTTGAGACTGAGAAAGGTCTATAGCTCAGTTTTGTAAAAGGAGAGAGTTCCTCAAGGTCAGTCATTTCTACAAGAGATTGCCCTAAGACGAGAAAAACTAGTTAGAGTTTCCCCTAAATGGAGTAGAAAGAAGTGTTACAAAATAGAGCAGAAAATGTATTTAAATACTAGAGTACAACATGTTTTTAAATATATAGCAAGTCCAAGTCAAAAATTACCAACTAAAAATTGTTTCATTTTCAGTGCAAAATATTTCCCATACGGTCTTTATCTATGGCAGTTGACTGGCACTTGACCCTAGTAAGCTGTTGTAAATTAATTTTGTCTTTTTAGTTTGTTAAATGACGCAGAGATTTGCGTTCATAACTGAAAATAATCCATATCGACATACAAGCGATAGAGTATACATACAGACATGCATTTATGTATAAGCTTGTATAAGCACTTTTAAATACCTTGACATCTTTCATAGTCATAGCAAGCGTTCATTAAACCCGTCCCAAAGCGACGGTAAAACGCACTCGAAAGACAAAGGGAATTCAAAATGTAGCAACAACATCCATTAGCTGCAGAGAATAACCAGCAACGCATAATGGCAGCTAATCGGTGCGATGCAGCAACAAAGCAAACGGTGCAGATTTAGCGATCAAACGAGTTCAAATGCCAAAATTGAATGGACAAAAGAAACGAAGTTATAATTATGCTTTGCGCAGAGCGGGCAAAAGCGTCGACATGCGGTATACTATATGTCTGTTTGTATGTATGAATGTGTGGACACAAAGTTCAGTTTCAGTTATATGAACAAGAAAACCTGTTAAATGCAATTAATTGTTTGCTCGTACCATATAATGATGCCCCTAAGCTACATAAGTGTCTTCAGTTAATTTTCTCATTAAATATTTTTAAGTTTTATAAATTAAATTAGTTTTATTTATTAATTATTTTCATTTATATGAAAGCTGCATTAATTTCTTACTCAAAAATGAAAATCAATTTCATTAAGTATTTTTGCATATTATATGATGAATGTCATCGCAGAGGACAACGATTTTCTCTAGTAGAAGTTTCGATTTAAACGAACGTGAGAACAATTGCCGGCTACAATATTCTCAAGTCTCTGGGCGCAGCACTTAGCGCAAGCACAAAGAGACATTGTTGGAAACATACAAGGCAATCGCACAGCTGGTCATAAACTACGCCTCCCGAAAATGGTCACCTGAATGCCACAGGTTGTAGATGGATGATGGAGACGTGCCAAAACAAGGCACTCTGCACTACAACAGGATATCCCCCGATGTCGCTCTTCGAAAATCTTCATAGCAAGGCACGCATGCTCCCAGTTAAGCATAATAATACATTTTTCCCCCTTTCCTTTCCCTTCTAAGCTGTTTTTAATCGTTGGCTTTGGCAGACACCATCCCTGCAGTCACCTGCTTGCAGCGGAGCCGCCTCATAGGAATATAAGGAGAACATTCCTCCAACATGTCGACCACCAAATTTCGCACGCGGCCCACTTCCGACAGGTACTGAACATTATTCACAGTGGCGCTATTACACGTTCATTGACTTTCTCTCAGTGAATGGCGCACTTGGAGTTCAAACACGACCCTTAGTAGAACAAGAACTCGAATTGCAGCGTGAAACCAGAGTGACCCTTGATCAACTTTGTTCAGGGTATTATAGCAGGTTTAAATCCTACTAATCCAGATTAGATCCTGACTTACAAAACCTATGTTCTGCATGCAACGGATACACAAACGAACTCACTTTTGGTAACTCCCCCTCCCTTTGGTCCGAACCTGTTGTAACAGCTCGTTTCTGGGCCTACTGTTAAATGATTTGAGACAGTTAACGTACTGGATAAATGGTGCAACAACAACAACAACAACTACATGGTTCAGACGACGTTCAGGTAGCCGAGCTACTGCGATCAAGTGGTATCAATTAGGCAGAAATCCTTAAAACCCTTTTTCCTACATTTTATGCCGCTACAACAACAACGCTACGTAGGGACCCTGGTAATTCCAGTACTAGTTTTCTATTACTTCTTGTCAAAAATAGTGATTGGATTTTCGGCGAAAGAGAAAAGAGCTTCGAAACGTCGTAATAATTTCACATGCGGCTTTGTAAGAATTCTACAGGATGTAGATAACCGTAAAGTTTTCACTACTGTAGTACCAGATCTTAATCCACAATGAGGTTCTTGTCAAATATGTAGGAAGAGCTCTCGATTCTGAAATCAACCGCAGCCTCGTTTGTTTTGACCAAACATAACATAACTCCTCTGATTCAAGTTTTATTAAGCTTCCTAACTTATTATTGGAGACCTGGAAAGATAGTCACGGGATTTGTCAGGAAAGTAATAGGACTGATTTTCTTCCGCCTGAACTGAACTTTGGAGCGTGCGTACACCGACTGGATTCAGTAGAGGGCGTTCCTAGCTAACGAACGAGAGGCCGGTCAGTTGTTTCTGAGCATCTGGAGAGTCAGGACAAACATTTTCGACATGTTTCTGTGAGTGGTGCAAGCCGAAAATGCGGCGTTCGTTAGGGCAGAGGTACGCGATTAAATTCTGTGTTAAGCTCGGTAAATCTGCGGCAGAGCCGTTTGATATGATCAAGCAGGCTTACCTAGATGTTGCTTTAGCAAGAAAGTTTTGAACTCAGACCGTCGACTAAGTATTCGTTTAATTGCCCAGATGTTAAATGTATCACAATGTGTGGTTCATGACATCGTGTCGAAGCACTTGAACATGCGCAAAGTGTGCGCGAAGATGATCCTAAAAGTGCTCACTGACGACCAGAAATTGCGGCGAGTGGAAGTGTGGCAAGAAAATTTCAAGATGTGTGAAAGTGACCCTCAATTTTGGAATAACGTTATCACAGGTGATCAGTCATGGATCATTGAGTATGATGCGGATGAAAGTCAAGCATTTTGAGACGACAGAGGGCATCCAAGCAGCATGTACCTTTTTTGAAATCGACTCAGTCCTATTACTTTCCGGACGAACCCTGTATGACAGCGCTTCCTAATTATTTATTTATTGCCTAAAACTTTTGGCCTGTAAAATCAAGTGCTAATTGAACCAACCATTCAATTATCTATCTTTCCAAGACAACTTGTAATAAGTATATATTTCATGACACTATCATGTCTTCCACGAATCGGCAGAACAATCTCAACAAATTATGCAATAAGCACATAATGTCTTACATGAATACTAAGTGCATGACGAAATCGATAGTCAACCCACTGCGGCAGGTGTCGCAATCATGTTGGCGCGCATTTCAAAATGCCAGTTCGCGCTAATGACTTCACAAACCGGCCGGCCGGCCAATTCACCGGCACGCGGCCAACTCACAGACACTTAGCTGCGGGTGAGCTAAGCACTGCACTGCAATACTTGCTTGTAAACTACACAAACTCATTACTCAGAACGTTCTAATAACTTAGGCAGGCAAGCGGAGTGGGCGCCTAATGGAAAATCCAAATTTGTAAACAAAACTCGATTTTCAATTTTCGATTACCAACGAAAAACTACAAGAAATAGCTGCCAACAACTATTTGTTTTGTTCCTCAAAAGCGCCAAAAAGTTGGCGATCAAAATCCCCTCACAACCGTATGTAATTCACACGCAAAAATAGACAGCCGCGCACACAAATGATTGCAGCTTGCAGCGCCGAGCGTTGCTGCGGTGGCGCGCAGCGGCATTCGCTTCGTTAGCGGGCGCGTGGGGTTGTTGTTACTTGTAGCAGCGCGTGGCTGCCGCACGATGTCCATGGAATCGTTCATGCGCAAGGTTTCTGCTGCCATGGCATCGACTGCAACCCGATCTGAGCGCACAGTGTCGTTGTGATTCGAATGTTGTTTGTTTGTTGATTGTCGTTGCCGTTGTTGTTATTGTTATTGCTATTGCCAATCAAACGCAACCGCTATTGCTACCTTCAAAAAGTCACATTTTGCGCAGCGACAACAGTTAAATGGGCGCGTTGCAGCAACAACCAAATGTGAGATTACAAAAATTTAAAAAAAAAGTGCGAAAAAAAAAAATACTTGCAACGCCAAATTCCATTCTAATGTTTACGCGAAAACTAGATTTGTCCAAAATCCGAACGAGCCAATAAGTAAACAAAGTCGCAAAGTGCTAAACGCTATCGCAGTGCAACGCTTTTGACGCAATGCCAACGCTGAGCGGCTGAGCTGCATAACTGGCGCTGTCAAGTCGCCACACGCCGACGAATTGCAATGTTTTGCGCCTGCTGTTGTTGTTGGTGTTTTATTTGTTTATTCGCCGTGTGGCGGCGGCTGCTGCGACCGCAACGTACTCGCTGGTTGCCACTCAGGTGCATTGATCTCCAAGTGGTGCAAAAGCCATTGAACTACGTTCCGTCGCTTTGCCGGCTGCGCAATAGCTACGAGCGTGCATGAGCGCGAAGTGCGGCTGGGCAGCGTTTAGCGTTTGACGACGCCCAGTTAGCTGTTGGTGCGAGGCCAGCGCGACTTTAGTTTCGTCTTGCTGGATAAGGGTGGAGGGGCTGTTACTCGAATTTACTTGCTTGTGATGTCACGATTTTTGAGCTGAGCTATGGAAATACCATTTTAGTGGGAAATTTTACAATTTGTTTGCTTAAATAATGTTGGAAAATGTTGATTGGTGGTTCAATTAAGAATTTCCGAAAAATTATTTCTAGTGTTGTGGGGAAATTCAACAATTGGCATTCTAAAATAAGCATGCACGTCACATCACGCGATGTAACATCATGCGATATAATGTGTGTGATACAATATCAAACATTTTTTGTTCTATTTTAAAAACCAAACATTCTGAAACATAACGAGTTGAAGCCACAAATGATATTATGTGACATAATGTTCCCATCATATGATGCCATATAAAGCAGTGCGAAGTCAACACGAGATATGTTTTGGTCTCAATTTTCTTTATATGTTATCGTGGTCGTTGTTTTCATTAGACATATTAACCGGGTTTACAAGTTTCGTGTTTTTGGATTTTTTTTATAATGATTTCAGACTTCCAGTAGATCTACAGTACTCGGCTGGGTACTGAACTAAACTAATTTTTTCGAGAGATGATTCATAAAAATAATATTAAAGTAGTTTCTCAGGGAAGCTGGGTATATGAGGAGCTCCGGCCAGAAAGACACCGAAATTCCACGCTACTTCGTTTTTATTCCTTAAAATCTAGACCACTGCATTGTGGAACCTTCTTCTGGCGGTGCATTCACTGCTCACACTTCTGCGAGGGATCTGTGGAACCTTCTTCTGGCTGTGCCTTCACTGCTCACAATCCTGCGAGGGATCTGTGGGCGGAGCGAAGTCGTTGGAAAAGATGTGCAGTGACTACTACCGGCTTTGAGCTCGATGAATGTGTACTTCTAAATTAACCGAGGAGTTCATGACCCGTTAGCAATAGGTTCAAGTTTTTTCCATCTTATACTTGTATCTAAAAATACGACCGGACTTACTTAGGAGGGCATTTTATACCAATTACATCGCATTGGAAGTGAGTTGGTTTACCGAATTGCTCTTGAGTTCTAGCGCTGGACCTACGATCTGTAGTGAACACGGTAAGCGCTGGCCAACAAGCCGAGCTGGTGCGATTGCGAGATACTTCAGGTACAGAGTGAGCAATAAGATGCTCTCCGAAACACTTGCTCTTGCCTCAGTCAATCTCGCTACTATGGTATATTTGTGTCAGATGCCCTTTGCTGTATGGAGGAAGGTGATTGCTCGGCTTTCGTCAGGCAAAGATGGAAATATTTTGGTAGACACATCTTTGAGAATCTGGTGATCTACTTTAAGAGCATATACACAAAGGACGTGTCCGTATCGGTTCAAGTAAGATCCACTGATTAGTATCAATGGCCTAACTAAACTTATTCTAATACTTTAATAACGAAATTTTGTTTCACAAACCTTTATTAAAGTAATAAATTATGTAAGTGCGTCGAAATATAAAAAATTCTCAGCAAGACCAAGAGTTGTCGGCCTATAATTCCGAACTCTTTTTACGAATATCGACGCATAACACTCAAGTAGAATTCCTTGTTGACATTTTTGTCGATCGGAAGAAATTTGAAGTGCACCACACCTCGATAATCGAAGAAAACTGTCAACATAGCCTTGATTTTTGAATTGGTTTTTTCGGCTTCGGCTTACCTTTACCACGATATTCGGTCCCAAATGTTGTTTCAAAATGGTTTTCATGAATGAAGGATATTGCTTCAAACTGCGTCTATTTACAAATGTGGAGTGTATTTTAACTGAGATGAAAGTAGCTTTCAGCATATTTTGGTCTGGTGCCAGTAAATAATGAAGTCGGTGAACGCTTTTTCATATCCCCATATCCACAATGTTAAAGTTTACACTCTTTGAACTGCTGTATATTGTACATATCAGCCAGACCGCGAGGTGCTACTGTGGGCAAAAAAATAGTGAGACCTTTTGATATAAATTTCATGGGAAAACCCATTCGTTGAATTATTTAGGTTGCTATGACTGTCAGTGAAACCTGTGCCAATTATCAGATCAAAATAATCATTAGTGTTTAGTATCCGCTTGTCTTTCTGACGTACATAAAGTGCATTCGGCGATTTTTTAGATGTGTCAAATTATTCAACAAAGAAGTTCCATTAAATTTTGTGTGCGGAATCAAATTTCTCGGCATCAGAAATTCAGAATGTTGTAAAAGGTCTTCCGTGATAGTTACTTGTCGCGAGCAAGTATTTTTGGTTGGACCAAATTATTTAAAGAGGGTCGAGAACACGGCGGACGAACTACGTTCAGGACGGCCATCAATATCAACTGATAATGATCAACACCTCAATATAAATAAAAGAATTGGTACTGGATAAACAGTCGGAGATCTTACTAGCATCAATGAAAATCGTAAGAATAGATGAAAACCATTTTGAAAGCCCATTTTGGACCGAATTCCGTGGCAAAGGTAAGCCGAAGCCGAAAAAACCAATTCAAAATTCAAGGCTATGTTGCCAGTTTTCTTCGATTAACGAGGTGTGGTGCACTCTAAATTTCTTCCGATCGACCAAAATGTCAACAAGGAATACTACTTGAGTGTTATGCGTCGATATTCGTAAAAGAGGTCGGAATTATAGGCCGACCACTCTTGGTCTTGCTGAGAATTTTATTTATTTGGACGCACCTACATTTAAGACGCTCTTACATATTTTATTATTATTGCTTATTTCATTTTTATTTTAGGACTTTTTCATATATTTTTTTTTTTTTTTTTGTAATTCCGAAAATTTGTGAATGCCGCTGTCAGCTGTATGCGCTTAATGAACCGCTGCAACGCAAGGCTGTAAAGAACAGCTGCAATTGCCACATAAAAACGAGACGAAAAACGACTTGGTACCGTTATTTGGCAATTCAGTGACACCATTAACCGCCACTGCCGTGGCAAGCCATCAGATGCGCCACATTAACACCAACACGCAACATAATTGTGTTTCACCAATTCATCAGCTAGCGGTGGTACGACGCTGGCAGTGGCCCCAGGACTAGTGGCAACTGCCATAAGTAATTTGAAAATGCGCCGCAGCGGGGCAGCAAGCAGATGTAATGACAAATGAAGGCGGCAGACGGCAACAGCTTGCGCCCCACCAAAGTGCTGCATTTCACCAAACTATCGACGAAGCAGTCATAACATTAAATATTTAAATATGTATGTATTCGTTTGCTATGCGCGAGTGTGTGAGCGAAAATTCTCATATTTGAAGAGTCACGGTCGCTTATTTTTGAAGATATTTTGAGAAACGCTTTTTCTTTTTTTTTTGTTTGAATGGAGCTGTTTATGATTTTCGGTTTTTTGGCAAAAAGTACTTTAGTACCAACTTTAGTGTCTGTGGTTTTTATTGCAACATTTTATTGTTACCACAAAAAACTGTAAAACTGTAATGTAACCATGTGCTTGAGTGTGCATTTTTTATAAGAACCCCTCCAACTAAAGGAGTGCCACAAGAAAGAAAGCATCTCAAAATCACGTGCAACATACACTGCAAATGCGAAATGATGTCAATTGCTTGCGAAAGTGCAGGCGCGTAGTGAAATGTGGCAATCAAAGCCTCCGTTGCTGATTCTGCTGGCGAGGAATCAGCAGCAAGGAGCGCTCCCAGAACTCGCTTTGCCGTTGTTGGCTGATGTGGAGGAGCGCTGAGCCACGCCGTGCTCCACGCTAGTTGCCGTTAAGCCAAATGTGCAACATAATTAAATACAAATTTACATATGCACTTTTACTTAGTTACTTACATACTTATATGCCGCTTTTTATGGTCTGTACGCAAGTAAGTGCATTCATATAGAATTTAATCCGTCTGTTGTTGTGCTTTTATTTCTGCTTGCCACAGCTTTCATATTTTTTCACAATTTGTTTTTGTTTTTTTTGTTTTTGTATTTTTTGCGACCTTAATACGTTTAAGTTAATGTAATTGCCATTTTATGTGCAGCGTGACGCTGTAAAATAATGCACTTTACGATGGTTATATGCTTGTAGCATATATGTATATGTACATATGTACATAAACATACACTCATGTTGCAGCAGAAGCAATGGGACTGAAAACAATTTTACCTGACTTCTTTTCTTTCATTGTGGTGGTTTTTAGTTTTCATAATGATTATTTTGAAAAAAAAAATTTTCAGAAATTTTAAATTTTTTGGTTTTAGTTTTCATAATGACCAGAAAAAAAATTAAAAAAAAAATAAAAAAAAAACAATTTTACCTTACTTCTTTTCTTTTAGTTTGGTGGTTTTAGTTTTTATAACGATCATTTTGAAAAAAAATAAAATTTTGAAAAAAAAAATTTTGAAAAAAAAATTTTGAAATTTTGAAATTGTGAAAAAAAATTTTTTTTTTTGAAGAAGTTTAAAATTTTTGGTTTTAGTTTTCATAATGACCAGAAAAAAATAAAAGAAAAAAAATTTGTTGAAAATAAAATTTTTTTTTAGAAAAAATATTTTTTTTCCATTAAAGTAATTAATGAGTAAAATGTATATAGGCCTTTTTCATCAAATTTGCCGCGATTCATCTTGAATCGTTTGTAATGTTCTAAGTGATTTCACAGAAACACACCAGTCGACTTTTCGATTCGAAACTTGTTGTACATACTATATACATATGTATACGAAAAACAGCACTTTGTGAAGCTACATAAAATACTCCTTAATTTGAGTATTAATTCTCGACAAAACGTCTTAAACCTATCACATCTGTAAGGTACTTAATGTCATGATGTCCAACCATGCGATAGTTGACAAGAAGATAGACCGTTCACAATATGCAGCTAGTGGAACAGTGGCACCTGGCTTATGAAGCTCATGAGCCTTGCTGTTTCCTGCAATTCCGAAATGGTCAGGCGCCCATAACAGTTTAATCAAGAAATAACCCGAAATCGTTATCGACGCCCTACTCTGAAAGAGACTGCGCTACGGAGCAGTAGATCTACCGCTACTATCGTCGGTGTTTCTCAATATTCATTTTTTAACCGCATACGTTTTTTTGATTTGGTCAGTTGTTTACTTCCTGTATGGTTTAAAACCATACTATGTTAATCATCTTGTCAACGGTGTGCTTTATTTGCAGGCGATGTTTAGATTGTTAGATTTCACAACAGTTCCCTCAGATTATAAGATCACATTTTAGAGCGAGTAGCGGAATTGTGCTCTCATAGAAAGCGATCTTTTCAAGGATAATGGTAGGAGCACGATAATGCCATATAATATTCGGTGCTCAGATCTGTCTTGCATATATCGCAAGACATTCATTAACTGCACCTAATAAACGATTAGTCAGGCAATGATCACCTATAAATTGCATTCATTGTAAGCGGTGTAGCGATTAAAAAAAAAAACTTGATAAAATGAGGTGCGAAACTTTGGTAATAAGAGACCAGAGCCTTAGGTTAGTTCCTGATTAAATAAGGCGCGGAACTTAGGAAACAACAGACTTAGGTTAGGTTGATCTGGTAGGCTCGTAATCTACGCATGGACCAGTTTTCGACAGTTCGCTTGACGGGAATTTTAAAAGGCTTTGAGGCACGACCATCACCTTTTCCTTCCCCAAATGTTTGAAACGATGGCTTGCTACTGGGGGACATGTAGACTAGAGATGCTCTATTGCTTACATGGTGCCTTGATTTTTCCGTTTTCTGCATCATCTCCATCAGTCCCATTCTGCAGGCGTGTGCCGCTACTAGAATGTTATCTTATCTACGCCGCACCAATATCGTCGCTTAGATGGAGTGAAACGGAGACGAGGAAGCTCCAAGCTTGTCATAACATTGCACTCCGAACTACGACAGTATGCTCCCAGTTAAGGAATAATGAATTCCTCTCCAAGCAGATCCCCGCATTACACTGGCCCCCTCTTTGCATGCCTTGCTAACCCTACTCACCTGACATCCTTCTTCCTTTGGTCCGACCCTATCGAAACAGCACGTTTTCTGGTCCTACCATTGAAAGACGTCAACGACAATTTATTTAATCCTACCATCATAAGAGTATTAGCTACCCTTTACAACAACAACAACTAGAATGTTACCAGTGAGTAAAAGAAAGATGTTCTTACCGGTTCTTCTATCAAGAATGAGCAGGAACTTTGTGCATTTTTCATCTACCGCTTTCCGCATGGCCTTTGCACTATTTCAACTTGATGGAACATTTCATCGAATTTTGACCATAAGGATTAAATCCGATATATCCGATCGCCGAATTAAAAAAATTTTCACGGCATGTTGCAAAGGAGATACATGACTTTTCATCTAAAAGCCCTACGAGTGTGGTTGACTACAAAACCTTATATAAAAACCTGTAGCTTACTCTATAATAATATTTTATGCAATGAGCGAAAAAAGACCTTGGCACGACCTTTAGGCACTGAAGACTATTAAGTCTAAGCCCAAGTAAATATTTTGCGGCAAATAAATAATAAGGCCGATAAACTCCTATCCGCTTCTAATTCCGTGTAGTGATTAATACTTATCTTTGAATGCACAGGTATTCACACACACCCGCACAATCCCTCTCAGCTCTGTGAAATGCAAGAGATGCAGCGATTGCTCATCCCGATCGATGCACATGATGATAGTATGGATCTAAATAGCGAACTAAAGCCGCATAGAAGAGAGTGAGAGAGAAATGCAGGAGAGCATGAGAGAGCGCGCATGAAAAGTGTGCTGCATGCAATTTCATCAACGGCAACAACAAAAAAAAGGAAATAGTCAAGTGGAAAAACGTCATCAACAGAAAGTCAGTCATTAAGTCACTGTGCCAACTGTGCCGAGCGTCGCCTCACCGCCAGCCCAACATGGCCATGCAGAAGTCAATGCACTTTACGCGCCACCACAATTCACACACACACACACACACAAGCACACGCAAAATCGAGTATATTTGTTACACTATTCAAATGCTCTTTTACGCCTAGCGCTGTTTGAGTATTTGCAGCAGCAAGAGTGTCCAAGCACCAATGGTGCTCACTCTAAGCTGTTACTGCAACGCTTTTTGCGTGCATGTGTGTGTGTGTGTGTGGCTTGAGGCAGCGACGCCTGCGCGCAAGCCTCTCGCCAAGCCAGCGCTGTGGAAAACCTTAAACTAATCAAAGCCGCCGCGCCGCACTTTCCTGTCGACGTCGGCGTCGGCGTCGGCGTCGACGTGGACGCAGCGTGGAAGTCCCACACACCCCACTTGCAACTTGCTTTGTTGGCTTAAACCTCTGTTTATTTGGCGAACAGTGTCGTGAGTGCGCTTATGCTCATTTATGTGCCTTCACTTGCTTGTGCGTGCGCGCGTGTGTGTCTGTGCCACTGGAGCGCACGTGTAGCGCGTTGTTGATACATGTGCTACATATGCACATATGTACGTAGCGTGTAGCGACTAAGAGGCTGGCGCTGTGGCTTAAAGTTCATTGACTTCGATTACTGCGCGCAGGCAAGCCTCCACGTCTACCCAGCCCAGCCCAGCTCGGCTCAGTGTCGTTTGCGTCTTGGCGTTGGCAGCGGCAACTTGTCGAGAAGCTTGACAAATGCGCCGGCAAGCAGCAACAGCAAGGCAGTTATGAAAACAACAACAACAACAACAACAACATGTACACATATGCACACAACATTTACGCTGGTATTTATGTGCATGCAAACCAGTGGCGCGCCTTTGTTCACAAACAACTTTGGCTAATCGAGGCCGCGTACTTAAGTCAACAACATTGTAGTTACACCAACAACAACAGCAATAGTTGTCACTAATGGCTGTTAGCTGAGCATTAGTAGCCGACTCACTGCACTTCGCGCGCTGTGCGCCTGTGCTGTTGCAACGCTGTCATCTCATTCATGCCGCCGCGTGACACTTAGACCAAGTCAATCAACTACCGAATTGATTAGATTAGCAGGAGCAAACCAATTTGCGCTGGTATTCCAAAAATAAATGCAATTATTTCGCGTGTAAATGTCTTGATTTATCTACAGCAACAAGTTTGTCTTGCTAGAATTTTACAGCGCAATTTCTAAGAATTTTCCGATTTTAATTAATGTACAAAATGTGAAATAGTTTCAACGAAAAAATTAAAAATGTTGAAACTGCCAAAGACAAATTTTACAAAAAAGTAAAATTATGCTGTAAAAACCCACTAAGTATAATATGTGGGATATATTCTACAATAACCAATGTTAAAACCTCTTTGAAAATTTTTCCTTCTCAATTTACCTCTCACAGTAATGAAGAGCGCTTCACAAATATATATACAGGGTTTGCCGGAAAGTAATAGGACTGAGTCGATTAAAAAAATGTATTGAACCAATCGTTACAAATCATTCAAAACTTTCAAAATAGGCTCCCTCTGCGTCGTTGCAGCGCTGCCATCACTATTTCCAATCATTGAAGGCGTCATGAAAGGCATTCTCCGGCATAGCCTTAAGGGTCGAAGTGCATGCTGCTTAGATCTCCTCTGCCGGCATGTGCCACTCGGAAGATTGACTCTTTGTCTCGGGATCATACTCAAAGATCCATGACTCGTAACCTGTGATTAAGTTATTCAAAAATCGGGACTCACTTTCACACATGTTCAAATGTTCTGGGCTTACTTCCACTCGCCGCGATTTCTGTTCGTCAGTGAACACTTTTGGGACCATCTTCGCGCACACCTTGCGCTTCACAGATTTTGATAAATTTAAGATCTCATTAATATGTATATCATTTTCGGCTTGCACCACTCACAGAAACACGTCGCGCGAAAATGTTTGTTCTGACTCTCCACGTGCTCGGAGACAACTGACCAGCCACTCGATCGTTAACTAGGAACCTTTATCGAATCCAGTCGGTGCGCGCACGCTCCAAAGTACAGTCGCGGCGGAAGAAAATCAGTCCTAAACTTTGTATCATAATCGTCACGCCAAAGCTATTTCGTTACAACTTGAAGTTGGCTGCTTGGGACTAAAATTGATAGGAAAAATGATAAATGATGCAAAAAAGAGCTGAATGTCGTCACTGAAATTTGCATAGTTTCATTGAAAAATAAATGACACCCTATGTTTGAATACTACTAAGTACATGATTCTCCAGTTAGGGAAGTTACAATCGACCACAACACGTGCGGGATGAGATGGATACCGAGAGATGAAGAGAGAAGCGAGACACATTTGCAGACAAAAAAGAGAGAAGCCGAAATGGGTGAGTACGAAGAGATTGAAAAGTTAGCCGACAGGGATTATGCTAAAAAATTCTACGAAAAGATGCGACATCTAACAGAAGGTTTCAAGACCAGAGCATACTCTTGTAAAACCACCGGAGGAGATCTAGTGAATGATGCCCAGAGCATTCTTAAATTGTGGATGGAACACTTTTCCTGCCTGCTAAATGACTGTGAGAGCATAACAACAGAAGATGGTGGACCCGATTTACAAATCGATGAAGATGGAGCAGACGTTCCATTGCCCGACCATGATGAAGTTCGAATAGCAATTACCCGTCTGAAGAACAGCAAAGCGGGCGGGGACCGATGGATTGCCGACCGAGCTATTCTAATACGGGGCGAAAAACTGATAAGCAGTATGCATAAGCTTCTTTGCAGAATATGGTCAGACGAAAGCATGCCTGACGATTGGAATTCTGCCCGATCCACACCTACTATCGTAGAATAAGCCCCCACAATATCGCATATAAGGTTCTATCGATCGTAGTGCGCGAAAGACTCAAGCACGCCGTCAACAAATTGATTGGACCTTATTAGTGTGGCTCCAGGACTGGAAAATTAACAACTGACCAGATGAAAAGAGGATCGACACACACCATCTCTTTGCAGATTTCAAAACTGCTTTTGACAGCACGAAAAGACGCTGCCTTTATATCGCTATTTCTGAATTTGTTATCCCCGTAAAAGTAATACGGCTGTGTAAACTGACATTGAGCAATACCAAACGCTTCGTCCGGATCGGGAAGGAGCTTTCCGAGTCGTTCAATACCAAGCGAGGTTTCAAACCAGGAGACTCTCCATTGTGTGACTTCTTTAATCTAATGCTGGACAACAATATATGAGCTTTAGAGTTGAATAGAGAAGAAGCAATCTTCGGTTGGCAATCTTAGGTTGGAGAAAGAAGAAAAGCAAAAGGATCTGGGACTGAACGAGGGCAAGACGAAATATCTCCTGTCATCAAACAAACAGTCGTCGCACTCTCCCTCCTCACTGTTGACAATCATAACTTCGTAAAGTCGTAGATAATTTCGTCTATCTTGGAACCGGCATTAACACCAACAACAACGTCGGCCTCGAAATCCAACGCAGAATAACTCTTGTCTACAGGTGCCACTTCGGATTGAGTAGGTAATTGAGAAGTAAAGTCCTCTCTCGACGAACAAAGACCAAACTCTACAAATTACTCATCATCTTCGTCCAGCTATATGGTGCAGAGGCAGGAACGATGACAGCATCTGATTAGTCGGCGATGCGATTTTTCGAGAGAAAGGTTTTGCGGAAGATTTATGGTCCTTTGGGCATTGCCCACGGCGAATATCGCACTCGCTGGGACGATTAGCTGTCCGAGATATACGACGAGATTGACAAAGTTCAGCGAATTAAGAGAGAGCGGCTGTGCAGGCTAGGCCATGTCGTACGTATAAATGAAAACACTCCAGCTTTGAAAGTTCGAAAATCGAAACTTTAACTTGAATTACATTAAATTTGATAAAAGTATTTCAATATGGTGGCGAATCGAACACAAACCTCGTTAAGTTATTCAAAGATTGAAATAGAAGACAACATATACACGTACTCTGTTAAAATAATTTAACTGGATACAGTAAAATTTTCAAAAAGAAAGCAGGGCCTGTTTTAGCTCGTTGTTTGGTCTCCAATGTATAAGTAGACTTATAATAATTGCTAATAATCACATCAAATTTAAAAAATTTAAATGAGTATTGCCTTCATTTAAAGCGAAGTAAAATACAAGTTATTGTTCTCAGGCTTCCAGGATGATGCGATCAAGTTACTTCTCACGGAGGAGAGAGTAGGTAGAGAATGTCACTGGCAGCAGGCAACAAGAATGCCCTACGCCAATCCACTTCTCGGAGGATATAGGGCAAGGTTTAGAGATATGCTAAACCTCCGTCGAGTCAAATTCTGTCTCCTTGTCTCGCTCTATTCAGGGTCTATAGTCTCTTACGCAAACTGCCGGTTTTGCGACATGGAATAGGAAACTCCAGAACACCTGATTCTACCAGTTTGTAGAAGCAGAATCACATCAACTCAGTCGCACCCAACAAGCTCCTGGAATTATTTAGATTGCTGTACCTTTGTGACCATATGCGATATAGGAGAGGGCACAATAGATTATAGGTCACAGTGCAAAAACATCAATTATTTTCTATCTTTCTTACTTTCTCACTAATATTTGGCGTATTTCACGATATTCTACATGCCTTAAAATAGTTTATAATGATATCTAAAATATATCTTAAATATTTATCACAATCGATTTTACAACTCTATAATCCGATCCACTAAAAGAACGCTAAATTCGTACACTGACAGATCGTAAGCGATTTTCAATGTATGCTTATGCAAATGAGGTATGTAACGGTAGTAGAGCAATAAAATAAAATCAAAGTCGTTGTCATGAATGCAACATGCCAACAGCAACAACAATTAATTGCTGCATAATATCGAAAAAACTGCATGAACCGCTTCGGATTTGGCGTTAACGTCAGCGCTAACGGTCACAGCCAACACGACGGCGAACAGCAAACGCAGCCGTGCAGTCTCCAATGTGCCGCAGCAACGGTCATTGACCGACCGACTAAAATATTGCTCGCATGTAAGTATGTATGTGCATACATAAATTCATAAAAATATAAATATGTACATATATATGTATGTATGTACAAGCGCTCCAAAATAACTAACGCGAGAGCGCAGACTTGGAAAACCTTAAAGCCCAAAGCGCCAAACGCGCTGCCGCAGTGATTATGTCAAGAGTCAGTCATGGCAAAACGCTTGTTCACTTGGCTTACGATTATATGTAGGTTTGTGTGTAGGTATGTATGGTGTGTGTGTGTGTTGGAATTATTGGGTTGTGTAGGCGTTGGAGGAATTTCGCTGATAACGTTTGCCGCAACTTGAAAGAAATATGTATAAAAATAATAATTATAAAGAAATTTTATGAGAAATTTGTTGTTATTGTAAATTGCCAATAACCGATTTTGGTATCCAAAAGATATTGCCACCGCTTAGCGCACTAAAAATTTTGCATCCAGCCAATTTATACTCATTAGCACAAGCGTTGCGCGCCTCATTATGAAGCTTACGCTTGAAAATAGCCCGAAAATTCAGCGTAAGCTCGCTCACATTCCCGCCATGCAATCCGGACTTCATTTCAGCTAGCAACCAGAGCAACAACAATACCAAATATTACTCAGCCAAACAGCTAAGCAATCATTCCCCAAAACTATGGCAGAGGCAAAGGCCGAAACAAAACCAAAAACAAAAGCAATGTGTAAGAAATTGTAGAAGAAAAATTTTCAAACTTACAGAGAGAAAGAAAGTAAGCAGCAGGAGAGCGCGAAAGAGCGTTAAGCGCAAGAAGAGCTCGCAACGAGCGATTTGAACCGTCGCTTGTAAACAGAAAAGTTCGTACACCTTTGAAAGTGAAAGCAAAATCGGACGTAGACCTACATATACCAACGCACGATCGGGTTTTGCGCGCGGCATTCACACACGCGCATACGCACACGCACACTCACTCATGGCTCGCACACTCGCGAGCCACCGAGGTAGGCAATGCATGCAATGCGCGATCACTCATTCACACACAAGCACACACACACAGAACGGTATAATATTTGAAAGTTAACTGAGTGTTGCCCAAACACACACACGCAACACACAGCGATAACGGGAATGCCGTTCAGAGGTGTGTACGCGGCGCGTTCGTTGACGTCGTGTTGGCCATTGTTGACGGAAGTGTTGTTGTATGCAAGCAATATGCGGTAGTGGCAGCGACAACAACAACAAAATCGTATTAGCAACAAACGTTTTAACGCTTTTAGCTCAAAGAAAAGGTACGCAAGTCCAAATGCCCAAAAGATGGTAAAATAAAAGCGTCAATAACAGCATAAAAGCAGTTATTCGGTAATAAGATTTGTACAATTTTCGCTTCAGACTCTCGTGGGAATCCGTTAAGTTATGTGCTTCTGTGCTCAAGGCAAGGAAACGCTGTAAATTAGTTATTTTAACAAAAGACTGGTACCTTAAATGTAATTGTGTGGATTGATCGAATCAAATAAGATTATATTATATCAAACCTAGTCTCACGAAAATACTTTTTACATAAGGTCCGTTAGCTAAAAGAGATGTGATTAAGCGTATAGTTAAGTTCTCTTCATCTGAGACCATTTTTTGGAATTTTTCACCCCCAACTCTACAACAAATACCAAATATACCAGAATTGTACCCTCCAATTTCCAGTTGTGCCATGTACAGAGTACCATATGTATATGTATTATGTTGGTTAGGTAATATGATTGATGCCTCAACGTGGCGGGTGATCACTGATAGATATGTATACTCTTATGGTCATTCCTTTATGAAGCCAAACGAAAAAAAGCCCCTGCATTTCGATCTCAGCTATCGTCAAAAACGTCCAGAATCTATAACAAATCTGTTAGGCTAATGAAGCTTGTCACGAAATTCGTAGCACAAATAGGGGAACGTCGAAGACTCTATAAAATGAGCTGGTAACTAGCTGACCCGATTTATCCATATGATTTATATACATATCAGTCCCTGATTTCTAAGTTTTTGATACATCACTCCAAATATTGCACACATCGTTTGCTTCCCAAGAAACCATTTATTTGTCGGAACCGCCGATATTGGACCACTTAAGCATATAGCCTCCGTACAAACTAAACGATCAAATGAAATCTTTGTATGGAACGTTGATTTGACGAGATAGTTTCACAAATTAGAAATGGATTATTGCTAAAGACAACGGTACAATATGTGAAAAAATGTTTCAAACCGGAACACAATAGCATAAACCATGCAAATTGACCGTAAAAAAAAAGTTTTTGTATCAAAAGTCTCTTTAATTTAAGGTAGTTGTTTGCTCGATGCGCCACTCGACGGCACGTATTTTAAATTCACAGATAACGCTCTCTGTTCGAAGGTATTTTCTCACAAAAAGCAGTTTTTAATAACTAGAGGTCTCTAAGTAGAACTCTAGAGTTATTAAGGAGACCACGAGTATATTGTATGGTATATCTTACTCTAGTAATTCTGCTGGGTTGGACCTTGACAATCATTCCAAATATAAAGTTGATACTTCTAATGGTCATTTGGAGCAATGATCTTTAAAAAGACAATTTTCGTTCTTAGGTTCAGGAGATACTAACTGATTATACAATATATGGGCCTTGGCTGCCCGTTATTATTTGACAAATTCACACTTCTTAAACTGTGTTCGACAAGCATATGTTGGCGACTTATTTGTTATAAAGGTTTGAACTAAAATACATGAAATGTGGATTTTGGTCTGTCCGGTTCAAATTTGATCAGATGGTATATCAAATAAGTTTGATTTTATGTGTTTGAAACTTTAAAAATTTGGTTAGGTTAGAAAAAATTTAAAGATTTTGCAACTTTATCAGGCCAGTCCGGGTCATTTTTGATCAGGTGGTGTAAAAAATATATATTAGAAATTTCAAAAATTAAGTTAGGTTAGAAAAAAATGTAAGTTCTTGCAAATTTATCAGGCCAGTCCGGGTCAAATTTGATCAGATGGTGTAAAAACAATTGTGCTCTTATGTACTTGAAATATCAAATATTTGGTTAAGTGAGAAAGATTTAAAGTTTTTGTAAATTTATCAGATCAGTCCGGGTCAATTTTGATCAGGTGGTGTAAAAAATAATTTTGTTTTATGTATTAGAAATTTCAAAAATTAGGTTAGGTTAGAAAATATGTAAGTTCTTGCAAATTTATCAGATCAGTCCGGATCAAATTTGATCAGATTTGATAGATATTAGGTTTGGTGACTTATTGGTTTCGGAGCTCTGGTACTGTTAGATGAAGGACTTTGTTTCTTGGAATGAAAAATCTAAGGAACTCGCTCTAACAATTCGAAAAACATACTCACATGTACATACTTACTACATTATGCCGTATACGCAACGGTAATCAATTATTTTACTCAAAAAAGCATCATATGATCATTTGTTCAGCGAAAAACTAACTTTAAAATCAGTTATACCAGCATAACTACATACGCCTATAGTATCTACATATATTTGTATGCTTTTCGTTGATTCTGACTCCGAGTCTGACTCCAAGTTTGAGTTTGAGTTGGAGTTCATTGACCGTCGAAGTTGCTCGCCGAGTGCGTCGACTTGTACGGCCAAATATGCAACCAGGAACCAACATTATCGAAGAGCACACAAAGCGGTGATAATAATAATTTATACTTACTAACTTAAAATAAACTTAAGTGCCAATAACAACAACAACAATAACCACGTCGAACATTATAATAAGTTGAACTAAAACGTGACTTCATAAATTTGTATGCCAAACTAAAATGAGCGTAGAAAAGAATTCATAAAAAAATGAAGCAACAAAAAAAATACACAAATACCAAATTATTAACAGCAACTTGATCAAATACTAGATTAACGAACACGTTTAACGGTGGAACACGAAATGGGGAAATACACACAAAATATATTTTAAAGATTTCTGTTCAAATTGAGTGAGTAGATAGAGGTGAAGTGTACTTTTGGAGGCACTCACACGGCAGACATCGCGTCAGCTGATGAACTTTGAGAGGGCCAACTGACGATATGTTTTTTTATACTTTTGCTTGAGGAAAACTAATTTTGATGATTTAAAATTTTCTTTAAACTTTCGACCAATATAAGTATTCACACAAATTGTAAGGCACAGGTTTTGCTATTGAAGATTTCTGCATTAGTTGCGAAACGAAAAAATATTAATTTTCAAATTTAGCTTAATTGATGACAATCTTTAAAGATTTAATCAATAAGAGAAAATTATTTTTTAATTTTCATTTCAATTATTTCATACTTTTATATTACGAAACACCGGTTATAGCGATCTTTAAGCTTTTCGATGCCACCTTTATAGTGCGATTGGTACTTGGCTTGAAAATGCAGTCAGAGAATAGAAAGAAGGCGCTGAATGCCTGATCCGAAAAACACTCGCACTTCACAATCATTTTCATTCATCAGTGACAGATTGAATTGGTCGATTGACAGCCCTCATGGCCTCATCCTTCACGGAGATTTCGCAAAGCGAGATATTTGTGAACCATTTTTGAGATAATTATTTTTACATGATCTTGACTTGCAGTAACTATTTTTATTAAATTAAATTTGACAATATGTTTGTAACACCCAAAAGAAAACATTGGAGACCCTATAAGATAGGTAGGTAGGAGTGCAGTCCTGTTGTATTTCGGGCCCAATTAGCACTAGCTGTGCCATTTTGGTGCAGTAGTCGCAAACCTTTTTATTATTCCTACCATGTTTCACCTTCTCTTGTAAACCATTTTGTGGTTTCGAGGAAGTTACTAATGTCCAATATGCTTTTTGTAGACATCCATTCAAGGTTTGGTGTTTGATGGATTCCAAATATTCTGTGTCGGATCTGCGATAGGGTTGGGCATTCACAGAGAAAGTGGAAAATTATTTCCTTATTCCCTACTAGTTCTCAGCCTCGGCAGATGTTGTTGTAGGGCATACCCATTTTGGACGCATTTCCATATATTTCCATATGCTATTTGCAACTTGTTGAAATTGTATATTGAGCCTGATTGATCCTAGCGCGCTTGGTATTTCTCTGCCTCGGTTTCGTTTAGGAAAGCTCTTGCCTTTGCCAACTCGTCTGATTTTTCATTGCCGAAAATGCTCCTGTGGCCGGGAGCCGATATCGAATCTAGTTGCAGTTTGTCTTCTAGTGAGCTCAATGCTTTCTAGCAGTCAAGAACTATGCTGGAATTAGTCATGGACGACGACAGGGCCAGAAGCGCCGTCTGGCTATCCGTGTATATTTCTTTTTATGTATCCTCTCGTAGTTATTCAATACAGCTTCGCAGACCTTCTCTATTCCCAGTACTTCCGCTTGGAAGATGCTAGCCGAGTTCGTTGGTCGAATAGAGAGAGAAATGTCCAGATCATCGGAATATACGCCCGTGCCTTTGGACCCGTCGGTATAGACTGATATAGTATCTTCCTCCCCTGTTATGCTTCTTCTCCATTCCCGTCTAGAAGGTATTCTCACCTGGAAGTATCTATTGAAATCCAGCATTGGGAGAACTTGCTACTATTTTGTTAATATTTGTTTATGGGTAGTTGATGCAGGACCACATTTAACGCGTCAGTCGGACATGACTTGATTGCACCAGTAACACCTGCTGCTCTTTGTATTCCATTTAATTTTCTGATGTAGATGATATAAGAATAAGGTGACATTTGAATTTTAACTGCCCGCGTCGAAGGATTTGGAGAATTATTTTTTTTTTTTAGGTTGGTAGTACTGTCAGTCACATTTATGTCAAATTTCATGTCAAAATATTCATTAGTGTTTGAGATACGTGTCGTTTTGTTTACAGAACCAATTTTCTGATGCGGATACGTTGAGGAAAGCTTTTGGTGATGAGGCTGTGTGAAAAATGTTAACAAGTGGTATAGTGAGTTCCAAGACGGCCGTGAACGTGTCGAAGACGAAGAGCGTCCAGGGCGACCATCAACCTCAACCGACAAAAGCTCACGTTCAACAAATCAAAGATTTGGTGTTGAAAAACCGTCGATTAACAATTAGAGACCTTGCTGATGAAGTTGGCATATCGAAAGGCTCAGACAATGCCATTTTGAAGGATGTTTTGTGCCTCAAGCGCATCAAATCTCGACTGGTACCGAAAACATTGAATTTTTTGGAAAAAGGCGTCGCGTTGAAGAGTGTTAAACGATGCTTTTCGACTACCAGGGTGTTATGAAACGCATTGTAACTGGCGATGAGACTTGGATCTATGCTTACGACCTCGAAACAACCGATCAATCGAGCGAATATCGTGCCAAAAGAGAGCCGAGACCAAAAAAATCGCGCCAAAGTCGCTCAAAAATCAAGGTCATGTTGACTGTTTTCTTCGATTATCGTGGTGTTGTGCATAATGAATTGCTTCCAACCGGTCAAAAAGTCATCAAGGAATATTATTTCAACATTATGCGTCGTTTGCGTAACGCTATCCGCCTAAAAAGGCCGGAATTGTGGAAAGACAATTCTTGGTTTTTACACCACGATAATGCACCATCCCATACTGCCCTCGTAATTCGTGATCATTTCGCCAAAAACTCAACCCATATCGTTCCGCAACCACCATATTCACGTGATCTGGCGCCGTGCGACTTCTGGCTGTTCACTAAGCTTAAAAGACCGCTCTTGGGACACCGTTTTTATACGATAGAGGAGATTCAAGCCGCAGCGAAGACGGAACTGAAGGCCGTCCCGGAAAGTGACTACAACCAGTGTTTCGAAGATTGGAAAATCCGTTGGCATAAGTGCATTGCATCGGGAGGGGATTACTTTGAAGGGGATGAAATTGATTTGGAAGAATAAATAAAGAATTTTCAAAATAAATACAATGTCACCTTTTTGGGCACAGTATACATATATATTGTATTATACATATGTAGTATGTATAACTGATCACAGTGATGAATTGAGCCGATTTAGTCATGTCAATCGCTCAGTGTTTGAAATATAAACCAGAAATTTTGAACACATCTTTTCCTCACTTGAAAGACCCTTACATGGACTGCATAGCATTATTGAACGGTGTGAAAGACGAAATCGCCGAAAAATGGTCGCATTTGAAGAAAAAGAAAGTGCTGTTGTGTCAAGACTATGCACCGGTCACTATCTGCTGTCCTCAGATCTCAAAACAAAACTCATTGGGAGAAAATTTGCATTGAATGAACAGGCGATCGTCGAAACTGAGACCTATTTTGAAACAAAGTGCAAATACTACACAAAAATCAAAAAATTGCGGACTCGTTATGATCAATATATCACCCTAGAGGGGAAGGGAACTATGGCATATTAAATATAAAAAAAACGAATTTTGCCGAATGTGTTTTACTATGGTAGGTCGGGGGCTTTTCAATTGCCCTGTTATGGGTTATAGCGATAGAGGCCTTCCACAAGTGTAGAGCAAAAGATATTCTAGCTTAGAGGATCGAATCTTCTTTTAGGGAAATACCATTTTTGAATTTCTAAACTTTCGAAATAGTATAACAACAAATTCGATTTTTTAAATTTCCAGCCTGGAATACCCCCATTAAAGACTATCTTTATGACGTATGCTGCTCACCTCAATCAAAACTGTTTAATTGCTTGGGGTGTTCTCTCAATAAGTAATTCATTTATTACTCATTAAAAATTATGTTTGTGCGCTACCGAGTTCTTTGCACTCAACGCAAACGAAATCGTTCAAAACTGCAGAAGACGAAGGCGGAACTACGCGCTCGGGTTCAACGTATTCTAACCAAGCTTGGATTAAAACTTATCAACGAACGTGTCATCAAACAAGCACAATAACAAAAACAAACACTTGTACACATGTACATACACATACATACGTATGCGAATGGGTTTGTTAACAAAAGCAGTTACTACTTGCACCAAAAACAACAACAACAAAAGCTTTATGCTGCTGCTTTTGATGAATATAAATAAAGTATGAATTGAAAGACAATAAAACAGAATTCTGCAGCAGCTGATTGCCGTGCGTTGGTAGTTGTGGTAGCAGCCAATGTTATGTGTGTTGTTGTTGGGATTGTAGTATTTTTGCGCGTGTGCTGCTCAGCACTCTTGAGTGCGAGAGCAATGAACTAACTAAAAGTTTGTTTATGTTTAGCGAGGATATACCTAAGAAAAAAAACAGCAAAAACAACAACAACAACGAAAATAATAACAACAACTAAATTAAATACAATCAATGATAAGGCGACAACAAGGCAAGAGGAAATGATAACAAAATTTTATTGTTGTATTGAAATAATTCTTATTGTTGTTGTTGTTGTTGTTGTGGAAGTAGTTACACTATTTTTAGAGTACCGTTTAGTTTATATTTGGCATTCTTCCGGACGCGCCAACCGGAAAAAAATTACAATATGCTTGAGTCGAAAATACACAAACACAACAAAAACAAAAAACAAAGCCAAAATACAAAAAATACAAATGGCAATCAGAAGCGTTGAGCAAAAATGTGTTTTAAAAATAAATTTATTGGAGAAGCATGCACACTTCACACGATTAAGCGTCGAAAATTTAATGTCTTGCCTTTCCTGACATTTATGCCGCTCAGCACAGCTGCTCAGCTGCTGGTGTTGCTGTTGTAGCTGTTGTTGTCGACGCGTCACTTCAAAGCCGGGGGTTGACAAACTTTACGGCTACTGTTGTCATTGCCGTTACGATCAGCTGGTATTGTTGTTATGTAATAATTTTATTAAAACGCTCACACACACACACAAACACTTCGTATATGTATGTATGTATATTTGTGACAAAAGTGACGCGAGTTGATTGACTCTTTTTCGGCGCTGCTTGTTGTTGGGCGATTTCGCACGCTCTTAGCACTTTTAGTAGATCGCTTTTCGAGCCATTCGTTTTATGTGTTTCTTTTGTTGTTGTTTTCAGTCAGTTATTGAGTCACTTCCTGCTCTCATGCCTCCCTCTGCTCTTCCTGTGCGTTTGTGGGTTGCTTCTTTCGGCAAATGCAAATGCGTTGAAAGTTTCCGACCCTCTCAAGAGTTGAAACGTGAAAGTTATGCTTGTAATCGGTCAATCGCTAAGTGCCGTTCGGCGTTCGGGTAGGAGGTTGTTGACTTTTGATCCCGCTTTTGTTAGGGTGGGTAATGGTTTGACGCTTGCAAACGGACTTTACATTTTAATTCGCTGCTGACACAGCGCAGCGCTTGATATGGGTACACTTTTGGCGCTTACGCTTTGCTCAACATTTGTACAAACATGCAAACATTTATATTTTTGTGTGCACGAGCATATCCGCAATTGATTTCTTATCTGTAATTATTGCAAATTTGCGTGTGTGTGGGTGTTAAGTAAAATTTCGGTATATAATATACATACATACGCATATATTGCTGGCTCAGGAGCTAATCGAAGGTGATAATAAAGTCTTGTACTAAAATACCTGAAAATGTAGCTTTTTGGTTTGTCCAGGTCAAATTTGATCAGATGCTGTAAGAAATAAATGTGATTTTATGTACAATAAAATCCCCCGTCCCGGGGAAGCAGAGGAAGAGGAAGACCTCCACTCCGTGGGAAGGACCAAGTGGAGAAGGACCTGGCTTCGCTTGGAATATCCAATTGGCGCCACGTAGCGAAAAGAAGAAACGACTGGCGCGCTGTTGTTAACTCGGCTATAATCGCGTAAGCGGTGTCTACGCCAATTAAGAAGAAGAAGAAGGTGTAAACAACAATTGTGCTTTTATGTATTTGAAACTTCAAAAATTTGGTTCGGTTAGAAAAAATTTTAAGTTCCTGCAACATTATCAGGCCAGTCCGGGTCAAATTTGATCAGATGCTGTAAAAATAAATGTGAGTTTATGTATTTAAATATCAAATATTAGGTTAGGTTTAAAGAATTTTAAAGTTCTTGCAACTTTATCAGGTCAGTCCGGGTTAAATTTGATCAGATGGTGTAAAAAATAATTGTACTGTTATGCATTTGAAATGTCAAAACTTAGGTTAGGAGAAAAAAATTTTAAGTTTTTGCAACTTAATCAAGTCAGTCCAGGTCAAATTTGATCATTCTGATTTTTTGTATTTGAAATTTCAAAAGTTAGATTAGGTTGGAAAAAATTTAAAGTGCTTGCAACTTTTTTAAGTCAGTCCGGGTCAAATTTGATCAGCTGGTGCAAAAAATAACTGTGATTTTATGTATATGAAACTTGAAAAATTAGGTTAGATCAGAAAAATTTAAAGTTCTTGCAACTTTATCAGGTTAGTCCGGGTCAAATTTGATCAGATGGTGTAAAAAAAATTGTGCTTTCATGTTTTTTAAAGTTCAAAAAATTAGGTTGGGTTAGAAAAAATTTAAAGCTGTAACTTTATGAGGTCAGTCCGGGTCAAATTTGACCAGAGGGTGTAAAAAATAATGATTTTATGCATTTAAATGCCAAATATTAGTTTGGATAAGAATAAACTCTTGGAAATTTATCAGCGGTAATCACACTACCCTTTACGGGTAATTTCTTATAGCAATAAACGTGGGATATGACCTCATTCGATGATGTGGCTGTTTAAGAGTTCCGAGAAAGATGGATCAATCTTTATGCGTTTGAAATGAAAACCAATTTGTATTGGCGCGCAATGGCAATGACCACACGAAGGTGAAGAAGAAAATTAAACTCTGAGAAAAAATTTTGGAAAAAAGTAAAACAATAAATATTTATATACAATCTAATTTGATACAAGCAGTTTTACGTAGGCAACAAGCAACTACTTGATAGAGAAAATGCAAGATACATTATTAAATTTGCACCAACAAGATATTACAATAGCAGATCTCTTGGCGAAAACCAACGCAACTCCTACTGCACTCAAGCCTTCAATGTTATTGCTTTCCTTACGCAATCCAATTATTTCATATATTGTACATATGTATGTATCTACTTTCATATCGGAGTATTCAGCCTTCGGATTATATCATAAATGCTTTTACATAATCCCAAGCACAAAGCCAAGTGTAACTCGACTATTCACCTGCTGCAGCCGCCCACCAGACAATAATCGTACGTTTGAAGTTAAACAAAAACCAAAACAAAAGTAAAAAAAAAAATGAAAATCATTTTTAAGAAAGCTGAAATCAGTTCATGTGCAATGCTTGAAAAAATTCCATTAGCAATTATCGCACGAGTATGTGTTCGGTGTTCGGACGTGCATGACACAATTCGAGGGCCGAAACGTACCTTAAGTGCCTACAAAGCGGCCTAAAAATGGTACTGCTGCGGCTGTCTGTGTGCGCGCGCTGTGCTTGGCAAACACCGAAGTTAGGCAATTTTAGACACAGAGGCCGGCGCGCTCGAGCTCAGCGCCGAGTTGGAGTTGGAGATCAGCAAAGTGGCCGGTGAAAGTACCGCCGAAGTACCACTGAAGACGCCAGCTTAATTCGTAAGCAAACATCCGCACTGGCCATGCCAACAAGTGCCCAGCGATTTTTGATTTTTGATATTTGATTTTTCGATATTTCAGTTATGATTTTGAATATGCTTTCTTGTATTGTTTGCATATCCGTAGTGACCTCGACGCGCTGTGGGAGAAATTTGTTAACAAAACGGCAAGCAGACAGCACTGCAGCCGAAAATGTTAATAAGACAAGCGAAACTTTCAAGTTTGCTTCGACATTTATGACAATTTTTGACAAATCGAATTCGGATTTTTTGGCTTTTGCCTTTGCGTAAGTACTTGGCGTACTCATGTATATGTATCGTCATATGGTCGGTACCGTTCATACAAACCTACCAGCATATATGTATATGTACATGCGTCGGTATATATGCACAGTTATGACAGAAGTTGGCGGCAATCAAAGTTATCGCGCTTTTATTTTATGCTTTCATAGATGCACACATATGTAAAATATATACATACATACATATGTATATGTATATACAATTGTATATATAAATACCTTTTTTTATGTACATAAATATGTATTATATGTGAATGTGTCACATTATAATTTTTAGTGTACTCGTTAAGCGGCTTGCCCTCGTACTTTTGTGAAATGTCACGCTTGCGCCGAAAGAACTTATGTAAGCGTTCGTCCAAATGAGTTTTCTCTTGGCTTTGCGAAACATATGCAGTCCAGTTACGAGCAAATAAAGGCTACATTCATGCGCACGAGGGCGGTTGGATCAAGCAAACATTTTTGGATCTGGTGCGTTCAACTCCGTCATTTAATCGACGTTTTCCTCTTATGCCCAGTCAATTGGAATGTCAAAGTGGTTTGTGGCCATTTCAGAACGGCAAATAGCTCAGATGGGATACTTTTAATATTCGAAATACAACCTTGCACGTTTTGAAATTTCTTGTAAGGGAATTTTTATACTTTAATTTGGATTTTCTATTGGTCAAATGAAATCCTTTGTTCATCGAATCATACAAGTCGCAATCAATACCTTGAACAAATCCTCTACTCCGTCGTCCTTTCTATTTTAAAAGTATCTCTGCTGCTGTGAAATTTAAGCCGAATTCATACAAATCAATGACAGCAGAGCCAAAATTTTATTTTTTCTCAATTTGAAATCCGATCGATGGGTTGTGATGGCATTTCTACTTCTCTAAAACTATTTGCACAATATTTTACGTTGTCAAGTAGGTGTACTTTTTTCAATCGTCGTTTTATGACAGAGTGAGTTTTGCTTAGCATTTCATCATGGAAAGACTCATGCATACAAATCGACCAATTTTATTACGAAAATTCATGTTCTGTAAGCAATGTGTTGCGCGTGCTTTGCTCAACTTATAATCAACATAATCGGCTTACTGAGTGTACTATCCGCAACACCATCACCCATCTTGAGACGCAGCATTGCTTTGAAAGTTTTGGATAATATTCGACCGACTAGATCACGTTCAACATGTAGAAAGTTCCGAAAAGATCCGACTTTTTTGAACCAAATTTTGTTCAGCAATGAGGCCCATTTCTGGTGTTAAGAAGCAAAATTGCTGCATTTGGGAAGAAGAGCAACCTGAAGAGTTTTAAGAACTGTCATTTTATCCAGAAAATACAATGGTTTGGTGTGGTTTGTCGGGCGGTGGAATAACCGGTCCATTATTCTTCAAAAATGATAATGGTGAGTACGTAAACGTCAATGGCGGCCGTTATTGCGCCATGATAACCGACAATTTGATGCCTGAAATTAAAGCTCTTGATCTCGGCGATATTTGGTTAGAACAAGACGGCGCCACTTTCCACACATCGCATCAATCAATGGATTTATTGAGCAGATAATTTCACATTTTAGGCCGGTCGATTGGCCACCAAGATCGTATGCTATCGCACAGTTTGACTTTTTCCTGTGGGGATGTGTAAAGTCTAAAGTAGATGCGGATAATCCCACTTCGATTCAGGCTTTGGAGCAAAGTCATTTACCTGTCGAAATGTTCGAACGAGTAATCGAAAATGGGACTTAAGGGATGGACCATCTGAGACGTAGCCGCAGCCAACAATTGAAAGAGATAATCTTCAAAAAATAAATGCCAAAGAAAGTTCTTTCGAATGATAGTAAACAGTCCCCAATAAATTTGAAGGTTCTGTGTTTTTTCAATAATAGATAAGGGAACCTCAAAATTGATCACTCTATATAACAGCAACCTTGTCATTACGAGGAATATTGAAAATTTTGACTATAGTTTTTTGTCGGAAAAAAGAATTAATTTGTATTTTAAAATGAAAAAACCAACCTTAAAAAGTAATATGGACACTTCATCCTCCATTTTAATGACCCGAAAGCAGTTTTTTGAGTTTTAAAGCAAATTTCCAAAAACTTTTTGAATATTGTATTGGTTGTAGGCAGTGCTGCTTTCCTCAATCAATCTCAATCTCAATATAAAAATCATCGACATCTCAAACAACCCTCGTCATATGAAGGCTCGCATTTTTGTATTACCAACAATGCAACGCCAAATTAACAAAAGGCCGACGACTTTTTTGGAGGCACTCATTTTATGCGATTTCTTTACTGGTTCATTGCCAAATACTTCACTTTGTTGTTGCCACAAAATTTTGTAAATGTTAGCATAAATTGTTGCTAACTGTTAATATTTTTGCTGCTGCCTTTAGGTATGAATTTTTAATGTCATGGATGTTACGGCAATTTAGTAAGCCGCGCGTTTCAAAACTTTTATTGAACTTTTATTGAAGTTTGTTTGCTTTGAAAGTTTTGGATGGAATTTCGAGTAATTGAGCTTTCGCTAAAGCAATGTTTGCGGTGAATTGGTTTAGATATATATTTTTCAATTAAGAGAAAAAAATCATAGTCCTCTTTTGTATCTATGTATTCTTAATGGTTATTATCAGCTAATTTAGACTAAGCGCTAACGTCCATTGGAGAACCATCAAGAGATTACGGATTATACCATTTTTTCAATTAATCATATTCATTGAAAAGTGAGCTTATAGATTATCCATAGTAACTATGCTTTCAATTAGAATTTTCTTACACCAAAATGTCTGGTTGTGAATTAAAAGTTTCTCGCAATAAAATGTGTAGTTGTGATAAATATATGGTAGTCTCAGTATTTAGACTATATATATTGTGTGATCCCTTTCGAGGTTCCCTACTTTTTAAAGAAAAAAACACAGAAATTTCAAATGTAATGGGGAATGTTTATTATCATTCGAAAGAACATTCTTTGGCATATATTTTTTGAAGAAAATCTCTTTCAAATGTTGGCCGCGGCTATGTCTCAGATGGTCCATTCGTTGAGTTCAATTTTAGATGTCTCGTTCGAGCATTTCGACTGGCAACTGGCGAATGACATGCGTGATGTTTTGCTCCTAGGCCTGCATCGAAACGGTATTGGCTGTATCGACCTTATACTTTACACATCCACACAGGAAAAAGTCTAACGGTGTAATATCAAACGATCTTGGTGGCTAATCGATCTGCCCGAAACTTGGAATTATCTGCTCACCGAAGTGTTCTCTCAATAATTCCATTGATTGATGCGTTGTATGGGAAGTGGCGACGTCATGTTGAAACCAAATGTCGCCGAGATCGCGAGCTTCAATTTCAGGCATCAAATAGTCGGTTACCATGGCGCGACAACGGTTGCCATTGACGATTACGTTCTCACCGCCATCATTTTGAATAAATATTAAACCACACCAAAGTGTTTTTTTTTTTGTAGAAAAAAAGAAAAAATGGCAGCTCTTGAATCTCTTCAGATTGCTTTTCGTCTCAAATGCGGAAATTTTACTTGTTTACATACCCATTGAGACAGAAATGGGCCTCATCGCTGATCAAAATTTGAATTGAAAACGTCGGATCTTCTTGGAATTTTTCAAGAGCTCATAGGCTATTGAAAAAAGTACCTTTACTGGGATCCCCCGTTATAATAATTGGTAAATCATGCTCAGTATTCTGCAATTATAGATCGTGTTTTTTATTTTTAAGCCGGTGAGAACGTTACTTGAAGATTGGTTAATTGCTACCGAAATTTGATTACTGTTATGTTGTTTTTTAACAAACTTCCCAGTTCGCAATAAATGTTTAAAATACCGCTTTTTAAATCAAATGTCTTAAAATATGTGTCTACTTATCTCATAAACAGTTAGTCATTAATTAGAAAGTCAACTAGTAAAATATAAAATCGTTGGCGCTAACGATATTCCGATCGTGTGATGTGAAGCGTTGGGTGTCATAGTCGTAAACAGTTTCTCAGACGATTTAATATCTGACCGCTTTAGTTGAAAAGACGTCACAGGTATGAATACATGTACATATGCCAGTGTAGTTGATTGTGTGAAACCATATTTATGCAACATTTGCAATAAAAACAAACAGGCTTTTGAGGTGGGGGCGAGTGCACTCGAACTATTTTTGCTGAATAAAATGATAATTTGGTTTGCTTATAAATTTAGCATAGTCATCATAAGCAAATACAGGGTGTACCAAAATTAACACAAGATTTAAATTTGTCGCCAGTTTAATGAATCATCACAGTAGGCGAAGTTAAAACACTAGTCTGAGCATATTTCGTATGTCATTTTCGAACTGCGGCCGCGAAGCTTTTATTAATTTTGAAAAATTGTTCAATAAAGAAAACATGTTGTTTTATCGTGTAACGCTTCAACGGTCAGTAGCTGTTTTGTTTTTTTTTTTGCTGTCAAATTTTAATTTTGGGACACCCTGTATACCCCCCTATATACCCTTTATATAGACGTGTGAAAGATCGCCAAATATACGCTGAAACGCGGCAACGCGCTTGTTTGTCATCGTCATTCGCCTTCTCTCTCTTCACTCTCTCCTTCACTTTCCTTTTTGCCTAATTCGTTTGGGATTTGAAGATGTTGCAAGCGCCGTTAATACTAATTAATACCAACAGTTGTGAACTTCCTCATACATATAGAGGGATTATGTGAATTTAATAACTATGTACATTTCCGATGGTTTCTAATTTGCATAGGAATAACCGTTGCGTATGAGACAACAAATACAATGCAGCAGTCAAAAATAAATTTGCCAACTCTTGAAAGTTGGTCAAGTTGCCACCTATTGAAATAATTATGGGAAAGTATGCAATTTGGGATATCAATCATTTGTAGACTTAATCTGACCCAGCTTATACAAAGGTGGTTACTTTGGGTACTGATTTGTGGGTATTAACTGCCAAAAAAGCAGTCGATAAATGGAGTAGTGTCCAATAAAAATAAAATTCGTGAGAGAAAAGCAAAAGTTATCATTTCATTTTTATTTTGACTAATGTACACTTATTGATTACACAGTATTCTTCCACGCTGAAAACCAACCAAACCCACTAATTTTTTCCACTCTGCCACTAGAAAACTACGGTCACTAAAGCGTCTCGTTCAACTTTATTACGAAAATTCGCGTCCGGCTTACTGAATGTACTATTCGCAACACTATCATCCATCTTGACACCCAGCATACATTATTGGATAATATACAACCGAATAGACCACGTCCAACACTCAGTGCAGAAAATATAGCAGTCGCAGCTGAGAGTGTACGCGAAGATCGCGTAGAGTCAGTTCGACGCTGTTCGCAGCAACTCGGACTGACTTATGGAACGACTTGGCGCATTTTACATCGATATCTTAAACTAAAAGCGTACACAATACAGCTTGTGTAAGAAGTGAAGCTATGGGCTCTTGAAATGTTCCAAGAAGAACCGACTTTTTCGAGCCAAATTTTGTTCATCGATGAAACCTATTTCTGGCGCAATGGTTATTTAAACAAGCAAAATTGCCGCATTTAGGACGAAGAGCAACATGAAAAGATTAAAGAGCTGCCATTTTGTCCCGAAAAAAAACCCATAGATTTATTAAGAGAACACTTCGGTGAGCAGATAATTTCACGTTTTGGGTCGGTCGATTGGCCACCAAAGTTCTGTGTGATACCATTAGACTTTTTCCTGTGGAGATATGTAAAGTCTAAAGTATATGCGGGCAATCTCGCTTCGATTCAAGCCTTGGAGCGGAACATTACGATTGTCATTCACTCGTTACCAGTCGAAATGCTCAAACGAGTCATCGAAAATTGAACTCAAAGAATGGACCATCTGAGACGTAGCCGCGGCCAACATTTGAAAGAGATTTTCTTCAAAAAACATATGCCAAAGAATGTTCTTTCGAATGATAATAAACATTTCCCATTAAATTTGAAATTTCTGTGTTTTTTTCTATAAAAAGTAGGGAACCTCGAAAGGGATCACACAATATTTATAATCTATCTGAGACGTAGCTGCGGCCAATATTTGAAAGAGACAATCTTCAAACAATAAATGCCGTAGTATGTTCTTTCTAATGATACTAAACATTAGCCATTAAATTTGAAGTTTCTGTGTCGTTTCTTTAAATTATTAAGGAACCCCGAAAGGGATCACCCTTTACATAAAATGCATTTTTTTTAATTTCTCTACTTTTTTTTATTAATTGTAATTGAACAAAAAAAATCTTCGTTCAATCCCTCGTAAATAATATTTCGAAGGTCTGTGCAAAATTTCATTAAGATTTGGTAAGTAGTTCGTTAGGAGTCTTCACAATCGGCTTTGAGGAAAACAGCTTTTGAGTGATGTTATGGTTGACCTCGAGAGTGCAACTTTTTAAGACTGAAACCAAAAACTATTACTCGGATCAACTTCAGCGCTTAGAACAATATTCAAGAGATGTTGTAGAATTAAAGAAGACAATGAAAAAATTGATTTTTTGAAGCTGTGAAACCCATGTAAGCCCTTAAATAAGCAGAATACACATTAGACACTAAGCTTGCATAAAAACATCAACCAAATTGCATCATGCGTCATATTATATACTAAAGTGAGCTTGTAAGAGGTAGGAAGACACTATTTGCTGCTTTCATTGCTTCATATAAGCGAAATACCACTTTTGATCACTTCAGATTCCAAAGTTTAGTGAAGCCTCTCCAAAAAAAATTTAAAAAATACTATAATTCCACCTATTCCTGGGCGTTTCATCTAGAAGCCGCTTGCTATGTACATATGTGTGTTCTAAAAAAGAGCACTTTTACTGTTCGTTTGTGTAGCAGGCAGAGGTACTTTCTTATAAGAGAATGGATGAGAAAAAAAAGACTGCAGGATGACATGAGCCTATTTAAAGCCTACCGACATCTGGAGCAGAGGATGAAAAATGCCACCTTAAGCAGCATACTCGTCTACAAACCAATAAAATTTGTATTTATTTAATAAGACAAGTACTACTCAAGTGGGTCAACATAGTGCTTGATTTAGTGCATTCGCATCCGAACTAAAACTATTTGACAAACTAAATTTTGCCGTGCACACATCTAAACATCTTGTTTAATTGCAAGCAAGCAGAAAATTTTCCATTCATCTTTCCACTTTCTATTTGTTCCCAATAAAAAAGAGAGATCTGCTGAGTGCACTGACCGATGAATATTCTGCAACACTATACAAAGCCAACAGGTATTCACACACACACACACACACACATATGCACATATACATATGTACAGATTTACAACTTCTTACACACACACACTGCATGCATGTGCGGAGTTTTGTACTCTAGCCATTCTAGGCGGTCATAAACAGTTCTGTTGCTACAAAATGCGCACAAAAAGCACAGCCAACGGCAGCATAGTTAGTGAAAAAAAGAATGAAAAAGCTCGGCAAAGACGGATCTGATCTACAATTCCATCAATCTTTCGTTGAAATTTCGACCGCAATGTGGAAAAGTTGAATAAACTCTGCGCTGTGCGTGGTGGCAACGCGAGCGGTTGAATTGTCGTTTTGAAGGCCATTGAGAGGTGAGTGCATTGCAGTCGCCGCAGCGCGCAGCAGCGAGTCTACGACGCGCGAATGAATGACCGTTGCCGATATTCAAAAGTGGCTGCTGCGCTGCGCTCAAGCTATCACCGATGCTGGAGCGGCGGCTGAAACCGAGTCCGAGGCAGAGGCAGAGACAGAGACAGCAGCTGAAGCTGTTGCCCACACACATAAGTTGCAACTCAATACCGGATCAGTTGACGGCGGTTTGCATGCGTTTTCAAGAATGTTGCCGGCAAAGTTGAATGCACCACGGACGCCGAGCGACAGTCAGTGAAAAAAAAGCTGAAAAAAACTAACAAGTACAACTGGCAAATCGATATGTTGTTGCACATTGGCGCTGGCAGTTCGAAAATTAAAAGCCGTCGACGTCAGCAGTAGCGCGCTTACCTAGCAGTCGGTCGGGTTCTCTTGTTATGGGAATTCCATAACTTTCGCAAGTGCTGCAAAGTAAGGCGCACCTCGCGATAAGAATGTTGACCTGTCAACGGCTGCTTCACCGCCATTTCGGTAGTTTTTGGTTTTGCCTTGCCAACGCCAAGTCTGCAAATCGCCGCATTCACTCGTTTACGCCTCGGTACGCGAATCTTAATTAATCGCCTTCAGCCACTCGACTTTAATGAGCCACGAGTACGTGTATTTCCTGCATGCAACCGGAAAATTTCTTCACACCGAACCGGCGGCTTTGTTCTCAGCCCACCTCACAACACTACAAAATACAATCAGAATTCTTTAAGTGACCCAACATTTTCTCTCTTTAGTGGAATTTCAACTTTTTTTTTGGGATAAATGCTGACCCTAATGACTAACCCACTAAGCTAATTTCCAAAATTTTATGCTTGTAAGTACAGAGGTTCTTGGTTTTTATTAAGTTTCGCTGTTAGTGTTCTTTTTTATTTTTTATTTGCATACTTTCGGGAAGAATTATAATTTAAAGAGTCACGCTATGACCTACACTTTATTAGGTATTCGTCTTTCAACACTTTTGCCGTGCCGTTTATTGAGTTTGAAGCAGTATTTGGCTGTTAGTTTTAATTCTACAAGTGTATGTAAATAGTAGAAGTGGAAAATCTACAAGTATCAAATCTTGGAAAAGACCCTTGAAAGGAAGATCGACACACATCACCCCTGCTTCGATTTTAAAGCCGTCTTCGACAGCACGAATAGGATCTGTGTTGCTAAACGACACGAAAAGATTCGTCAGCATCGGTAAAAACCTCTCCGAGTCGTTCGATACCAAGCGAGCTCTTAGACAAGGAGGCTCTCTATCTTGTGACTTATTCAATCTATTGCTGAAGAAATAATTCCAACTGCAGAACTAAATAGAGAAAGTGCCATATTCTGAATATAAGAATGTACCTGCGGGCGTACGCCGATGATATTGATATCAGTGGCCGTTAGTTCTGCTTTCTCCAGACTGGACAAGGAAGCAAAGCAAATGGGTCTGGCAGTGAACGAGGGCAAGACGAAATATCTCCTGTCATCAAACAAACAGTCGTCGCACTCTCAACTTGGCACTCACTCTCATAACTTTGAAGTCGTAGATAATTTCGTCTATCTTGGAACCAGTGGAAACACCAACAACAATGTCAGCCTGAAAATCTAACGTAGAATAACTCTTGCCAACCGGTGCTACTTCGGACTGAGTAGACAATTGAGAAGTTAAGTCCTCTCTCGACGAACAAAGACTAAACTCTACAAGTCAATCATCATCCCTGTACTGCTATATGGTTGCGAGTTTTTGAGAAAAAGGTTCTGCGAAAGATTTATGGTCCTTTGCGTTGGCCACGTCATAGTTCAGCGACTTAAGAGACTGCAGCTACGATGGCTAGGTCATATTGTCCGGTTAAAGAAAACATTCCAGCTCTGAGAGTATTCGAGCCAGTGCTCGACGGGGTAAGAAGGGGAAGAATAAGATCTCCACTCCTTTGGCTACACTTGGCATCTCCAATTGGCACCAAACCGTGAAAAGGAAGAATGCCTTGTTAAACCACCTATGAGGTTAACTTCATCAAAATTGCTTCGGATGACAGCATTTTAAATTCATTGATAATTTGGAGACCGTTTTTACTTACTAGTCGAGTACCTCTTGTTTTTTTTTTAACTCAAATATGAAAACGTTTCCATAAAGACTACAAACGTAGAATCAGCTGCTTATTTCTTATTTATTTATAGTATGGATACCAGCAATTGGCTTCTCCGACACTAATTTTTAGGAGCTGCTTGCCCTATTATATATTTGCAACTTGGTAATTTCGAACTTGGATAGTTGAATGTAACTTATTATTTTAGGGAGTAGTAAAGTGTTACTCTAAGTCAAGTTACCTCTTCGGCTTGGAGTTCTCTTATGGTAAATGGACAAACCCGGGCATCGATTTCACGATTGGACTTTGATGTATACTCAAATTTGCTATCGGCGTTGGCTTCTAAATCCCTCTATTTCATTTGCTAGGTGCGGCTGCATGATATGATACTAAGAAGATTTTGTTGCGCCAGAATATAAAATTCTGATTACCTAGACTTAACGGCTGACTCAGCTCCACAATGCGGCGTTGATTGATAGTATTAATAATACTCTGCAATGGATCCATAATATTTAGTGTCAAAATTAAGGTTTTTGAAATACATATGTATTTACCATGGAAAGTGTGAGTTTCCCTCGAGACTGCGTGAACTCGCCGCAAATTTATCAAAACTCTTAATATCTAAAACTTTTCTGAGCCTAGGGGGAAATGAACTTGTTGAAACTGCTTAGCAAAGCAAGCAGAAGACTACAGATTTGGACCATATGACGCGATTGCATATAAAGTACGTGAATACATACATATGCATGATTGGTCATAAATAAATAATTATCATAAGTGAGCGGCTTTCCCCTCCAACAACTGCTGCTTCTTGAACAATTGGTCTGAAGAAACTTTGAATATTCATAGATTTCGGTAATTTGAGGACTGATAAAGAGTGTAAGATTATATGCAAATATAAACTGGTGAATGCATACTGACAGCCATACACACTCCGTGTTCATATACATACAGATATTGTTAATGTATGTACAGATTTATGCACGATTATGGAAATGAGATGCGATAACATACACAGTCGTTCGGCGGTTATACTGGAATGAACTGGCTTTCAGGTGCAACACCACTTAGCACTTCATACAGTTAGATTACCATCACACAAGCATTTGAGAGCACCACAAACGGGCGTTCAATAGAAACTGCTTTATGAATTATGAAATTTATTTGCTGCATTCATTTAAAGCTTTGTGATGCAAGTGAAATGCATTTTGAATATTGAATAAATTTCCATTGCAGCCAGACAGACAATGAGGCGCTTTGCTGGGTGCTACTTGATTGCCATGACTTCTGTTTTGACCTTTACCTTATATAACACTTGGGGGCACACGTGTCAACTGTTAATATTTCATTGCTATATTTTCGTAGTTAAATATACACAGATTTACTTGGCAGTCATTCAACCTACCGTTGGGGAAAGACATTTTGGAAAAGCTTTTAAGCTTGCGTATAACATAGGGAGCCAAAATGATTTTTTATTATTTTTAGTTAAATTGAGTTAAAATTTTTGACAAATAATTAAAAAAAAAAAACAGAAGTATGGAAATTTACCGAGTAACTATAATAACCATGGTGTTTTCAGCTTAACCCGACTTATATAACATAGTAATCTAATGAAGTCTGATCATATGCTCTGGCTCCCAAATTGCTTGGTGTGGTGTATCAAAAGGTGGACAGTAACATTGGTCCGATATTTGGATTTGATAAATTGTGAGCAAATTACCAAATAGCAATGGAATTCGGAAAGTCTCTTCAGAATTGTTCACGCTCTGTACAAGGAGAGCCAACTGATTTCATAATTTTTCTTTTAAGAAACTTTCAAATAAACAGTTCATAATTAATAGACCAAAACTGGTGTATGCGTGGTTTATTGGCCTACCAGTTTAACCTAACCTAATCTAATAAAATTATAAGAGGAATAGTTGCATAAAAATCTACTACTTGTAAGGTTAGGTTAACGTGAATATCACTTGGACAGCTTAGAACGCTGGTCCAACGTGATACCTAAACTCTTGTAAATTAATCAATGCGCTTGAGTCTATCATACATTTGTTGATATCAGTGTTTTGTCAAATATAGTGAAGCCCTATGGGTTCCAATTAACTGTGCAGCAGATGACCAAGCCAGAACTGGCACTTGCCTACAATTAGGCCCGGGAAATTTGGAAATTCATATGCCTCTGCCTACTTGTACATATTTAACCGACAAACTAGTTACATATAATGGAATATCAGTCAACTCTAAAATAGTTCAAAAAGCAGGCAAACGCGGCATGATGGAATATGCCGTACATCCCGACTATTGTAATTCAAAACGAATGTCATAAGAACTTCATATAGTGGGAGTACTAACAAGTCACTGTCTAATAGGCAGACATGTCCACTAGGAATGCCAAATAATGATCATTGTAGAAGCTGTTAGGAGGTAGGTTAGGTTAGTTTAGGTTAGATGGCTGATCAGAGATCGCACGTGAACTGATAAATGTAGTCCTTTGTGAAGCCATTGAAACTAAGAACTGTGTTCGGACTTACAGATTGGCAAAACGCTTTGTAGCCAATACAAATTTGCAAAGGCGCTTAACTTCTAGACCCGTCAGTTCGGTAAGATGTTTGAAGATATGCGCCCCCAAGTGTCTAAGTCTTAACCTCCCAAACGCGGAACAGTCAAGAAGGAAGTGCTGGCTTATTTCTACCGCATCTACTTCCAAACAACTTCTGCAGACAGTTTTCGGTAAGATTCCCAATTTTACAGCATGTATGACAATAGGGCAATGGCCCGCTAAAAGCCCTACAACTAGTGAGAGGCTAGTCTTACTGAGAGAAAAATAAATCCGAGATCTCCTGCGATCAATCTTGGACCAAAATGCTCTTACGACTGCGCAAGTACCGATACTGGCCCAGCGTTGGCAAATCATCCGCGAGGTCCAGCTATTCAATAGTAGAACACAAGAGGTTGCGGGAGCACAGACCCGTTCTCATTCTACCGATAATGGCAAGTGTACCTTTCCTTGCTAGCTCATCAGCTTTGCAATTTCTTGCGATTCCGCTGTGGTCCGGCACCCATACCAGTCTAATCATTAATACACTTGGTGCTAATGATAGCGACGTTAGTCATTCTTCAACCAACCTTGAACGCACTGTAAATGTGTTCAAGGCTAATATCGCCGCTCTGCTATCTGAGTGAATGGTCAATTCTCTAAAGGAGAACGCACTCCGGAGCAGCAAATCTGTTGCTACCTTCATGGCTGCAACCTCAGCCTGGAAGACACTGCAATAGTCAGGAAGTCTGAAACTGGAGTTGGTAGAGAGATCCCGACAGTGAACCATTCCACCAACCTTCCCCCCAAGCTTTGACCAATCCATAAAGAAACTTACTGCCGCTCTCCTCCAACGGCTTCTTCCCACCCATAGCTCCTTCGTCGGTATGTGGGCAGAAAAGGAGCCGCCAAAGTTCGATTTGGCGACTCCATGATCCAGATGATCCGGTATGCAGTCAAAGTGTGTGAGGATATCCGGGTGTTCAGAGTTTCTTTAAAAACCCAGATTCTTTGAGTCTAATAGCCACCTTCGTCGCTATACACCCTCCGGCGATGTCTATGGGCAATATGTTCAAAATTGCATTGAGTGGACCTTAGTGCACCACACATGCTGATGAGCGCAGCCCGTTGAAAGCTCTTGACTTTCTTTGCAAGTGTGGTCGTCTCTTAGGAGGTAAAAAAGGAGGAGACTATAAAACTTCTTCCAATCATGTTCTGTATAGAAAAATATCTCAACTATCGGTCGCGGGTCTCTCGGTGATATTTCGTAGTTTGTAGAGATAAAACTATTCGTACTGATGAACTTATCCGCAAAGCTGATCCGCAGTGGAGTAAGGTGGAGGAGACAGTAGAGTAAGGAGATCTTAGTACCGACGATTTTACATTGGGCGTGGGTGCATCGTCTGTCAATCATTATACCTACGCACCTGATATCAGTTGTGGCTCTTCCTCCTGCTGCACTTGCTTAGTCTTGCAAAAACTTAGCAATGGAGGAGAAAGTGCTTGGACGTTTTCATCTCACTTTGACCACTTGCGTCCGATAAAATTGCGACAAGATGAACCTTTCTAAGGCAAAGAGTACAGTGAATCTTCTGCAATCTACGCTAGGCCAGATCTAGGCCATCATCGACGTCACAATTGGCGAGATCTGTGCTTGCAGTCATTAAGTTTAATAATAATTGATTAAAGACAAATCAAACTTTATATGTACGTGGTGATAAAATAGGTTTCCAGTTGTATAAATGCTCAGCCGTTACAGCAATATTTCACAGTTTGAGACAAATAGAAAACGGATTGCAATTTTTCAATGCCAGCTTATAGCGCTGCCAAAAAGCTTAAGCTTTAGACAAATATTTCTTTAGTCAATTAAATGTAAATGGAAAGACAAAAAGCAACAACACAGCCGCAGGTTGTAAAATAAAAGAAATCATAAATTAATAGTAATAAAAATTAAAAAATTCAGTGTTTCCCCATTTGCATAATAAAACAGCCTACAATTTGACTAAACAGCCGAAAGGCGCGCTGAAAAGAGAAGATGAAACAAGCGAAGCAGCGGCGCTGAGGAAGCAGCTTAACAGTCAAATTTGTAACTGCAAAAGGTTTTGTTTTAGTTTTTGTTTTTTTGTTTTTGGATTTCAATTTGAAATCGCCTGCGTCCACCTGCGAGTGTTTGGCGCTGCAGCTGCGTCGGCCAGCAAGGGGTGCGCGGGCGCGCGGAAGACAGCGCCGCCGACTGATTGTGCCATTGTGCGGGCAGCGCTTGCCGCCCAGCTAACCGTATGCACATTTGTATGCATATTAGCCACACATATATGCATGAGTGTGTGTGTGTGTGTGCGCGTATAATTATAATGTTGGTTGTGACATGCTTTTAAGGTATTTTTAGGCAATACGTCGTCTACTTTGCATAAAAAGTAGAAATTTAAATTCAACCAAAGCGAAACGAAACGAAACGCATAAAATGAAATGAAATTAAATATTTTTTGATTTGTACTTTGTTGCTGCTACTTACTTGTAGTGTGCTAATGCTTAATTTGTTGTTGTTGCTGCACATTTTGTTTTGTCGGAAATTTTACCAAATCGCTTTGTTATTGTTTTTCTACACCTTTATGAATTTGAAACTTGTTTGAACACAAAAGGAGTGCTCACATGCACATACACACACACACACGTACACACATAAGCCGAGCGCGTTGTTCACAGCGCGGCGCTGTTAGGCGTGAGGTGCGTCGCTGCAAATGAATAATGACTTCATTGAAAGTTTGTTCAAATCAAATTTGTATTAACAAATGCCCGAATTTTGTCTATGCACTCTTAAAAATGCTTTCCACAAACATTTGTAGCGCACACAGGCGCACTCAGCTAGCTTGCAGCGCTGCTATATTTGTTGTTGTTGCTTGTTCGGATTTCTAGTCAACGCCCTAAAGAGTTTGTGGTGTTTGGTGTTTTCTTTTGTATGATATGATTTCTACTTGTTGTTGTTGTTGTTAGTAAGTAGGTTAACTGATGTAAATCGTCGACACGTGCCACTGATTGGTGGCAACGTCTGCATCTACTTATGCACTTCTCGTTGTGCTGCGCGTCATGGCGTATGATAAATATACGCACACATATATATGTATATATATTTTAGAGTATATCGAGCTGTGCTTGTATATGCACTGCGAAGCGGCTGTGCTTCTAAATTTCTATATTTTCCATTTTTGGTTAATTATGTGATGCATGGGTTCGCCTGCATTGATTTCATTACATCACTTTCAGCGATTTGCGATTGTGTCATTTCGCATTGGGATTCCCCTTGGGGATTGACACGCGTCTGGCTGGCAATTTGCATACAAATTAAGGCTGTTGAAATAATAATAATAAATAATAATAACAAAAAAATAATAATACTAACAAAAAAATTAAGAAATAACGTTAGCTTTGCCTGCACGAAGCTCAAATACTCTCTGCAGGTGCATTTCTCATAGAAATTATATGAATATTTTTTCGATTTTCTGAAAAAACTGGGCATTATAATGTTTATATTTAATTATCAAAAAAAGGAAATGCAACGAAAAAGAGAAAAAGAGCCTGATAATTTGACGAGAAAATTTTCGATTGAATATTTAGATCCTTTCCGATATTAAGGCAAAATAAGTTGACAAATTTTATATTTAAATGAGTAAGTTACAATGTATGTGGGACATAAAACGATTAATTTACCCCAAAAGTCTTAAAATAAAACAATTTTGTGAAAGATAAAAAATAAGCAAAAACCTAGTTATTTGAAATTTTTATAAACATTTTGAGGTTATGTAAATAAAGTCCGTATACAAAAGTGATAGACCATTCCTTTACCTTTAAAAATTCCACCACCCAATCGCCCTTAAATTACTTTTTCTATAATGTCAATTTGACTTTCGCTTCCGAGGGGTTTCAATCTACCATACAATTATTATTATTATTTTTTGTTATTACTTTATACCATCCTCAGCTTCAGGCCTGGTCTAATTTCTTAATCAATATAATTATTTTCTGATAAGCTTTATTATTTAGTAACCACTTTTTATTGGATAGTCAAAAAAGTCTTTTCGTATTTCTAATCAAACTTCAAATTATTTTTTTTTTTTATATTAATAATGAACTTTAATGAACCAAATATGTACCATTTTGGTCGACCACTTTTTGCCATTTTTTCGCTAGAGCCATTATTCCAGCAGTGTAAAACTTTTCTGGTTGCTCGGTGAAAAACTGCGACAAGTAATTTTCACCGGCTTCTCTTGAAGCCAAATTTACTCCATTAAGGAAGTTCTGCCTTGATCGAAAATGGTAGTTCGATGATGCAAGGTCAGGGTAATATGGTGGATGCATCAAAACTACCCAGCCAAGCTATCCCAGTTTTGCCGAGTCATCAAAGGTGTGTGTGGTCTAGCGTTGTCCTGATGGAGGACGAAGCGCTTTCTGTTGATCGTTTTTTAGGATTGCTTGCTTCAATCTCATCAGTTGTTGACAGTAAAATGTAGGATTAATCGTTCTCACTCATTTCTAATCTCACCAACACTCAGCATAACCTTTCGAGGCGTCATTTTTGGCTTTGCGACCATTTGTTGAGCTTCACCACGCTTGGACCATGATTTTTTTCGCACATTATTGTCGTATTGGATCCACTCTTCGTCTCCTGTTACCATTCGCTTCGGAAATGGTTCGATTTCATTTTGTTTCAGCAAAGAATCGTAGATGTCAATTCGGGCCATTAAATTTTCACAGACAATTCATATGGTACCCGAACATCGAGCTTCTTTTCATAGCCAGCCTTTTTTAAATTTCTCAGAACCGTTTGATTATGAATGTTAAGTTCCTTAGCGATGCCATGGCTGCTTATGTGACGATCCTGGATGGAAACGGTCAAACCATTGTTGTGCTTCGTTCGTGTTCGTGTCTGCTACAGCACCGTCTCAGTAAACTTCACAAAATTCATTGGTGGCTTGCGTGGCATTCTTCCTTTTAAAATTACAAAATACAACGAATTTCTTCATTATTTTCACTCATTTTCGGACAGCAGTAACCTTTTTTCAACTTCTCCGAATTTTTTGGTTAAATGAAGCTTAAAACCTCACCTTTCCAATACTATATGGTATGACATAATGTTGTTAGTAGCACTAATGATATACGACTGTGATGTCATCTATTGACAAAATACGAAAAGACTTTTTCGACTACCCAATATTAGCTATTTATCAATATTATACGAATTTTCAAAAAAAATTGTGAATGGAAAAAAATAAATTTCACAAAGTTACAAAGAAGGGTGTGTCTAGCTTATCACGATTGCCGCTATTCTTGTTTTCTTAAAAAAAATATGTACTGTGGGCAAAAAAAAGGTAAGACTTTTTAATGTAAATTTTGTCCGAAAACCCCTTCGTCCAAAATCACTAAATTTTTTCAAAAAACATCGTCAGGTTAACGTCTGTGAAATTATGCTTTCCGACTACAAGGTCATGAAATGTATTATTACTTCCGATGAGTGTTGGATCTATGCTTACGACCAGAAACCAGATGACCAATCGGCCGAATATCGTGGCAAGGTGACCCGAATCAGAAAAAAACACGTCAAAGCAGGTCAAAACTGACAGTTTTCTTCGGTTAACGAGGTGTGGTGCACTCCAATTTCCTTCCGTCCGGCCAAACTGTCAACAACGACTTGAGTGTTATGCGTCGTTTGCATTAAGCTATTCGTTGAAAGAGGCCGTAATTATCTGCCGACACCTCTTGATTTTTGCAGCGCGATAATGCACCGCCGCATACTGCCTTGATTCTTTGTGAGTTTTCGCCAAATTTTCAACCAATATCGTGCCGCAACCACGGTATTCGTCTGATTTAACTCCGTGTAACTGATTCTGTCTGATTTAACTCCGTGTAACTTCTGGCTATTAAGCAAACACAAACCAGCGCTCTTAGTAAATATTTTAAAAATATATAAATTTTTGAAATATAAAAAAATTGATTTTGAGAAAAAATGCATTTTGTTTAAAAAAAATTAAGTTATTCAACACAATAAAATTTTAAATTATATTTGCCATTAAATAGAAAGGCAGTTGCTGTTAGACAGCAGATATACTCATTTCCATCTTTTTCTGCTACATATAATTGACAACGGTGCAATTTTACAATTCTTTTCAATTTACTTTCATGAGATTGTCATGCATGCAATTCATCTCAAAATTTACCTTTTTAATTTAACTTATTACTCCAAATCACTTATCTTATCAATTATTGCTGTCAAGTGCCACATTCAACAAAAAAAATTAAAGAAAACCGAAATAAATTAAATAATTTGCGCGATTCACTTTCGGTTATCAGCAGTAACAGAGAGTGAAGTGTAGTGGTAGCGTATTCAATTGATTTTGCAACGGCGGCACAAGGTCGCATCGATTGCTTGCCCAAAGTCAGCAAAGATAATCAATGCATACAGACTTACAGGGTGACCAAATGTACGAAAAATTTATAATAACTGCACACAATAAATGGCACAATTTGCAATAGGAAATCAGTATCATTAATGAGATACATAAATACATTTTTTCTTTAGAAAGTTTGAAGTTCAGAATATTAGCTAAAGTGACGTCGTTAAGAAAATAGAAAATTTACTCGTGTTTAAGCAATTATTTTGATATTTAATATTTGAAAAATTCTACTTTTTAAGAGCCATATCCAATTACCGATTATCGAAACTTGGTTATTGTTTGTATCAGCTAACTTCGATTCGCCAACTTTAGCGAGTCAATCAAACTATGGCGGAAGTTAAAACAAACATGCAGCAATTGTGTAATCTTGCGCTAACATGTCTTCTTGCGCATGCGCAATATTGTTAAGATACTATCTTAGCAGAAGAGTCATTTTTTTAAGCTTTAAAAAATCTTCTTCTCGATCTTTCAGCTCCATTCTGTGGACGTGTTTCTCCACCAGACAGTGACCAGACAGTGGCCATATAGTATTCCAAACATGTTCCTACAGTCTCTCTTCTATCGATTGTCAATAGGACTTTGTGTACTTCCGATCTACCACATGACCTTTTCTGTTTTGTACACAGGTAGCTCGTTCCATCGTTTTTGTTTATCACGTTTTCGGTTGTTAACCGTACACCATTCTTGACAATCACTCAGTGGAAGTGAAATTGCTCGTTTCTGGCAACACTTTCCACTGCTGCTCTGCTTCCCAAGACACTTCTGACCGATATGCGATACGAAGTTACTGTCTTGATGGCTGCTTGGCTGTCTACGTAGATGTTGACTTTGGAATAGCCTGCAGGTGCATTGGAAGCCAGCGGCTTCGTAATAGCAAAGACCTCAGCTTGAAATCAACTGCAATAGTCTGGCAACTTAAAAAAAGCTTTGTTGTTGCTTTTACATGTAAAGTCCAGAAGCGAGCAAAGAAATGTGAAATGGCGAATCGAAGGCTGTTATTATCTATTGTAGTCCGCTCAGAAATTGAAAAGAAGATCACCCTGTATGCATGCCTTTATATGTGCATATGTACATATATATCTGGCCGCTTCTTGAACATTTCGTTATAATCAAATTGTAGTGGAAGTATTGGCTCCGGTGTAAGTGGCGGCGGTTTCACGCCTTTACGCTTTCACGCTTAGTGTAAACAAAGTTGATGAGGTGTGTCAATAATTTCCACTCCTTTTCATTTGCGCAAGTTGTTGTTGTTAATTCTACATTAATATTAATATATACATTTAATATTTGTCATTTAATATTTGTATATTCATTCGTTGAAGGTGTTTGTGACCGACTTTTCTCGCCAGTTATCAATGTGAGAAAATTTATTTGCGACGAATTGAGTGAGTAAATAACTTATTGAAAAACTTTTTTTTATAAAAATTAAGTGCAAGTGCCATAAATGATGTGATAAGCGTATATACTGAAGATAATTGAAAATAATTATTTTTGTATAATTTTTAATAAATAAATTTTCATTCATATAAATACAAATGAGCATAAATATTGTTTTATTAGCGCACAAATGCATATGAATTTCGTCATACATACATACATATGTATTGGATATCAGCTAAGCCATTTTAACTGATTCATTATAATGTTAAATGGACATGTTTACTCTTCAATTTTGAGTTTTTTACTTTTGCTAAGTCAACAGCACTTATTAAATAAATAAGACTTGTCATAATAATGTCACTGAAAGTCAACTTTGTTAGAGTTAAGCTTCCACTTTATTGTAATGTTTATTCACCTCCAGCTTATACGTTTTTGTTATGCAATCGCCTTGATCCAGGTATGAAGATCTTTTAACTTTCACACCACTTTGCACAGAGTACAAGGTGCGTTCCAAGGTAAACAGGACTTAAAAAACATAACAAATGGTTCTTCGGTAAAATCAATATATTTTACTCATAATATTCTCCTTCTGCTTCAATACAGCTTCTTGCACGGTCCAAAAGCATGTCGAACTAGTGTTTTAGCTCGTTGGCCGGTATGGCCGCCAGTATGCCGGTGCAACCCTTTTGAATGGCCTCTACGTCTGCATAACGCTTTTCTTTCATGGGCAAATGCATTTTTCCGAAAAGAAAAAAGTCGCACGGTGCCATATTAGTTGAATATGGGAAGTGGTCAATGGTTAAAATGTGATTTTTGGTCAAATAATCGAACACAAGCGTGTTGGATTCTAAGCAATTTTTGGTCGTCAGTCAATTTGTGCGGAACAAACCGTGCACACACCTTTCGTAAGCTCAAATGTTCGGTCAAAATCGCGAAAAGTCGATGTTTTGGAGATCATCAATTCCATTTCCATGAGTTTTAATGATAATTTCGGCAGATTTTTTATGAATTCACGCACAGTTTCGATGGAGTTTCCAGTGATCACGGATTTTGATTGGCCCACATGTTGATCGTCATTTATGTCGTCACGACCACTTTGAAAACGTTGAAACCACTCGTGCACTCTGCTACGAGATAGGCAATCATTGCCATAAACTTGTTTCATCAATTGAAACATTTCGGTAAAAGTTTTACCAATTTTAAAACAAAATTTAATGTTGGCGCTTTGTTCGAAGCTAATTTTCGCACCGATAACACAAATATGCTGGCACTTTAAACGCAATAACTTCACTTCCAATCAATGAAATGTCATGAAACTCTCACTGGACAATCGATAAAGATAGCAGATTCTAACGCACTAGTCGACATATAGATGGCGCTAGATTCAAAAAGCTCCGTTTACTTTGGAACACACCTTGTATATTGATTTTATCCACAGAATAATAATTTTGCGGCTTGAAAAATAAGTAGTACTATATATAAAAATTATTAGCAGACGATTGGGTTTGTGTTTCGAAAGTGAGCAATATTGACTTATCTTGATGAAACTTGGTAAATAAATTGTCGATCGAATCGATTATAGTCGAGTTTACAACAGCGCTCCAGCCGTTTCTCCTTTTCGCTCTTCTCACCCTGGTCTTTCCAACGGGGTGGAGGTCTTCCTCTGCTTATACCGGCGTGTACCGCGTCGAATACTAGACGACTTGACCCAGCCAGCGCAGCCGCTGTCTTTTAATTTGTTGAACTACATATGTAAATGTCGCCGTATAACTCGTACAGCTCATCAAAGGGCCATACATTTTCCGCGGAACCTTTCTCTCGAAAACTCGTAACGCCCTCTCATCATATGTTTGGTCTTTATTCGTCGAGAGAGGACTTTACTTCTCAAGTGCCTATAACGGCGTGGTTGTTAAGGCCAATGATATCCATATCATCAACGTACGTCAGCAGCTGTACACACCTAAAGAAGATTGTATCGTCTTTATTTAGCTGTGCATGTCGTATTATTTTCTTGAGCAAAAGATTGAAGAAGTCACGTGATTGGAAGTCTCCTTATTCTACAAAGAAACTGATGCACGCACCTTATCAGTTCTTCGTCGCCGTATATGAGCCAAAGATACCTTCTTTGCCCATCTTGGCGTTAAAGTCACCAAACACGATTTTGATATCGTGGCGGGTGCCTCCACCTACTTTGAGATAAAGTTTCACATTATAATATTTTTGTGACACAGTGTGAAGAAGGCCTAATAGGACTGAGCACAAAACCCATTCTGCTAAAAAGTTTTAAGTGTAAACAGATTATTTTCCTTTTAAATAGGGATCCTAGTATGTAATAACTCCGGTTAAAAATGACCATATACCATACCTTCATTGGCTTCCAGATATCGGATAAGAGTATTCCAGCTTTCTGATTTACTTTCCACTTATTGATCAATATGTTGGGAGATATTTTAATATACATTTTACGCCTTGGATTCATGCATTTCATGTGTGTAGCTAATCTTCGGTAGCGCCAAAATTTAATACTGTCTTACTTGCTTGAAATAGCTCTTTATGGCTGCGGTTATGTGTTTAAACAAACCACTAAATTATTAAGCCACTTTAAATTATATTATACGTATGTATGTATATTTGCTTATGTGCTACCTTCATATTCGTAATTTATCTTTACGGCATGACTGTGCGGAAAGCAGTGTGCGATTAGTGTCACACATCGACTTTTTGCATTTTTTTGCCTCGAAGCTCTTTTCTTTTCATAGTTTGCTTTGTCAAAATGCTAGCAGCTATGATAAAAAGTTTTTGATTTAGCGGTGCCAATGGCTGCATAAAATCAACGTTTTAACAGATAAATAGCTGTTATATATAATTCATAAAATAAATCTAAGACCTAGTAAAAAGTAATTCTTTATTTTTAAAATAGATAGATAGATTTGTTGAACGGCAGCGCTATCAGCATGTGTAGTTCACTAAGGTCCACTCCAATCACTTAACGCTATCTTGCACATAGTGCGCGTAGACATCGTTGGAAGATGTATGGCTGCGAAAGTGGCTATCAGACTCAGAGAATCTGGTTTCATAAAGGAACATGTATCTGAACACTCGCATATCCTCACACACTTTGACTTCATACCGGATTACTTAGATCATGTAGTCAGCAAACCGATCTTTGGCGGCTCCTTCTCTGCCTAAATAGCGACGAGGGAGCTGTGGGTTGCAGCCATTAAGGTAGCTTTTTCAAAGAAGTGACCTTCCACTCAGATAGCAGAGCGGCTATGCTAGCCTTGAGTTCATTAACAGTGCGTTCAGGGTTTGGCGAGGATTGCATAACCGCGCTATCAATAGCATCGAGTGTCTTTGTAATAAGCCCGGTATTGGTGTCGGGGCTTAGCGGAATCGCAAAAAATTGCAAAGCTGATGAGCTAGCAAGGAAAGGCACCGGAAGCGCGGAAGCTTGGCCAGGGCTGAGTCGCCCTGTGGCAAAAGCCTTTCGGCCCAATATCGATCGGAGAAGCTCTTGTGACCTCTTTGCCCTTAATAAGGTTAGCCTGTCCCTAAATTAAACGCCTATGCAAAGCGTTTTGCTAATTTAGAAGTTCGAACACAAGAGTTCTTCTTTTCTAGACTTCATAAAGGACTACAAATAGTAGTTCACGTGCCATCTTCGATCTTTCATATAACCTAACTTAACCCAACAAGAGATGGCTTTTGTAATTAGTATCTCGTCTTAAATAAGTGTGATCGGATTACGGTATATGGTGATAGAGAGATAAAATTTTGTTTCAAGAAAATTCCTCAGACTGTTTTAAGTATAACTGTTTGACTGAGTATTGTTTGAGCATGCGTCAAAGTTTGGAGGCCAGCAAGCATTGAAATGTGGGCAGGTGCGTTACGGAAACTAGGCTCTTCAAACTCATAAAGTTTTAAAATTCTCGTTATTTTCTGAACTCACATAGTACTATGCTCTGTGAAGTCATTTGTCGAGAATATCGATAAATAATTGAAATCGTCGAGTTCGTGACGGTCGAAGGTCAAGCGATATTTTTCTTACCAAAAGAACTCTCAGAATACAAAAATCAAGCCTGATGTATGGATGTCACACGAGTTAACGCAAAGAAACCTCATGGATCGAATTTCCAACTTCGAAGCTGGGCTGAATCACAAAAATGTGTTCTTTTCCTAAACAGTTTGTTATTGGTGATGTTAAGTGGGCACTTACAGTAAAGTCAAGCAGAAGCGGTCTTGGTCAAGTCGCGGTGACTCGGCGGAAACGGTGACCATGCCAGTACCGCCATTCAAGAAGGTTTTGCTATGTCTAAGCTGAGACTGGCAAGGAATCTTTTGCTATAAGCTATACACACGCAAATTTTTTTTTTCGCTAAGCAGCTATCGTATATGTATGACTAAAAGAATTTGACAACGAAAAGAACCTACTCAATCCATGCGAAGTCTTTATGATTGAATAAAGTTCATACCTTTAACTAATCCTTTGAAGAAAGTGTTAAATTTTTTTAGTGACGGCAACATTTGGAAGCTTGCTCATATGTGTTTGTTTATGATTTTCTGCATTTGTGGTGAATATGCAAAAAATGACGCGGCAAATTTCCGCTTTCACGCTAGCAACACCAACTTTTCCCGCATGCACTGTCATGCAAGCGCGCATGCAAATTTTCAATGCTGAATGTCATTAAGAAAATTTCTCTTCCTTCTGTGAGTATGTTTGCTGATTTGAATGTTCCAGCCATTGTTGTTGTTGTAGTTGCATACTCGCTGTGTGCAATCGGCTGAGTTTTATTTTCACAAAGCAAATTTTCACATAAACATGCAGAATCAACTTGAGAACACGAGCTTACGATGGCCGTTGAAGAATGAGGGAGGTGGAGTGGTGGAAGCGGCTGGAGGCGACTTGGGCCTGACGCGTGGTTTTAGCGAAAGCATGACCTACCTTTTTCAGAGAACGACATGTTGTTGTGCGCGTTGCTGATATTTGTTGTTGTTGCTGTTGTTAATTTTTGTTGCAGGAAAATTTCATTAGAGAAATTCTGATTGCCGAGGCTGAGATAAACAAGCGGGCATATATGTATGTTCCAGGAGTACTAGAGTGTGTGCACTTCTATATTTATGTATGTGTATGAGTATTGGCGCATGTGTGTTTGTGTTTTTAGATGCAAATGAATGGCTGCTATGACGAAGCCGTTTCGATAATTTAAAGACACAAGCTCACTGGCGTATGAGCGCAACTAACATTTGTGTGCACGTGTTGTTGTTGTTTTCGCCGTTGCAAATCATAGCTTAAGTTCTGCTGTCCTGTTACATACTTGTTGCTGCACGCGCACACACACACATTTGCAGTGCTGCGCGTTGTTTGCCTTGTGGTTGCACATATGCTTAAACACCGGTGCTTCTGCTGCTACGCATGCGCCGTTATGCCGGTATGCGACCGGCGGCTGGTGGCTTCTGCTTCTGCGGTTGGGCTTTCACTTCTTCCGATTTGCATTTGCCAGCAAACACACACAGCGGTCAGCAAAAGCAGAAAATCTAAATGAGCAAATGCAAAACAAACAGCAAACAGATGAAAATAACAACAACAAAACCATAAATAAAAACAACAATAATAGGCAAGTTACAGAAATGTGCAAACAACTTTCTGACGCCAGCATTTATGCTTCGTGTTTTATGAGGAAATGAAATACAATGGAAGAAATCCGCTGCAACCAATGACGCTTGCAACTCTATAAATAAGAAAGTAAGAAGAAGGCGAAAAATAGAAACTGGCACAACGACCGCAAATCTTTAAAGGTGTCTTCACTAGCTGTCGCTGTCGCTGACGTTGTCGCTGTCACTGTAGTTGTAGTAGTAGTTGTGACTCTTGGCGCTGTTTGTTGTTGTTAGCCGCTGTTTGCTATGGTCATAGCTGCTGAAGCTAGTAATCGATATTGCAATTATGACTCGTCGTTATGTATGACTGCATATGTGTATGTATAATAGAGTTGGTTTAAAATAAAGTAACAAAAACAACAAATTTAAAGTAGTTTTTAAACAGCATGTAAACACGTTCAATAAATTTATGAAGAGAAACACAACAAAGTCATCTTTCGTCATCAAACCGGACATAAAACCGGAAAATCGACATGGGTTTCATGCATCTTAAGGACCGGCGACTAAACATACTACAATGGCCGATCATTTTGGGAGACCGTGCCCACGTCAGTCGGTTCTAGGTAACCGTAACGGATCTGGATTTTTATCCGGCAACAACAACAACAACAATAACAGCAACAATCATTTTGAGGGAGGGAAACATATGCAGAATCAATCAACTAGCAGCTCCGGTATGCTGTTTAAGGGGGTATTCTGGTCTAGAAATTAAAAAAATCGAAATTTTTTTTTTATATTTTCAAAGTTTAACTATTCAAGAATATGTGTACAAGAGGATTTTTCAAAATTCAAATTATTTTCGGAGATATAGGCATTTTTCTGACCCGGCATTCAAACTGGTTCGGCCGAAACTAATCGAACAAAAGACTTTACGCGAAACTTTAAACGCGTTTTTCTCAAAACTGACTTTTTCGGAACAATACCCACGATTTCTCAGGTTCTACATGACCGATTTACTTGAAATTTTTATAGAGTCTTCTTTACAGGCTTGTCCATGTTTAGAACTAGCCCCAACCCCAAATTTTTGTTTTTATTATTTTTAAAAAATTCGAAATAGTCAGAAAAAGTGATCCAAAAAAACTTTCTTTTCAGGCAGTCGCCATTTTGTGAAAAAAATTGTTTCCCACTTTTCCGTAGTTCCGGCCATTGCGACATTATTCTAGATTAATAAATTTTTTTTTTGGTTTCAGATAACTAGGAGGGTTGAAATCATGGGAATGGTCACGTGGAAATTTTTAGAGACCTCCCACTTCGTCAGCTCATAATTTTTGAAATTTTTTACTTTTTTTAGTATTTAATTTTTTTCTGTACTCTTCTAAAACTAACAAATAACAAATTTAATTGTCTTTTATTTTACGACACTTTAAAAATTACCTGAAATTCATGCTTCCAGTCCAGAATACCCCCTTAACAGAATCGACGAGTGGTTTCTGTTTGATAAAATATTTACTAATTTCATAAAAAAAAAATTATATAATTATACCTGTAACATATCATACTGAGTTTTCTACGATGTTTGCGACAGCCAAAAATTAACAGCGGAATCTCTACCAAATATACATATATCTAAATGATCCGCGTGACGGCTGAGTCGATTTGGCTATGTCCGTCCATCTGTCCGTTTGCCTGTATATACGCGAACTAGTCGCTCAATTTTTAAGATATCGCAAACTTTCTTTTCTGCTCAAGAAACTGCTCTTTTGTCGGAGCCGCCGATATCGGACCACTAGACCAAATAGCTGCCGTACAAACTCAACTCAAATACTTGCATAAAAAAGTTTCTCATTTGATGTGATATCTTCACGAAATTATACGGATTATCATGGAAGAGAATGGCATAAACTCTGATGAAACTGTTCCCATCAGATTACTATAGTTGAATGATCGTTACCAAATTCTTGTAAGGAATATTTTATATTTGTGAAGAGTATTATAGCTTCAGTGCAACTAAAGTTTGCGGGATAAAATGCATTAATGAGGTTGACGAACCATAAAAAAATTACCTTTTAGATTCATTAATTCTAACAACTATGGATAAGTTTCGCAGCGCGTTCGTTCTAATTGGTAATGCGCATACCCAAAGCTATTACTGCTGAGAGGTAAAGGACCGCGGAAGACCCGGATAAGTCTATCTGCCATTGAGCATAAAAATCTACAGATTTTCAGAAGATATCTTGGGTTGTGGGATTCCAAAATCTACTCGGGTTAGAATTGAAACCGAAAGAGCATTAAGCGCGTCGCACGTTCGATGAATGGGCGATTTTCACAAGAATATTTTGTTCAGCGATGAAGCTCACTTTTGATTAAATGATTACGTTAATAAACAAGATTTGTGAATTTTGAGTGATAATAACCCACAAGCTTTTGGCATACATCTTCAAAAATTCGTTGTTTAGGGTGTTCTATGGGCAGAAGGAACATTTGGTCCAAATCTAACCAAAAATAGGTAAGGAAGGGCTAAGTTCGGGTGTCACCGAACATTTTATACTCTCGCATGATAAAGTGATAATCGAGATTTCATCATCCGTCATTTACATATTTTTCAAATACCGTATTTGTGTAAAGTTTTATTCCGCTATCATCATTGGTTCCTAATGTACATATATACTCGTATTATACAGAGAAGGCATCAGATGGAATTCAAAATAGCGTTATATTGGAAGAAGGCGTGGTTGTGAACCGATTTCACCCATATTTCGTACATGTCATCAGGGTGTTAAGAAAATATTATATACCGAATTTCATTGAAATCGGTAAAGTAGTTCCTGAAAAATGGTTTTTGGTCCATAAGTGGGCGACGCCACGCCCATTTTCAATTCTTAAAAAAGCCTGGGTGCAGCTTCCTTCTGCCATTTCTTCCGTGGGCGTGGTTATTATCCGATTTCTTCCATTTTTGAACTGTATATGGAAATGCCTGAAGGAAACGACTCTATGGAGTTTGGTTGACATAGCTGTAGTAGTTTCCGAGATACGTACAAAAAACTTAGTAGGGGGCGGGGCCACGCCCATTTTTCCAAAAAAAATTACTTCCAAATATGCCTCTCCCTCATGCGATCCTTTGTGCCAAATTTCACTTTAATATCTTCATTTATGGCTTAGTTATGACACTTTTCGGTTTTTGCCATTTTGTGGGCGGGGTAGTGGGCCGATTTTGCCCATCTTCGAAATTAATCTTCTTATGGAGCCAAGAAATACGTGTACCAAGTTTCATCATGATATCTCAATTTTTACTCAAGTTCAGCTTGCACAGACAAATGGACGGACAGACAGACATCCGGATTTCAACTCTACTCGTCACCCTGATCACTTTGGTATATATAACACTATATCTGACTCTTTTAGTTTTAGGACTTACAAACAACCGTTATGTGAACAAAACTATAATATTCTCCTTAGCAACTTTGTTGCGAGAGTATAATTAAGACGTCAGTTACTGTGTTATAGTCAATGAGGAATACTATAGACCCAGAAATAATGATTTTTTCGTTGCTGAATTGAAGGCCGCTGGTATGGATCGGCGGTACATGCCGAACAGCCAACGAAACAATCAAATTTAGTGAAGAGAACTTTTGGTAAGCGCATTATCTATCATCATGCCCCCGGGCGTGGTCACCAAAAAGTGCGTTTTAACAACGATGAACTTTTTTGTGTGGTTATGTGAAGTGACTTCTTTACGCACATAAACCCTAGGCGATTGAAGTTTTGGAAGAGAATATTCAGCGCCTTATTGCTGACATATGGCCGCAATCCCTGCAAAAAGTGGCAGAAAATTGAGCCTCTCGCTCATTGCCAAATAATTTTTCAGACATAATGACAAAACTCTATCTTTGTAAGAAAGCTAAATTCTTGACCATAGCATTAAATTATATACGTTTTATTTGTATTTGAAAACAATATGTCTAAAAAAAAGTCAAAAGCATTTTTCGGAAAACCTTAATATTCCATTTGAATCAACTCTAACCATTTTTGTTGACGTTTAGTTCTTACCGTAACGCCGTCGCCGCGTTAGATTAGGTAAGGTTAGGTAGTAGGGCTGGCCAATAAGCCACGCATAGACCAATTTTGGTCCTTTGCGATATCATATGGAGTACAGTTACTAGCTCATAAGTAGTAATTATCCTTTAGGATGCCTGCGCTTGACTCTAATTTTAACAGACTCTGTGACCACACTATCGATACCGCCTCCAGTGTATCATGCTGTGGTGATCCCAGATGCTTACAGCGTAGTCTTGCCAATAAGGGACAAGTGCACAAGAGATACTTCATTGTTTCCCTGGTGCCTTGTTCTAGACATTTAATGAAGTCTTCTCAATCTGTCAGCCCCATTCTGTGAGCGTATGTTGCTAGCAGGCAGTGAAAACATAACGCGATTCTAGACATAGAAATAACTAATAGCCATGCCGTCCGGTCATTATAGTTTGCCTAGACGGATGCGCCTTAGGCTATTTCGAAACCTCAAGTATGTACATACAATACTTCAGTTATTAAGAAACTTCTATTCAAAGGCACAAATCTGAAAAAATCTTCTTCCATATTACTTTGAGGCGAACTTTTCATAATTCTCAGGCTAGTGACTGAATATGGCTCAAAATAGTGCAAAAAAATAATAGTACAGCAGTCTTTTTCTATGACCTTAATCCGTCTGCCTCCAATTGCTGCTAATCTTCGAATGATCCCTGACGCTTTTGTGAACGTAACGTGCCAATTACCACAAAAGTTTTGCTTAATGAACCACAAAACGGAGGAAGGAAATGCAAATTCTGCCTGCATATAAACACACTTACGTAAAGCCACTATGCCATTGCCTTCCGCAAATTCCGGTCCACTTTGGCCTCGACAAAAACGCATCGAGTTGTTGTATAACGCACGCTCGCTTTGTGTGCGGCTACTGACGCTGCTGCTGCCACAACTCGTGATATGCCAGCGCTATTGGTAGCTGTGCCATGTTCTTAAGCGCTAACGAAGCAATAGTTACGGTCGTTATGACAGTGGGTAGTGGGGCTACAAACATATGTTGGCGCGACGCCGTTTCGCTACGGAGCGCAACGCAACGCAACGCAATGATGACGACTCTGGAGAAAGTCTGTCAGCGCCAATGTTGGCTAACCAAGAGCGGTAGCTGGCACAGCGGCTAAGCAGCTAGCGGGTTCGTCTGTTGGTTGGTGGGTTAGTTGGTTGATTGCTTGGCCGCTTCATTAGCTGGCTGCACGGGTTGGCGCGGCAGGGCGGCGTGGAGCAGAATAAGTTCAATAAACTCCCATAGTTTGCCAAAAAGAAAAAAAAAAACAGCTACAACAAAAGGCAAACCAAAAACATGAAAAATTTAAATGTAAAATAAATTAAAGAAGTTGTAAAGTCGACCGTTCAACTTTTATTGTAATTGTGTATGCTACCAGCGGACCACAACGCATGGGGGTACGGACCGCATCGCGCACAACAACCAGCCAGTGAGCCAGCCAGCGGTGTGTTTTACATTGCAAGTGAAATGGCAGGGTCGGTTGGCGCGGCGGTTCACACTTTGACGTATGCAGCGGTCGAGCGATGTGAAAGCAAAGCCGAACTGTGACGTTTTGCAGACGGCTACGCAAGCTGTTGGTCAGTGGGACGGTAGGCGCATTAGTATTCGGCTGAGCGCTGCAAAACTCTTTTTTAATTTCTTCTACAGCAGCTAGGTGACGAGACGAAAATACCACCGGGGGTTACCATATTATGTTTGTTGGCTTTTTTTACATTTTTGTCCAATTAGCTGAAATACTTTTAGACCAGGCTGTTCTGCAACCCACCAGCCCAGTACGAAGTTTCAGCAACCAACAGCCAATTGTCGGCCGGTCCAATCAACTTAGCATTGTACCAATCGGACCATCAGACCAAATGTTCCACAAGACCGGCTTTTGACTTTTGGCCACTGCTCGCTGCCATCGCTCGCTAGTTCTGTGCTCATTTGCTTCTGCAATAGCAAGACCGATGGCTCTGCGACTGCGATCATTGACTTGTCGTACTACTAACTCACTGCCACAGTCACCGACTTTTGGATTTTTGGCTTTTTTCACAATTTACCACTCTTTTTTTGTGTGTGTCTTTTTTGTGTTTGGTGTGGACGATGATGACGATCGCTCATGACGATCTTGGCTATTATGACGAAGACAAGGCGATCGCAACGCCGTTCATTTGGGTTGGTTGGCAAATATTCGTCCAAATATGTATGAGTGTGTGTGGGTGTGTGTGTCTGTGTACTTCAATGGTGACGGCGATGTCGTTATGATATGAGTTGCTTTGGTGACAACGATGGTGTCATAAAAGTTGTTCGAGTCAATAGGCGATAATTGCTTTATGTTCGATTATTTGTTTGTAAGGGTGTGTGTGCGTTTATTGCTTAATGGCAGTTTATTTTTGTGTGGCTTTTCTTATGCACACACACACACATACACACTAGCAGCTATGCATGGGATTGAAATCTGCACATTAATATTTTTACGAGCTTTTACCCAAACTGCTATTAAAAAGAGTTATATTTTCGGTGAAAATTAAGGGAAAGCAAAAGTAGAAAGAAACGTAATTCTACATAGAGAATGGTTTGGGAACTTTCGCGTCTACGAATATGCATTGAAAGTTGAATTTTTGTTGCAGTTTTTCTCAAAAAATTGTGGCAAAATTAGTCGCATGGGTTTTTGTTGTTTTTGGCATATTTAATAATGTATATTTGCAGTTGTATACCTCAGGATTGATCCTTAGCATTTTCAGAACTTAATTTTATTCATAAATAAATTTATTTTGCAGACATGTGGCAACGCTATGCTCAAAGCTAATTGAAGAAAAAAGTTCTCAAACACATTTGGTTAATTCTTAAATTTTTTATGTAAGTATTTGAGGTGGCAACTCTATTGTAGGATATTTAATATTTTCTAAAGTGCAGAAATTGTGAAATTATTTTGTTTATATATTTAGAATTTGTTTTTTTTTTTGTTTGGTACAATTATGTTAATCTAATTTAGATATTAATAAGAACTCGTATTATCTGTTTCAGAGTAAGCTACTTTGTTATAAGCCTCACCCTAAATTAAATTTCATTCCTCAAATTAATTTCATTTAGGATCTCTCTCGCTTAATGGTTCGTTCATTGAAGAGCGCAAGAAACCTCAGGCAACGAAATCTGACGAATCAAATCCATTTTGATTTATAAATATAATCACTAAGCACTATTTTCGTTACAATTTGGCGACGATTCGATCTTCGCTTAAAATGTTAACCGTACTATGAAGAGCTCTCTCTCTCTCTCTCTCTCTAAAGCCAACATGTTGATTTTTAGTGCAATTTCATTGTTTTTCAACCATTATTTTACATCTGACAACTCGTTTAAGCTTCTCTTAAAAGCCGAAGAAGACTAAACCAGATTTAGCAATTCCGTTTGTGCGCGCAGTTTCGGCTATAAATATGTCCAAATTGATTTCTTGCCTCTAATTTTGCGCGCTTAAACTTCCAATTATGAATTATGAATTCCTGTAACTGGTCGGTAAGGACCGATCTAGTCTTGAATTATATAAAAACTTTACAAAAATGGTTGAATGTCAGACGAAGGAACGTTTGTTGATCTAATGACTTCGAAATATTCAATAAAAATTGTTCAGCCTAGCTACCCAAAACGTTGGAAATGTTGAAAAAAACATTCGGTGATTCAACCATCTCGAAAACTCAAGTTTACGATTGGTATAAATCGTTCAAAGACAAGTCCACAATCATCGAAATGGCGCGACAAAAATGAGCCGAAACGGAAAAAAATGCGCCAAAGCAAATCGAAAATCAAGGCGATGCTGACCGTTTTCGTCGATATTCGTGGTGTTGTTTATTCGGAATTCTTACCGGAGGCAAAACCGTCAATAAAGAATATTACCTTGGCGTTATGAAGTGTTTGAGAGAAAATGTTCGTCGCAAAAGACCAGATTTGTGGCGGAACAACAGTTGGATTTTGCACTACGATAATGCACCAGCGCAAAAAGCGATCATTGTGAACGAGTTTTTGAATAAAAATCCTACAAATATCATCTAACAAGCACCGTACTCTCCAGATATGGCCCTGTGTGACTTTTTCCTGTTTCCAAAACTCAAATTACCTTCGTGGAAACCGTTTTGAGAGCATCGAAGACATCAAAACTAATTCGCAACGAGAACTGAAGGCCATCCCGGAATATAACTTTAAAAAGTGTTTCGATGATTGGGTTGTTCATTGGAAGAAGTGTATTGCCTCAGAAGGCGCCTATTTTGAAGGGGATATAATAAATTTAGATGATAGATAAGTTGTTTGTGTTTTATTTCAAATTTCCGGGTACTTATTTGACAGAATGTATACATATTTTAAGAGTACATAGTATAATTTTTAATTAAAGTATTAGATATATTGTATTGAAGTGCGCGGCTATACTTTAAAAGACTGTAACTTATGAAAAATGACGGAGGATGAAGTCATGTGTAGAAGTTCACGCAAATGAGGAAAGTTCTTTGGAAGTGGCCTGGAACGATTCTTTTACATATGGCTCAAGCAGCTCACAATTTCCGGTCTTACACCAAATATCCACTGGTTAGCCAAAAAGCATCCATTTGAAGGCGAGCTAAAGTGAGAAGGCGAAACATCCCCTCCACTGTGTTATGCGCTGGGTTTGGAACACGCCACGTAAAAAACACCCCCCAATGAAGAAAGAAAACAGCCTTTGCTGTTGTAAAATTGTCTATAACGGCGTAAAGAAGAAGAACTAATAAAATATTTGAAATATTCACTTAAAATTTTACTGTGATATTTTAAAGGTATAATTTGTCAAATTTCATACTAGGTGTAGACCAGTGCAGAAGACATTGAAATTGGTGACACGTGTAATAAATTTATTTTAACTCGACCATTGGAAACGAAAGATAAAATTTCTTAAAATAAAGGGAAAATTATTTACGGGCAATCTGAGGTCATAATGAGGAAGCGAACGGGCTTGGTTGATTTTTTAAAGGGTTAAGATCGGTTTAACTGATTTTTCGGCAAAACTGCGATTCCTATAGCATAATGTTGCATGACATGTTGTTCGTAATAAAAATGTCAAAAACTTTTGTATTAACACCTTTTTCACTTAACCTCAAAATGTATGTGGAAATTTAAAATATTAAAGTTCTTGGGTTTTTAATTTTTGTCTCGTATGAAACAAAATTTCTTTGACGAAATTTGGAGTAACCTTACGTACTTATACCTCAAATAAACTGTATATTAGTTTAAAGTATTAAGGAGGAAACCTTATTTCGACTTAAAATCGAAGAAAAACCTAATTTTTAATGAAAAATTCGCAACACAAAATTTCAGATTTTTTTAAAAAGACCTGTAGTTATAAAAAGAAAAACGTTCATATGGTAAACCTAACCTTCATTAGCAATTAGCAAACAACTGAATTTTGGTTATATATAGTTATAGTCCCTTCCTCAAGGAATCTATGAGCTAATAATAAGAAACTGTTCATTTGTTTGATCAACAATCACAAATTGGCTATCAAACACATTTTATTTTGAGGAAAGTCTTCATTCAACGCTCCCAAGTGCCTTTTTTCGTTTTCATCATTCATGTCTTCGAAAGGTGTAATTTAAGGGGTTACATGGCTTTCCGGAAAAGAGATGCGCCCGCGTTGGCAGGATAACTACTTACAGGATCATCCAAAGTGAAAAAGTACATGGTTTAATTAAAAACTTAACTTAGAACTTGGACGATGGAAAAAAACTGAAGATTGGAATTTTGGCAGTTATTTTTACAAAAAAAAAATTAAATTTAAGTGAAAATTTCGCGACATTTTTATTTAAAATAGTTGTAATCGAAAAAAAATCCTTCTGCCAAGTTCTTAAAAATGTTATCTCAAAAACCTGTGTAAAATATCGTGAAGATCGGTTGAGTGGTTCTCGTGAAATCATGCCAACCGACTTCAAAATCACAGTTTCGTGAAATTCGCGTTTAAAGACGTCACACTTAGTCTAGCTAGCCTCTAGCGCACAAGTTCTCAAGACTGTATTTTCGAAATTATTACTCGGATCAACTTGAAAATTCAGGACAATATTCTAGCGTTGTTGTAAAATTTAATAAGACAATAAAAAAAAATCGATTTTTTGGAAGCCGTAAACCCATGTAACTCCTTAAGAATAGTGATTACCATAGAGTGGAAGCACGACATGTTTACCTTGAACTATAAGGAACTATGATGCATAGTTGAAATACATAAACTATAAAATATAGTGGCTAACTGCACTTACGCATTTATTTATACTTATTCTTCTTCTTCTTAATTGGCGTAGACACCGCTTACGCGATTATAGCCGAGTCAATAATATCAATTATCAATTTATTTTTTATTTTATTTATTTATAATAATTCATATAACAAAAAGAATTTTATTATATAAATACATAAACGCAGCACTGGCTACGAGACCTTCAGCCGTTATACTTATTATCTTGAAATAAAACAAAGTAATACATTATTGCCCCCAAATTTTTCCGAGCACGGCCCACAGTGCCAAAATAAATTTGCGATAATCGCTCCCGCCGGCCAGCAGCGAACTCAGCCCCATTTTATTGCTTGCCAAAAATACGTAAAAATGCACTAAGCAATGTATTTAGTTACGCATGCGCGGCGTAGTTATTTTTAACTCGCACGCACATCCTGTCGCATGCGCGTATATCCGCCTCAATCGCACATCGTCCTCCTTTTGGACAATTAAAAAACATAAAAATAAAAAAATAAAAAAAAAAACACAAAAATTGCGAACGAGAAAAAAGCGGCAAATCATCAGTGCAGCTGCATCACCAAACGCTCGCACGCGGCAGTGCCGTTACGAAGGTGGCAGCGGCAGCAGGCAATTATGCTACAACATGCCGATCACCAAGCCACGAACGGCGTAGCAGCAAGCGCCGCTCAGCGCTCTGACTCAAGCGAGCAGCTCGGCAATGCAGCGGCTCTGCGCGCAGCCAAGACGGCCCTGCCAGCCAGCCAGCCAGCCAGCGAGGCAACAACTTGGCCGCTCGTCGCTCGGCGGCTCTGCGACTATGCGACTCTGCGGCAACACTCTTCGGCCGGGTTCAATGCACTCAATTTGGCATACATTTTCGTATTTTTGTTATCATAAGTTTTTTATTTGACTTTGGCTTTTCTGCTGCTCTGCTCTGCTCGGCTCGGCTCTTTTTTCTTACATTTCATGCCAGCGGCGGCAACAGCTTTTTTCTGCTTTTTTATTGGCTTTTTTGCCTTTTCGCTTTGCGTTAAAGTTTTCGAGTTTTGAGTTTATTTTTGACGTGTTTGCTTTTGCCGTATTATTGTTGCTGTTATTATTGTTGTTGTTGTTGGTTTTATTATAATTTCGTTGCTGGCATCACAGCTTCATATCAGCAGCACAACGCTTTTGAATCTTGGCTTTTTTGTGAATTTGTGCTTTTGTGTGTTTTTATGCTCGCCGGCGCGCGAGTGTGTGTGTGAGTGCGTGTGTGTGTGTGTGTGTGTGGCTTTGTACGCTTTTGAGGCATTTGACTGCGATTTTAATGTTGCTTTATGTAAATTGCATGTAAAGGCGAACACCGTGTATTGTATTTAAAATGCTCGCTTGTATGTTTGTTGTTGTTGCTTACGCTATTGACTTTGTCGTTGCTTGTTGTTGGTGCATTGGTTATTCTTAGCACCGCTGCTGCTGCTGTTGTGCTGCAGTCGTGAGATTTTATAACTATTTCGTTGTTGTTGTTGTTGTTCTTGTTGTGGTGGTGTTATTTTCTCACTCGTTCGCTGTCATTTTTGCCATTTACTTACCTACACACATACACACACACACACATGTTTGCATGGTAGGCTGTTAAACCGCCCGACTGGTGTATTGATTGGTTCGTCGGTCAGTTGGTGGATTGGCCAAATCGTTAAGCGTCCAACTGGTTGGCGCGCCAACCGACTAGCGTACTGGCGGACTAATAAGCCCGCTTGGGGACTGGCCGCCGTTGGCTTGGTTCAAGAATTTTTCGGTGAAATGTTGAACTACTTTGCGCCTCGGCGTCGCCGTCGATCACTGACCGCTGCTGCGTCCACATGCCTACTACTTACATAGCAGTCAGTGAAATCTTAACCAGCATGCCAACATGCCAGCCGTTGTTTCTGATGCTGCATATTGTACTTAATGTTCGTTTGCTTGTATGTATGTATGTATGTATGTATGTAGGCTGGCAACACTTAAATATTGCTGCTGAAATTTATTTATTTAAGTAACCATATTTATGACGGAAGACGCGCTTAAATCTGCCAGAGTACTCATTACATTTTAACTGCATATGAAATCTTAAATGTGGACCAATCGATGATGATTGGTGAAGATTGTGTCTCAGCGCACGGCAGTTAGGGAAACAAATAAATTTTGTTGTCGAAAACTGCATTGAGTTTGTATATCTCGGTCGCTCAAAATCATTCTCAAAAGAACAATCACTAAATTGAGAATTTCTTTGATTTGACTATATTTTCGAGTATAAAAAACCTAGGTGGTTTTGCTATCAAATATCAAAAAGGGCATATATACGACCATTGTGTGGTTACAAGTATTTTAAAGTAATTTAAAGGATATTTTATGTGAATTGAACCTGTTTTTGATCTTTGTTTATATAATGAAAATAATTATGTTCTTTTCATCTGCTATATGTTCAGGGGTGCATTCAAGGGGGGGTAAACTGCAGACAGTCCCCGCCAAAAGCAAAAAGTTTTAGATTATTTCCGTCATAAGTGACACTCCGCGAAGAAAATGACTTAGAGTTGCGCTGATCCGCCTCTGTATATGTTGGTTAGTGTTTGAGTGGCGTATTTTATAAAGAATGTGCTTTACAACTGATTACTTAACGTTATACCAAAGCAATGTTTTCATGCCTTATTTGTGAACTAGGCTCTTACGGTTACAAAGAGCCAATTTCAAAAGTCTAGTAATTTTTCATTAATATAACTTATTATAAAAGAAATTATATCGTTTATTCGCGATAACTTGCTAAAAACCATTTTAGTTATGTTCAGGGCACGACAGTTTAACAAAATTTATCCAAGACGTGGTCTGTTGTTGAAAGAAATTATGGGAGAACTTTTCGGTATTTTGAGCCAAGTTCAAACTGACCGAATTTAAATAATATTGCGTTTACGAGTTTTGCATACTAAAAAATGTATTTAAATAGTATAGTATAGGAAGGAAAGTTCTCTGAGCGCCATTCACATGGGAGCGCCATTCACATGGGAGTGGCCAGAAAAATTTTTTTTTAGATATAGCTCAAGCAGCTCGGATCTTCCGGTTTTACACCAAATATCCTTTGCTTAGCCAAAAAAACATCCATTTGAAGGCGAGTTAAAGTGAGTAGGCGAACCATCCTCTCCACTGGGTCATGTGCTGAGTTTGGGATCCGCCGCGTAAAAAACAACCACAATGAAAAGAAGAAAATAGCGTTCGCTTTTGTTCACTTAAACGTGTCTACGCTAATAAAGAAGAATAAAATATACATTAGAGCAGATCGATTTTTTTTCTATAAAATGGCTTATGCGTATACTTTGCCGAAGAAACTATGATTCGTAAACCGCTTTCGCGCCAGCGATTTTTAATGCGAAGTTCAAAAAATCGGAATAATCGGTTGTGTAGCAGATATGTGATATCGGTGTCTGATCTGGCCCATTCGGACAAAAACGCTATTGCTTTTTTATCAAATCCATCTACGTACTGAAATATCTCAAAAACTGCCAAACAAATTTTTATGATTCTTAAAAAATTCGGCTTAAAAATCGATGGCTTGAAACCGCTAGTCTCTTGGCAAAATTCTTCAAAATGCTCCGTAGAATATTTCCCGCATACGGGGCTTTTTAATTTTTTTGGTTCCCTGTACATCGACCCGTTCTAACATACACAGGTAGGTAATTGGAGAAGATATCTGACGACGCACTTGCGCTTTTAGGAGGCTCATCCTCAAACCACGAGTACCAAAATCTCCTTACGCCATCATGTTCGTTCTGAGCCACCCTGTTCTCTTGATGAGCATAGTCGGGAAATCGCTTAGAACCTTAGGTTAGGTTAGGTTAGGTAAGACGGCTGATCGGAGATCGCACATGGACTAGAAGTAGTCCTTTGTGAAGCCATTGAAAATCGAACTCCCGTGTTCGAACTTAGAGATCGGCAAACCGTTTAGTATCCAATACAAATTTACAGAGGCGCTTTCTTAGAAGCTTAGTTACAGCAGAATTAGGACAACCTGTAGCTTTAATTGGAGATTAACAAATTTATAATGTAATCGTAACAGTCCATGCTTTCGTAATAATTTCCTTATCTTAATTATAATTGATGGAAGCGGAAATTGACTTGTTCCCTTAATATTAGGAGCCACCAAAGCCTTGCATTCGCATAGAAGATGTTCCCTTGATGTCTCTTCTTCTTCTAAAGTAATCGTAGTGTAGTATCCGCTGCCTGCTGACCTGTCTGTCAATGAGACAGTGACCTGTTGCACTACTACTGCAGTTCTTATGTCATTTCTTCATTCGTTTGTAAGTTGTATGGAAAAGCTTGAGCTCGCCTGTTACGACCGATTCCTAAATTAATAAAACTCCTTACATAAAATAACATAATTAAAAGTTTATAATATTTTTTATTAATAATTGAATTCTACTTAATAAAATTGTTTACACTCAATTTCAATAATTTCAATTAAGTTGTATTATTATTATGGATATATCATTAATATTGTTAAAAAGCAGAATTTCAACGATTATTTCGAGCACTTAAGTTTTATATTATGGCAGTTAGAATATAGAAATAAAACTTTGAAGTCGTAGATAATTTCGTCTATCTTGGAACCAGCGTAAACACCACCAATAATGTCAGCCTAGAAATCCAACGCAGGATAACTCTTGCCAACAGATGCTATGTATTTCGGACTGAGTAGGCAATTGAGAAGCAAAGTCCTCTCTTGACGAACAAAAACCAGACTCTATAAGTCACTCATAATTCCCGTCCTGCTATATGGTACAGAGGCTTGGACACCATCGGAAATGAAATATAAAATAATAGACATTAAGGAGAAATGATTTACGCGCGATCTGAGGTAAAGCAAGGCGAGGAACCTAACTGAACTTTTAAGTGTTAAGAATAACTTATCCCGATTTTCAAGAAAATTGGAAATTTTAATTATATTATTTTATAAAGCGATTTTTTGATTGAAAAATGAGTTTTTTTGATATTACGTCAATAGAAGAAGAAAAAATTAATATTTTTATTTAAAAAAATGTACTAGACTTGGGACATAAAACGCTAAGTTTAAAACAAATTTCGTGAAAGAAAAAAAATTTGACGGAATAAAAAACTCAAAAAGTTAGTTAATAGAATCTTTTACTTAAACTTTGAGGTTATGTGAAAAAGTCTATTAACAAAAGTTAAAGTAGACCTTTTAATTACCTACAACATTGCCATATAACTTTTTTCTAAAGAACTCGTAGTTTTAGCCGAAATCAAAATAAACTACTTTTAAACCTTAAAGATTCCTAGCTTTCCTTTCCCGATCTCAGAGCGCCAGAAAAAATATTTTCCTTTAATGTTTGCGGATTTATCTTTCGTTTTCATTAGATTTCAAACTACAATAAATGTCTTTAATTCTTATTATATTATTTTTCTCAGGCTTCCGTATTTGACTGAGAGTAGCATAACTGGCATGAAACAGTTGTGAGCTAACATCATTCTATACTATCTATGGAGATTTTTTTTATTATTAATTTTGCATTATATTCTTTTTTTATTCTTAATTTTGCATTATATTCTTGAGATGGTGGTATTTTATGTATTTTTTCTACTTTAGGTGATGACAGTTATCCTGTCAATGTGGGCGCATTTTTTTCCGAGCGGTCACCGGAAATGGCGGCGCAATAAAATATTTTTTCCAAAAAGTTTAGAATTTCTTTGTTAATAGTGTATGTTTGTAACAATAAAAAATTCTGATAAAATGAAATAATTTTGCATATGAAAAAAAAATTGAAAAAAGATTGTTTTTTACCTGAGAAAACCCATGTAAGCTCTTAAAAAAATTATTTCTTAAAAAAAAAAGAAAAAATCTATCAAAATATTTCGAATTGGCGGAGCGATTTTAATAGATATAAAATAGTTTTGTTAAATGCGAATTGAAAATCGTTTAGATAAACTCTTAAAAAATTACAATATTCAGTGAAATCTGTAGAAGCTAAATATAAGCGATGAAACGATCAGGTGTTAAGCTAAATTTTGGGTTTCTATTATAAATAAGATATAAATCTAACCTTGTAGTTTTACTATAAATGCAGAAAGTCTCAACTCAACTCAAAATAAACTAAAATTTTAATGAAATTTGGATGTTTATAGCAACTCAAGCTAAAATAAAAAGCCTTATTAGTTCGATTTGGAGCTAAAACTAAATTCCGTTAATAACGAAGCTGGTTTTAATATCTTAAGGGCAGACAGAGCTTACTGTTGTTAAAACCTAACCGCTCGCTGCGGCATGCGCGCCACAACTGACGCACTTGTCTTACCAATATTGGGCTAACGGCTAAAAAGCCAACTCCAACGATAAATGCCTTGCAGAGACTCTGCACCGACCGCAGCGACGGCGACAAACACGCTCAAACCCGGCAAACAACTCAAACAAACGACAGCAAACTCGGTTTGAGCGCTTAAGAGCTTAAACGTGCGGGGCTTAGCTCAAACATGCCCCCCCCAGTGGTTGTGGCAGCGCTCGAACCATGTTGCGCCGAAAACCAAATGCAACACTTTCTCGCCGCCAAGCGCACAAAAGAAGCTTTTCACAAGGCAACAAGTGAGCGCAAGCACGCGAGAGCACGCGCAATGCAAATGTTTGGAGGGCAGCAACAAAACGTGCGTACTTCATTCATGTTCACGGGAGCGTGGCTCTCCTTCGTGGCACGTGCACGCGCATACGAGCACAGCTGCGTTATTTATGTTTGTTTTTCACGGATTTTCTTTCATGAGCGCAGCACGCAGAGAGCGTCCGATCGGACTGCAGACAGAGTGGCAACGTAAAAGCTCAGCGACAGCAGCTGTGACGGCAGCAACATTGGCGCGCACACACACACGTGTACATGGTGAGTAGCTGAAGAGCATCGGTCAATGAACTCTTGCAGGCCCCACGGTTTGACCCATATTTTATGAAAGTGGAACACTGTGTGACAGCTGATCGGAAGCGATCGCGATAGTTGTTCGTTGCCAGTTACGACGCTCATTACTGTGACTTTTATTTCTTGTTGTTTTTGTTTTTTTGGTTTGGTTGTCATTGTGTGCGGCTTTTCTTCGTCTTTTTCGTTGCTTTTTCTTTACTTTTTTTTCTTTTGCTTTGGCATAAAAGCAGCTGTAGCTAGTTTCGTTGTTGTTGTAACTGTTAGTGCCATCGTACATCTTCTTTGCAGCGTGTGTTGGTGGTAGTTAGTGTAGCAGTCGCCGGTTTGGCTTTGACGGACGCGCTTTCTGGCTGACTGACCAACTGCTTGGTCGATCAGACGCTTGGCTGGTTGTTGGAGTTGTTTTTGTTTTACCATATATCGGCGACTGCCTTGTTTCCAATTTTATGTTAGCTTTTGCATTAGTATTGGTGGCTTGTAGTTGTAAAGAAAGCATGGAAATTTGTCACGAGGGTCTTCACATGTATGCAACATGTTTGCTGTGTTTGTGTGTGTGTGTATGTTTACTTGTATAAATCGCTAATTTCCCATGATAAGTTGTTATGTGGCAGTATATGTTTGTATAATATTGTGTGGGAGAATATCATGATTTATTTTTATTAACATTGTGAATACTCCAGTTAATATTATATAAGAGGCGTACTATAATATTTTGTTATTACAATTTATTTAATAATTTAAAACTGATAATCTGCCTGAAATTACTAAAATAATTTAATCCATACTAAATATTTATATTGTATAACAGAGCAATGAATATGTTGAGTAAATCAGAAAGTAAGTTCTTCTGCTGAAAATGTACAGTTTTTAATTAATTTTGCACAGTCTGAGTATATATCGACACTGAAGGATATGTAATAATATATATTAAGTTAATTATTTTTATTTTTTAGCAACATTTATCTACCAAAAAGTCTTGTTTGTCATTCTTAATGCAATTTTCGCGCATCAGGTTCGTTGCTTAAGTCTTTAGTATATGCCATTTTGTTCAGAGCACAACATTTAGTTGTGTAAGTTGTGAAACTTGTCATAACGCATCGTGAAAGCATAAAAAGGGAGATGCCTCTAGAATTTTCAAAAAATTTAAAATTTTTTTCTCTCTAATCAATTGAAAAACTATTCAAAAATATAGTACCGAAGTTTCTCTGAATATTTTCGAAGAAATAAGCCCCAGAGCCAATGCACTTCATGTGGCGGCTGTTTAGGTACCAAAGCTTGGAGGCTCGTTTCCACGAAACAAATTTTTTTTTATCCGGCCGTCAAAATTGCGAGCGAATTATTTAAACGATTTACTTAAAGCGTACTTTATAGACAATTTTATACTCAAGTGCGTGATAGAGCGCTTTTCCGAGAAAGATGGCATTTTGATAATGGTTTCACTATTTTGATGTCGAAAAACCAGGGTGAAAATGGCAGTTTTTAGAAAAACCAGGCCTACATCCCCAATTTTTCGGAATTCTCAAAACCCCTCTACTATGCACTTGATAAAAACTTCTTGATTAAAAAAAAATTTTTTTTTTCATTTCAGATAAGAAGTCTAGTCAGCAAGTTGACGGCCGCAAAAAAAATATCAATCAACGGGATCGTTGATATTTCCGTCATTTTGTTTTTTTTTTTTGTGACATAAAATAATTTTTATTTTTATTTTGTAGTTCAATACTACCTTACTATATATGCAAAAATTCGGATGTGATTGATTATATATATATATATATATATTATTCTCCCATAATAAAAGTGGAAAAAATTACCTTTTTTGTCGGTACTGTTGTTGTTGTATTACATAAAAAAAATTATTTAGTCAGTTACAGTTCTCAACATTACGTTTTCGGTTCTTTATGACTTCTAACTTTGGCAGACTATATGAAACCCCTATTTGTTTTAGGTACATCTCCATAATTAATGTCGATCTTTTGGACTTTCTCACATCTTTTCAAAGCATTTTATAGTTCAGTCATTTTCCCTATACGCTGGTATTCTTACATATATACATAGGTACTACATATGGATTTGTACGTTTATTTGACAAAATCAATTATCTTTAAAAAGAAGTGTTGGCAGAAAATACTCGGTTACCAATTTCATGAATGATGATGTATATGTATATTCAATATATGCAGATTAAATTTTTGCCATTGGTAGATCATAGATACAAAAATATGCCGCTTAGTGGCGCAATAATCAAATTATTGTTCAAATACTGTACTCAACGCAGGATTTTGCGCATATTCGACACCCATACCGGCAATCTGAAGGTAATTTTGTTTATAAAGAATTTCGAAAGGTAGTGTCAGAATCGACTTGTTATATATCATACGAAATAGTTGATATGAAGAATTTGAAAATATTAATTTCAACTCTCTGATGAAACTTTGACTTTGAAATTTACAACGATTTTCTTTAGACTGTTCAGGCTCCTGTCGAAGATTTGAAACACGAAAAGGCCGAAAGATGTGAATTAAGAGGTTATATCTACTGACAATCAGAAAAATTGCGTTTTATCTTATTTTCTTCCAAGAGGCATATTATATAAAGGTTTCCGTGGTTTTTAAAATTACAAAAAATCGATAATTTTTAATTTTTTATATTATTTATTTTTTTATATTTTTCAAATATTATGATATGTCTAGAATATTTTCCCAAAGTTTCAAGGCAATCGCAGTGAAAGTGTAAGAGAAAGAGCCTTTGGGAAAGCGACCGGTTACTTCAATCTTTGATAGTGTTTTTTCAGGAAGCATAGTTTTCAAAAGTCGATGGTCCTAGATTTCTCAGAAACTAGTCAAGCGAACTTATTGAAATTTTTCACATTTTTTCTAAATAAGTTAACCTTGTGATTGATTTAAGATTATTTTTGATTGCAAGCAATTTTTATTCGGCCTAAAATCAACTGTTTTGTTTGCAACCTTGCCGAAAATTCATTTTTTCCATCTACTTGAGCTGATGAAATTTGATTTTTTTATTTTAGATCAATTCGTCTGTTATGCTGACCAATGTGAAGAGACGTGTTTGAGCGGTGCCTCCAGCTGTCAATGGCTGAATTTCCAAAAGTTTCTTATGAATAAAAATAATAACGACCATTTACATATTTTTATTTACTAATATAAAATAATATATATATATATATGTATATATATGATCCGTGTGTTGAGCTGAGTCGATTTAGCCGTATTCTTACGTCTTTATATATGCGAACTAATCCCTTAGCTTTCGAGATATCGATCTGACATTTTGAACCCCTCCTTTTCTCCGATGGCAGATATCGGAGCATATAAAGAAAAAGAAAGTGCTATTTTACAAAGCATATGGACGTATTCTACAGATCGTGCCCCCAGCGACTCTTTCTACTCCAAGATCTCAAAATAATGCTCGCTGGGAAGAAAATTTCATCGTACGAAGAGGTGACTGAGGTCTATTTTGAAGCAAATGACAAATTGTACTACAAAAAAGGTATAGAAATGTTAAAGGGTCCCTATTTCTCCTTAAGGCGACTATGTAGAATAAAAACAAAAACTCATAATCTTATCTCAAAACTCTTTCAAGCTCCAAGTATAAAATATTAAATATGTATTTATCAAAAAATACATAAAAAACACATTATTTTTAAATCTGCAAATAACACCTTTGCGAAACTACGGCGTCTCAAATCTACCATATCTCAATATATAATATATTCTGGACATATATGTTGTCTTTCTTAATGTGTTATAAATTAATTTCAAAAAATGTGTTATAAATTAATTTCAAAAAAAAGTATATATAGTTTTCAGAAGCAAATACAATCAAATGAACCTGAATTTGAAAAGCATGGTGTGTAAGATAAATAGCCAGGTTTGTAACTTTAATAAACGAAGAGTTATACATATATCGTAATAAAAATTATACTGTCTCGTTATTAAGGATCTGTGGGATAAGATGTTAGCCAATAATATGCTCCATATAGCGAAATCAAACAAAAATTATACAATGGGCTTTTATTCTAATAGTATTGATGTGACAATTTATACGATCAGAAACAATAGCTTGCATGAAAACTTTTTCATTTGACCAGATATCTTCACGAAATTTGGCATGATTTATTGCCTAAAGAGATTGCACAATTCTCCGAAAGAAATTGTGCAGACCGGATTACTATAGCATATAGTTGCCAAAGAAACTAAACGCTCAAAGTTCTTGTAAGAAATCTTCTGTATTCGTGAAAGGTAATACAGCTTCGGTGAAACCGAAGTAAACGTTTTTTGGTTTTGGATTCGATGTGAAAAAGACCTGCGAAAAAGTGTCTGGCGGCGAGTAAGATTTTTCTGCTCACAATTAACTCAAAGACAAAAACCACAAAATTTGTTTTAGGTATTACAATAGATGATTTCAAGTTTTGGGGGCCGCTTGCTATTGATTAAAAAAATTATCATTAAAGTGTAAAATATTGATTAGGAAACACCAATGTTGTATTTTGCAAACAAAAAGTTTGAATTACACAATCCTGGCAATTGACGAGAGTTAAAATAAAGATTATTCAATTGTTCCTCCATACATATAGTTGTACATATGAGAATGTATATGTGTTGATGCATACATACATACATATGTATGTAAAACAATGTCATTGGCATGTAAACAAATTGCGAAAATTCCGCTTGTGTGTGTTTGTTTGCGCAAAAATGTTAAATTCATGCTTCCACAAAAGCCACTTAAATGCCGCTGGCACAACATACTCATACAATGCGTGTGAAGATTTGTGGCAACTTTCCCAACAACTCAAGTAAAAATTGTTTTTAATAGTTTTTCCTCGAAATTTCACAATTTCCTCATTTCTTGCAGCTTGTCTTCCGCAGAAGATTTTCTTTTTCACCATTTCGACACAATCGCAACTGATGTGAGTGTGTGTATGTGCATACAAGTCCGTATATTAAACGGCATGCGCTAATGCAGCTTCTTTTGTTTTTGTTGTTGTCGTTGCATTCAAGTGAAAAGTGTGTCAAGTTTCGACAAAGATCAAGTACATCTCTGATGGCAATATGAACACATCCGCCACACGCTTTATCACCGCCGTCACCACACCCCCAGCATCCATGCCCAGACGCACACACACACACACACACATTCATAGAGAGCTGATGGTTGCAAATAATGTAAGAAGTCAAATGCATCACTGACGAGCGATTTGCCGTGACTGTGCTTGTGGCGATGACGGTGAATAAACTCCAGAGTTTTGCATTGAAAACAACAACAACAGCAACAGATAACTGACTGCAACCAGTAAGCAAAAGCATCACTGCCGCAACGCTGCACAGGAAAAGTTCTCAGGCAAATGCAAAAGCACACACACATACACAACAACACTCTTACATTCGCACACACACTTGCATCGAGTATGTGGCGGCGTGTGTGCTCGTAAATAAGCGCTGCGCTGCGCTGACTTTTCCATTTCCTTTTTATGGCGCCATAAGTGCAGTTTATTGCCAATTTTTCATGGATTTTCGCTGCTTTCCCTTGTTTATGCGTTCGATAAAACTTCTACTTCTTCGCCATTACAACTGTGCTCTTCAATTTTATTTTCACGAATGATGTTCCTTCTTTCGCTTGGGTTTTAAGAGGTCAGCAGGCCTTGTGAGACATAAAGTTTGATAAAAAATCGCAATTTCCAGAAATGTGAATTCGTCCATTAAATCCACTTGCTTGGAAAATTGCACAGTGAAAGTCGCAATTGATGGCTCTCATGTAGAATCGGAAACGGCAAAGCGATTTATTTTCGATAATTATATTGATTGTTGCAAAATTGCTATGATTTAGTTGTTGCATATTTATTATAGAAATTTTCACATAATCACCATTGTGGCTTGGTGTTGCATAGAAAGGCCTGTTGGAGCATTGGTTTTGTACCGTTAAAGATTTTTAGTTATCAATTAGGTTGTCTCAACGAATTTATCTAAAGAAATGGGCTCAATAACCACAATTAATATATAGTAAATCTTAAAAATATATAAAAAAGAGGGTGATCCTTAAATACAAAAATGACAACTTTTAAATACCTTAGCGTAAAAAAGTGTATTTTAGATAAAATATAAGTATATAAAATAGGGTGGTTCTAAAATTTCATATATTTGTAAAATATCCTAGCACAAAATTTTTTTTTTCTATAAAATATGCATAAATTAGTGTCCAAATTAAATGTCAGACTCAGGAAATTATACTTTTTGATAAAATATATATTAATTAGGGAGATCTTTAAATGAGGAGAGACAACTTGCAATTTCCTTAGCCCAAAAATGTATTTGGTGTACAAATGTGAGTCTAAAATGCAAAACGACAACTTTTAAATAATTTAACCTAAAAAAAATTTTTTTAGAAATGGTATATATAGAAATTAGGGTGATCCTCAAATAATAAAAACAACTTCTAAAGTTCTTAGCCTAAAAAGTGTATGTTAGATAAAATATATGTATTTAAATTAGGGTGATTCTAAAATGCATAACAATTTTTAAATATCTTACTAAATTTTTTTTGATAAAACAAAAATTAATTAAGGCAATTTTTAAATGCAAAAAAACACTTTTAAATAAATTAACCAAAGAAAAGTATTTTATTAAAATATGTACAATTTAGGGTGATCCTAAAAACAATTTTCTACTATCTTAACCAAAAAAGGTATTTTAGGTCAAATTTATAGACATATAAAATTAGGGTGATCCTAAAATTCATAACAATTTTCAAATTTCTTAGCCTAAAAAGTGTAAAATTAGATAAAATATACATATGTATTTAAATTAGGGTGATCCTAAAATGCATAACAATTTTTAAATATCTTACTAAATTTTTTTTGATAAAACATAAATTAATTAAGGCAATCTTTAAATGCAGAAAAAACATTTTTAAATAACTTAACCTAAGAAAAGAATTTTATTAAAATATGTACAAATTGGGGTGGGTCTTTAGGACAATTTTCAACTATCTTAGCCCAAAAAAAGAATTTTAGATAAAATATAGGTATGTATAGTATATAAATTAGGGTAATTCTCTAATGCAGAAAGACGACTTTTAAATAATTTAACTTAAAAAATTAATTTTATATCAAATATATATGAAATAGGGTGATCCTTAAATACAAAAAATACAACTTTTAAATCTTAGCCTAAAAAGTGTATTTTAGATAAAATTTATAGACATATAAAATTAAGGTGATCCTAAAATACATAACACAGGTTTTAAAAATCGCACCAAAAAAATTTTTGTTCAATAAAATATAAATAAATTAGGGTAATCTGGTAATTAAATGCAGAAAGAAAACTTTTAAATATCTTGGCCAAAAAAATTAACTTTAGACAAAACATATATTGATTAGGGTGTACCTTAAGTACAGAAAAACAACTTTTAAATAACTTAGCATAAAAAAATATATATTAGATAAAATATGCCTAACTTAAGGTGAACCTTAAAGAGAGAAAACATACCTATGAATGCAGATTTCCGAAACTTTAACTGAAAGTTGTCACTGTTTTCATAGAATCGAAGGTATTATATACATACATATGTAGTTCTTTTGTTCCAGAAATTAGGGTGTACCAAAACTCGTATATAACTATGGAAATACAAAATTTTTAAATTATGAACTCTTTTATTTGATGCGCAGATTGTATACTATATACTTCAAACATATACGACACTCACACTCAACCAAAATCGTTTTAAAATTTATATGTGATACCGTTATAAATAGCTTTATCTATAGAGGAGGTGAAATTAAGGGGTCTGTAGGCCTGGCCTGTTTTTTGGACATATTTTTTCATAGAAATTTTTATTCTACAACAGAACTTTTTTCACATATCATGAGTTATATCGTGGAGTGTATAAACAAATTCACTGGCGGACACGATTTCTCATGTCTGCATCATCTGAAACACAAAAACCCAATTTATTCTTAAAAGTACGTGAATGGTTATCGTCCCTACTAGAATCATGAAAAAATGTTAGTAAGTGAAAAAGTAATTAATGTTTTTTTTTTTTAATTTTTCCTCATGTTTTTTACATAAATTTTGTCATAACATTGTCAATAAATTATAAAAAATATAGTGACGATAGCCAGGCGTTTTTTGAACATTAAAAAAATATTAAGTAAATCGGTTGAGAAGTTCGAACGGAATCATATCCGAAAGTATGTGTGTTTTGAGAAAAACGCGTTTAAAGTTTGAGGCACTGAGAAAGCATACAAAGATGGACATAAACGTTGAAAAATTGACATACCCCTAATTATTATTTTTGGGCCTTTTTCGAAACCTTCCAATGGTAAAGTGGATTTCTGCATTAATTCTAAGGGTATAAGGGAACAGAAATGCAAAAAAAAAAATTGAAAAAAGAGTAACATTGTTATATGGTTTTAAGGACCACCCTAGTATAAATATAAGTTTATAAATATATACGTTTTTTTAATTTTGTACATATTTTCAAAAATTATGTAAGTTTGTTCCCTAGTTTTCTGTACATTTCCGTGTTTTTGAGGTTATATCAAACTAATATTTTATGAAAAGGTATAATTGATTAAAAAATATCACAAAAATACAACCAAAAATAATTTACAATACTACAAATACAGAAGAAACGCTTAAGAGGATTCAGCTAATTTTTGAAGTAATGAAAAGATATTGAAAATTGAAATTTGTTTCGCGTAAAGTTTTTTCGTTCCGACCGAACCAGTTTGCAGGTCCTCAAAAATTGTATGCAAAAATGTTTTGAATTTTGAAAAATCATCTTGCATGGTGTTTTAGACCTTAATTGTTTAAATTTTGTTGTCAAAAATTTTCTTCAGCGAATTTGAGTGAATTGAGAATACAAAACCTCACTAAATAATCACCTCAATAAATAATTGCCATTATTTTTCTTGTCATTGCATTCTAGTTGAAGTCAAACAAATCCATTCTATGCCAATGAGTTGAATGACTTATTACATTTTAATGACTGTTTATATTTTTAGAACACACCACATGCACACGCACACAGTCGAGAGATTTGAAGCATGGCGTTTGTGCTCATTTGTTTGCGGTGAAAGTTCTCGGGAATGTTGCAAGTTCTTTGACCTCTCTTCTAAGTACTTAAATCCAAGAGCACAAAATGCACAAAAGTACACAAAAATGTAAAGCCATTCAATTCAGTGACCGTTAGAACTTTCACTAAACTGTAAAAACGTTAACTTTTAGCTAAAAATGGCGTGCTTAAAGCGCAGCAAATGTGTAAGTAATTAGGTAAACAGTAATTTAAATATAGATTCGTACTATCTCCGCTAAATAATGTGTCTAATCTTTTGGAAAATGCATTAGAAAGTTAGGCATCATTTAAAATGACTTAATGCTTGTTTGGAATTATAAAAGAAAGCTCTTAATTCATTTACTTGAAAAAGCTTCTAAACTGAAAAGGAGGCAGCACATCAAAGTCTAATGTGCTTGTCTTAATGGAAAGACGAAATGACTTTACGTTCTCTTAATAAGTTAGAGGGAGTTCTAGTTTAAGGATCTTTCCAAATTGATGCTACTTTATTGGTTTCTATTGAAGACATTTAATATGGCTGGCTTTATTCTAACTGATAATAGTAGTTACGACAACTCCTCGGTTTATTAATTCCATAAAGTTGGTCAGTTGGTAATCATTAAACTTATCAAATTCGTCTGAAAGAGTGTAAACCTCTTAAAAAATATATTATAAATACTTTGACTAAACATTTTTTAACAGCAGTGCCTTCTATCGGACTTATATACATTGGGATAAAAAAGCAAACGAAAATTGTTATTAAATTCCCCGGTTAAATGATATTTCAAGCGAGAAAAAACGTTAACTTCGGCTGCACCGAAGCTAATATACCCTTCACAGAGCACATTTCTTTTAGTAACTATGTGTTCAGTTTGTTTGGAAGCTACATATATGCTATAGTAATCCGATGTGAACAATTTTTTTGCAGATTATATTATTACCTTAAGTAGTAATCCATGTCAAATTTCGTGAAGATACTATGTCAAATGCGAAAGTTTGCCATACAAGCATTTGATTCCGATCGTTCAGTTTGTATGGCAGCTATATGTTATAGTGGTCCGATATCGGCCGTTCCGACAAATGAGCAGCTTCTTGAAGAGAAAATAACCTTTGCAAAATTTCAAAACAATATCTTAAAAACTGAGGGACTAGTTCGTATATATACAGGCAGCCGGACAGACAGACAGACGGACATGGCTAAATCGACTCAGCTCAACATACTGATTATTTATATATATACTTTACAGGGTCTCCGACGATTCCTTCTGGGTGTTACAAACTTCGTGACAAACTTAATATTCCCTGTTCAGGGTATAAAAATTCTGAGACAGTTTTGTAATAGATTGAATCACTATTATTTTAACACGTTTCTAAGTTGGACACTAGCAAAATGTATATAACAAATATAGTGTATATGGTACTGATACCGTAACAGCCAATCATGCGCAATTTTGCTTTCTTCTATTTCGTTCCAATAATTTGGCCATTTGTCGAAAATATCGTTAATATAATAGAAAGAGTAAAGAACGGACTTTAAGTTAGCACTATTTCGATTGCCCAGGAACTAAACAGTGCATTAACCCAATTTCCATCTTTGAACTCTTTCTGAGTTCCAACAAAATCAATCCATGTATGACGTGGATAGGTACTGTTGATGACAAATAGGACTGTTGCGATGATTCCTAAGCCAGGGTTGACGGTAAGGAAGGTTTATCTGTGTGTTTGATGTGTGATGTGATGTGATGTGTCTGCTTTCCTACGGCCAAAACCTTGAACATGTTTTTGTCCTTTTCTGTCTATAATTGGACGGTCTGAAGAAAGCAATCGAACAGATGCGGCCATATTTGGTCACTAAGTGAGGAATTGCCTTCCTCCAGGATAACCAGAAGATATGTTGCGAAATTATTTTGAGTTCACCATGCAGGCCCTAGCTACCTGCTGATTACTTGATATTACTGTCATTGTCTTTTTGCCTTTATGGACGAGGGTTTTTAAAAAGTGATATTGTAAGCTTTACACACAAAATAATGAATATTTATCGTACCAAACAGTGCCTATGTAGGTTGCCTTATATATTTCGCGAGTTGGCAACCACAGTGTTGCAATAAGGTTTTGCAATACGAGCGCTTCTTAAATTGCTTACAGTAATTTAAAATATTCAATTCTGCAAAAAAAAATTGAATTAAATCGCAAACATCGCGTGGTTTATAAACTATTTATTCAGAACTATTTGCTGTTATTAAAATCCGAATTACAACTGAAACTTAAAACAAGTAAGGAAAGGCTAAGTTCGGGTGTCACCGAACATTTTATACTCTCGCATGATAAAGTGATAATCGAGATTTCATTATCCGTCATTTACATATTTTTCAAATACCGTATTTGTGTAAAGTTTTATTCCGCTATCATCATTGGTTCCTAATGTATATATTATACAGAGAAGCCATCAGATGGAATTCAAAATAGCGTTATATTGGAAGAAGTTGTGGTTGTGAACCGATTTCACCCATATTTCGTACATGTCATCAAGGTGTTAAGAAAATATTATATACCGAATTTCATTGAAATCGGTCGAGTAGTTCCTGAGATATGGTTTTTGGTCCATATGTGGGCGACGCCACGCCCATTTTCTATTTAAGAAAAACCCTGGATGCAGCTTCCTTCTGATATTTCTTCCGTAAAATTTAGTGTTTTTAACGTTTTTCGTTAGTCGGTAAACGCACTTTTAATGATTTTCCAAATAACTTTTGTATGGGAGGTGGGCGTGGTTATTACCCGATTTCTTCCATTTTTTAATTGTATATGGAAATGCCTGAACGAAACGACTCTATAGAGTTTTGTTGACATAGCTATAGTAGTTTTCGAGATATGTACAAAAAGCTTAGTAGGGGCGGGGCCACCCCCACTTTTCCAAAAAAATTACGTCCAAATATAACCCTCCCTAATGCGATCCTTTGTGCCAAATTTCACTTTAATATCTTTATTTATGGCTTAGTTATGACGCTTTATAGGTTTACGGCTATCGCCATTTTGTGGGCGTGGCAGTTGGCCGATTTTGCCCATCTCGAACTTAACCTTCTTATGGAGCCAAGAAATATGTGTACCAAGTTTCATCATGATATCTCAATTTTTACTCAAGTTACAGCTTGCACGGACGGACGGACGGACAGACGGACGGACGGACGGACAGACATCCGGATTTCAACTCTACTCGTCACCCTGATCACTTTGGTATATATAACCCTATATCTGACTCTTTTAGTTTTAGGACTTACAAACAACCGTCATGTGAACAAAACTATAATACTCTCCTTAGCAACTTTGTTGGGAGAGTATACTAGAAGCCCTGCTTGATTTCCCTACACTTGGCACAATTTTGGCATTACAGCTGCTACTGAACCTGATGTTGTTGTGGTTGCTTAACTGCACCTGCTGTTGTTGTTGTTTAGACCAGTGGTGAATCGCTGATGTTGTTGTACCGAGGAGTTTGCAAGTTGATGGGAAAAGGCTGACGCGGACTATTCCCGCGCTTACTGCCTGGCGTAGAGTAGTTCTAAGAACACTACAGTGGGCAGACTAGCAGACTAATGTGTTAACTTATATCACCAAGAGTTCAACGCAGTTCTTAATTAAATTTTTGGCGAAATTTGGCTCCATCAAGCGCCAGTGCTTATCGATGGTATGGTTAATTCAATCGAAGCCATGCAGAGATCACTCCAAAAGCTTTTCGAAAATCAGTTGTTGTTCCGGAAACAATTGATGCTGTGCACAAACTTATATTGCCAGATCATCAGTTGACCTATCGTGAGATTGACTATAGGCATTAATTGAACCAGCATACATGCCCTATTGCATGAATATTTAATTGTAGAGCAATTTTTTCACGTTGGATCCGATGAACTCTGTCGAGGGCTCAAAAATGGCACGTGACGACTGGTCGAGAGAAGTGTCAAAAAATACGATAACGTTCGAAGCACCGTTATAGTATTTTTTTAACACTTCTCTCGACACATTTATGCCAACGTACAGGAGATGAATCGTGCATTCGTTCAAAATTAAACAGCTGTCGACTGTTGTTTCGGCTGGGTGTTTAACGATGAGCCGAATCGACGCACACGAAGCACTTCGAAGTAAATGGATGCCTGATATTTTTGAAAAACAATAAATTCTGAATGGTACACAATCATTTGCTTTTTAGCTATCTTTCAAGAAATCAGGAAAAACAACCGTCGAAGGCTATTCATTGCGACAACGTGCGCTGTCACACATCGACTGAAACAACCGCGGTTTTGACCACTTAAAACATCGATTTGTTGAGTAATCTACAGTAAAATAAACTAAGAGTCAACGTTTATCGACATTGGAAGAGGCGGTTGATGCGTGCAAAACCCATGTTTTGGAGATATCGCATTCTGGTTGGCAAAAGTGCTTCGAAAATCACTTCAAACTCATGCAAAATTGTACTGATTTTAAATTGAGTATATTTTGATATAAACAATAAAGCGATTTTCTTAGTTATCGAAAATTGGTTCGATCCCTAAATGTGAAAGGCAACCCACGTATTCTATGTAAATCGGATTATTCTCACTATGCTAAATAAAACCTTCAATACTTTTTAACTAGATCTATTACTTCAAACATTTTTGACACTCCTGCATGCACTTAAAAAGTGCGTAACTCCATTTAAATGTTTTTTATTTCATTCAAATGCCAGTTGCACTATATTATTATCAACCACTTCATGCCGATATTAAAATACGACTACAACAAACATAAATGCGTCGCAATCAATATTTGAAAGCCATTTGCGCACGAACAAACAAATTATCTTGCACTTGCGCCAGTTTTCACAACACCATAATTTCGTCGTTAGCAATTTACGAGCCGATAACATCGCCACAACACAACAAGTGCAACGACACACCGATAGCGACAACAAATTGCCTCGCAAAGGCAAATGCGTGTGCGCATGCGCACGAAATTCCTCCGGTGAAGACGCAAATAGTCAGCGCTAAACATGGCACTTAACGAGCGCCAACATCGGCCATAGCCAGCCAGCAGTGCGACAGCGCGACTGGCAAAAGAGGCAGGCGCGCATTTATGCTGCGCTGTTAGAGTGCCAATTGGCGTGGACCACTCTGAAACCGGTCACGTTAGTTTCCTTCCGGAAGCAATTATTGTTTCCCGCATTGGTGGCGCCAAGCTCGAATACGAGTATTCCCGTTATGGCTTTGCGTTTGGTGTTTTCTATTCGGCCGCCCCTCCAACGCTCCGCTGCCACGAAATAAGCAGCCTTATCTGGCGCATGCGCTTGCGGTTCGCGGCATTCGGTGGCGCGTTATTCATGGTCATGGTCACTATTGCACTGGGTCAGGCGTGCCTTTGCAGCGCACACGCGCGCACACATACACATACAAACGTACACAAAATATTTACAAACTCGCCAGCGTTTTTGTTATTGGTTTTTGGCGTCGCCTAGCAGCAGTGTTGTCGCTTGCACTGTTTTGCTCCGTGCATTCGCTGCATTTCCCTCAGCAACATTTGCGGCACTTTTCGCCATTTCCTTTTAAGCCGATTTCCACTCTGTTCGTTGGCATTTGGCCGAAATTCCGAGAAATTTCTGGTCTGTCAATTAAATTTGATGTGCAGCATTTATGCACTTGACTTCCTTGGCACATATGTACGTGCATAAGTGGAATTCATTGGCGAATCTGTTTTAATAATTGGTGGAAAATTTCTGTTGCATGCGTGTTCATCTCGCTGGAAGATAATCATATTTGTGTAAAGAAATTTCAAATTAGGCGAAAGTGCAATTATTGCTTCCTGCCACTTGGAAGAAATCTTGTATGCAGTGTGTATCTAGAAAATTTTTTTTGGCAATAAAATCATATCTAAACAATTGAATTTATAGAAAAAACATGATTTTTTGTAAAAAAAAATTAAAAAAAAAATATTTATTCTGAAAAATATATATTTTTTTTGACAAAAAAATCATTTTTGACAAAACAACAAAACAAAACAATTATTTTTTTTCAGAAATAAATATTTTTTTTTAAGAAAAAATTTTTCGAATTTATGGAAAAAAATGATTTTTTGTAAAAAAAAAAAAATTCTAAAAAAAACTATTTATTTCTTAAAAAAATATTTTTTTTTGACAAAAAAAATCATTTTTGACAAAACAACAAAACAAAATAAATATTTCTTTTTTCAAAAATAAATATTTTTTTAGAATTTTTTTTTTTACACAAAAATCATTTTTACGATGTTTAGATATTTAAAAATAGTTCTCTACAATATTTTTTTCAAAATTCATCTTATTTCCGCAGTTATAGCTGTTTTAGTTCAAATTGGTCGGTTTAGTTTTGACTTAAGCAGCAAAGTTCGTTGCTTAAGTCTTTTGTTTAACTTCCACCACAGATTCATATAAGAGAATATTGAAAAAAAAATATTACTTATGTAAATGTTTCCTACAAACGCTAAAACTACTATATTAATAAATTTAAAACTTTTTCACATAATAAAAATTTAATTTGGGAACCTAATATGCTTCCCGAGAAATGGATAAGTCCAATGAGGTGCCTGAGAAACGAAAATGACTATTTTTGGGGAAAGAAAGAAAGAAAAAAATTAAGTTTGTATATCAAACGACAAATGTTCAGCAGTTTTCTAATGTAGAAATATTTTTGAATAGAGATGCCACCTGGCGAAAAATTAAAACATTAGAGAATGTGATGCAAAAGTGAAACATTTTACATAGAATATTATAATTACTATAATAAAAATAATAAAATCAGACATAGAGTTGCCATCTAATTAAAAAATAAAATCAGACATAGAAATGCCACCTAATTAAGAACATAATTAAATAATTTCCAACAAAATGTGTGTGTCAAAGGTAAGGATTTTCAATGTTGTATATCGGGGAAAAATAGAGTTGCCAGCTGACGAAAAATTAAAACCCGAAAATATTAGAGAATGTGACGCAAAAGTTAAGCATTCTACATATCATTCCAAAAAGTATACGAAAAAAAATAAAATCAGACATACATAGAGTTGCCAGCTATTTAAAAAAATAAAATTTAGTAATGTGCAACAAAATGTGCGCCAAAAGTACAGATTTCCAATGTTACTATATATAACAATTATAGTATGAGTCAAAATACTTCAAAATCTTAAAAAGAGCGCTTAAGAAAATGTTTAATACGAAAACTATTTTTGCGTTCATACCGGCTGGCAGAGTTGCCATTCCAAAACAAAAAAGGAAAATTTATTGAAATAATGTAAAGTATACAAAACATAAGGGTTCTAAGAAACAATTACGAAAGCTATTTAGAAAATTTTAAGCTTAAACATGGCAATGGAGTTGCCACCTATTAAAAATAACAAAACAAAAATTTACAAAAAATGCTCAAAATATAAGAAAACTTTCATGAAATTTTTTTTAAAATCTTGAATTCCCATCCAACATACATTGAAGTCCCCACAAGATATCTGATTCAGTTTTGAGAATCAATAATATTAAAGAATTTTTTTTTTAATTCAAACAAAGAAATAATAATTTGTAAGTTTAAGTATTTGTTTAAAATGGTGCTTCTCCTCCCACACACATATAAAGAAATATGCATGCCTTAAGCAACAAGTCTAGCTAGCACATTCACGGCTATCAAACACTATCAGAAGCGGCAATCTGTACATTTTTTGCAATTTTTGTTCTCTCCTTGCGAAATTTGGGTCAAATCGACCGCCCAAACAGACGCCAATCAAACGCGCACTCACGCGCGATCATCAACCAACCGAACTGAGCCGCACCACATCAAGGCAAGTTGAGCCACCGCAACAGGAACAAAAACAACAGCAACAATCACAAGAGGAAATCAGCCGTAGAGGCAACAAATCAGCCATTTAACCCACAAATCGGGCAGCCAGCGCAATTTATTGTACCTTTTACGCCATATACTTGCAACACATACATACATACCCACACCTATGTATGTAAACACTTAAAAAAAATCAAAACAACATGCGTTCAAGTACCAAGCACAAGGAAAAACAGGCACCGCGCAACCAAGAAAATAATAAATTTCCACACAACATGCCAAGAGACAAAGTAAGAGATGGCGATTAAGTGGAGAAAAAGGAAAAATCACACAAATAATGAAAATGCAAAGTTGCCAAGCAAAACGCTGCGGAAAACCCCATTTGAATGCCGATACCCACACACACACACACACAATCATACAATGTTGTGGCGCAGAGAAAAAGTAGGTGAAGGTAAGATGCAAGCGATGATAGTTTCACTGGCATCTCCCGAGCGCCCGACCCGCACCAACATGCCACATGCCCCACAACCCACACACACAGACGCACACAGCCACACACGATTTATGCATTGCTTGCTGTTGGCCGGTGTTGTGGGTCAATGTGCTGCTGGCTCCATTGCGATTTCCGTTGCCATTGTCATTGCCACCGCGCCGCCGAGCTGCTGCTGCCGCAAATAAATTGCTTTGCCGCAAGAGCAGCGTTGCGCTGTTGAGTGCTGCACACACACACACACATACATACACGCATACTTAAAGACAAGTAGTTGTATGCAAACTTTGTTGTTTGTTTGTTATATTAATGTTTGTTTGGCGTTGTTGTTGTTATCAAATGCGATTTTTTATTCGTGGCATTGCCAGCTACGTTTTATTGTTCACCAATAAGCCGGTAACGACTGCACGGGGTCACTGACTTTTTCTGCAAACAACAACATTTGCAAGAAATATGTTAAACACGCGCATAAATGTAGAAATTATTTACTAAGGAAAGGTAGTGCAGAGGCAGAATTGCGCCATCTTCAACTGCTGGTTCTGAATTCCCGGAATCGGTTCGAGTTTTATCATGTTAAGAGCCCAAATTTTATTATTCTAACTAGTAGTTCAAAATGAAAGGCAGTTAAGCCCAAAAGTTCTCAAAACTACATTTGCGTGCAAGTCGAAGTCACCCCTCGAATGAAACTATAATATTCTAGAGACAAAAGTCAAAAGAGATAATCGATATTATGGGATATTAATAGCTGCGATCCAAGCAAAGTAGAAGGGGAAACCTTACCTTAATTTCATAAGATTGACAACGAGTCGGTACTTCGTTATCCTCTTGTGCTCTAGCTTTGGATCTGTAGACTGACTCTGAACTTGGCAAGCGCTGGTTAACACCCAGAACTTGTGCGGCTCTTAGCAAGGTTCCACTCACCACAATGGTAGATGTTCCGACTAGGCACGGTTCAATATACATCCTGTGGAATGCAAATAGCCAAAGCTATATGGTGAAAGGCGAGGTGAAATTATCTTGACATTTTCTTTCCAACTTTCCAGCTTTGACAAAACTGGCAAAATATCTAGGATTAATATTACCCACCACAATAAATACGTGGTAAATTCCAAACACGTGTGTTGTGGTCTATATCGAGAAGTGTACGGCAACGCAAAGGAACATCGTTCTGACACATTACATTATCTTGTTGACCAATACATAAACTAACTTAACCTAAGCTTCTTTCGACTTTCGATGTACATACCTAATGAGACCCTTGTAAATATCATAAACAATCAATTTTTTCGATATATCAACAATTTTCACGGTTGTGACAAGATTCATATGGCACTAATCATCCCTTTGCATTGCCCCTAAAATACGGCCATCCAATTAAGCACTTTTTCACTTCGTTTTTCCAGCCACTCAATGAAGAATTCCACAGCGTTTTGAATCATTCCATACACTTTAAGAAAGTATTTTCACGTCGTATTCTCTTATATGTGACACCCTGAAGAGAGTAAATTAACTTTGCCACGAATCTTGTAAAACGCAGAAGGAAATCGGAGCCTAATATATATATTTATATACTTATCTCTGTATATCTAACATACAAACTGAACAGTCCGAGTCCAGTCTTTGTACCGAAAACTTTTTTATTTGGTAAGATATATTCACGAATTTATTGAATTATTGAGATTCGTGGTGTTAGAAAGACTCAGTCGTCGAATTTTGGCGGTCACTCCGATAGATGAGCGTCCAGCCACAATCCGCATCAGTGCAAACTTTTTCAACATAAAACTGATTTGCGGCCATGCCCCGATGGAAGAGAAGGACGATATGACCAAAGACGCCTTTTATGAGTGACTGTACCGCGTTTATGACGACTGCCACAGCCACGATGTAAAAATTGTGCTTGATGATTTTTACGAGTGGGTGGGCAAAGGAAGCATCTTTGGTATAACAGTCGGAAAATTCAACCTCCATGGCGAAACCTCTCCAAATAGTTTGAGGCTGATCAACTTCGTAGGGGCTGGAAATATAGTTGTCTGTAGTGCTAGATTCCAGCAAGCTACTTGGCTGTCTCCGGATCGAATTGTTCAAAACCAGATCGATCTTGTTGTGATAGATGGCCGACATGTCTCCAGTGATTTTGACATGCGAACACTCCGAGGTCCTAACATTGATTCGGATCACTATCTTTTTGTAGCGAAGACACGCGCCCGCCTCTGTACAGCAAAACACTACCGTCAACAAACACAGGGGAGGTACGATGTCGAAAAGCTACTATCACAACCGACAGCGAAACAGTTTTCTACCTGGCTTTCACTCCTGCTCTCTGAGAGCACTCAACGATATCATGATACAACGAGGGGTGTCGTTCCGCAGCGGTGAGAAAACCGACAGCCTACCCGGCAAGTTTGCGTTAGACCACAAAACCCACTACCTCTTCGTAGATCTTAAAGCCGCCTTGGACAGCACGAAAAGGAACTGCCTCTATGCCGCTATGTCTGAACTTAGTATCCCCGCTGGAGAAAATAACACGAGCTTTAGAGCTAATTAGAGAGGGTACAAACGTCTAAAAGAGTGTACAGCTGCTGTCGTACGCCGATGATATTGATATCATTGGCCTCCAAACCCGCGCCGTTAGTTTTGCTTTCTCCAGACTGGATAAGGGAGCAAAGCAAATGGGTCTGGTGGTGAACGAGGGCAATACGAAATATCTCCTATCATCAAACAAACAGTCGTTGCACTCGTGACTAGACTCTCACGTCACTGTTGACAGTCATAACTTCGAATTCGTAGATAATTCTATTTATTTTGGAACCAGTATCAACTCCACCAACAATGTCAGCCTGGAAATCCAACGCAGAATAACTCTTGCCAACAAGTGCTACTTCGGACTGAGTAGGCCATTGAGAAGCAAAGTCCTCTCTCGACGAACAAACACCAAACTCTACAAGTCACTCATCCTCCCCGTCCAGCTAATGGGGGATCACAACATCTGATGAGTCGGCTACGCTGGCTAGGTCATGTTGTCCGAATGGACGAAAACACTTCAGCTCTGAAAGTATTCGTCGCAGTACCGGACGGAGGAAGCAGAAGAAGAGGAAGACCTCCAGTCAGTAAGCAGGACGAGGTGGAAAAGGACCTGGCTTCGCTTGGAATATCCAATTGGCGCCAAACAGCGAAAAGAAGAAACGACTGGCGCGCTGTTGTTAACTCGGCTATAAGCGCGTAAGAGGTGTCTACGCCAGTAAAGAAGGCAATTGAAAACTAATAAATGCAACTCTGTAGGGTGTTATAGCCTCAGTGTAGCCGAAGTTAACGTTTCGTCTGGTGTTCAATGAAAATTCATTTTCAGCTACCACAAGCTGCTCACTTATCGCAATGCCCTCATATAGCAAAAATTTTCATTTTTCATTCATTAAATTTTACTTTTAATTTCCATTAATTTATTACGCTTTCAAACAATAACAACCAAACACCCACTAATGCTTTTAATTACTTTCATAAGGCACTTGGCATTCTCCTAAGCGAACGCCCAAGTCAAGCGAGGCATTTCGTATGCAACACGCGTCCACATTTGATAACCTCAAAATCCAATTTCCACAATTGATTGCCGAATGCAAATAACCGAAGAGAATTCATTGAAATCCAACAATTCTCAATTCACCAGCGGCGGGGCGCGCATAAAATGCTCGATTGCGATTAATGGAATCAGTTAAGGTAATTCAGTCACTGCTTTCGTGGGATGCACACACATATACACATATATCTATGTGTGTATGTATGTATGAGCGCAATGTCATTGTTGTTGTGTGAAATTGAAAATTCATTACTTATTATTATCGACTCGGCGAATTAAAGCTATAAAAGGCCAGCGGCGCAATTGTGGGCGTTTCTTTACCTTCTTCAATGCGGTAACGCGAGCCGCACTCCATCAAAGTGCCACACAATAGATTTGTCAATCGGCGAGGGCAGCCGTGTAACTCGCTTTCCAACTCGCGAACTCAGCCAGTGATTTAGTACAGTTAAAAGCGCAGTAAAAGAAGAGAGTTTTTATTGAAAATGCGAAAATATTATTTAATAATTGCTTTATTCGGCGCTTACCTCGCCACACATCGGCACGGGGCGCAGGCGCTGAGCGCATTTCGGCCGGCGGTGCCGCCACCGCCACGCTGGAGTGCCAATATGCAAATGCTGCGGCGTCACAACAGTATGTGGTAACTATTTCAAGCCATACAAAATATACAAAATGAATAATAATTGCAAAAAATCAATAATAATAATTTTTTTATACGCAAACGTGTTGAATGAATGAAAATTAGATTTTGTTTTTTGTTTTGCGCAGACGCGGCCTTCGAGTTTTGGTCCGAGGATGATGATACGAATCTCTGGGAGCATTGTGGCCTTTTCGAGGGCGATATTATGCTGCACCGCGAGTGGTTGCGTAACGGTTTACTGAAGGAGAAGTTCACATGGCCCGACGCGACGGTGCCATTTTACATCGACAGCAACGATTTCAGTGAGTATGGGACAAATGAAGAATTTGTGGTGAATTGAAGTGGCAGAAAAATTTAACAGAAAAAAACTTAGTATTCGAGAAATCCCAAAAATTGAAAAATTCAAATTAACACGTGAAATAATCAATAAAAAAAACTTAATTAAAAGAATAAAATAAATAAGTTATTAAAATTAAATTAAAAAAACAAAAAAACAAGAAGAAATAAAAATAAAAGCATTATTAATTAAAAACTGTATTTACTAAAATTAAACTCAAAAAAAAAAAAATTAGTATTAAAAATTATAAAAAAATTAATTAAAAAACAGTATTAAAAAATTAAAGTAAAAACCAAGTAATAAAAAATATTGTATAAAAAAAAATAAAAAAAGATAAATGAATAAATAAATAAAATTATTAAAAAAATTAATAAATTAAAAAAAAGTAATTAAAAACAAGTATTAAAAAGAAATTATTAATAAAAAAAGTAAATAAAAAATAACAAAAGTTAAATTAAAAAATAAAAATAAAATTAATTAAAAAAGAAAATTAATAAATTAAAAAAAAATAAAAAAAAATTTATTAAGATATAAATATAAAAACAATATTAATTAAATAACTGAACTTAAAGAAATAAAAAAAATTAATGAAAAGTAAAAACAAAGTAAATTAAAAAACTGTACTTAAAAAATTTTACATTAAAAAAATAGTATTTAAAAAAAATAAATTAAAAAAACATTTAATGTTTAAAAAAATTTTAAAAAATCTAAATTCAGATCTAATAGATTCAAACAGTTTAATTAAAAAAAAAATAATTAAAAAATAAAAATAAAAGGAAAACAAATTAAAAAACTGCACTTAAAAAAATTTTTAAAATTATTTAAAAAAAATTAAATTCAAAAAATTAAACAAACATAAAAATAGTAATTAAAAGAATTAAAAAAAAAATAAATATTAAAATAGTTAAATTAAAAAAACAAAAAATAAAAATATATTAAAAGACATTGTACTTAAAAAAATTAAATTAAAAATAAATTAAATTCAAAAAAATAAAACAAAAAAATTTAATGTATTTAAAAATGTTAAAAAATTAATAAAAAAAAATTAATTAATTAAAAAAAAAAAAAAAAATGGATTTAAAAAGTTGAATTAAAAAAATTAATTAAAAAATAAAAATAAAAGGATAATTTATTTAAAAAAAATTAAATTCAAAAAATTAAACAAAAACTAGTATTTAAACGAATTAAAAAAAAAATAAAAATTAAAATAGTTAAATTAAAAAACAAAAAATAAAAATATATTAAAAAACTGTACTTAAAAAAAATTAAATAAAAAAAAAAATTATTTAAAAATATAAATTCAAAACATAAAACAAAAACCGTACTTAAAAAATTAAATTAAAAATTTATTTAAATGAATTAAATTCAAAAATAAAAAAAAATTTAGTATTTAAAAAAATTAGAAAAAATTAATAAAAAATAAATAAATAATTAAAAAAATAAAAACTGATTAAAAAGTTGAATTAAAAAAATTAATTAAAAAATAAAAATAAAAGGATAATTTATTTAAAAAAAATTAAATTCAAAAAATTAAACAAAAACTAGTATTTAAACGAATTAAAAAAAAAATAAAAATTAAAATAGTTAAATTAAAAAACAAAAAATAAAAATATATTAAAAAACTGTACTTAAAAAAAATTAAATTAAAAAATTTATTTAAAAATATAAATTCAAAACATAAAACAAAAAACCGTACTTAAAAAATTAAATTAAAAATTTATTTGAAATGAATTAAATTCAAAAATAAAACAAAAATTTAGTATTTAAAAAATTTAAAAAAAATAATAAAAAAATAAATAAATAATTAAAAAAAAATAAAAACTGGATTAAAAAAGTTGAAATAAAAAAAATTAATTACAAAATAAAAATAAAAGGAAACTAAATTAAAACACTGTACTTAAAAAAAGTTTTAATTTATTTAAAAAAAATTAAATTCAAAAAATTAAACAAAAAAAATGGTATTTAAAAGAATTAAAAAAAAATTCAAATTAAAATGGTTAAATTAAAAAACAAAAAATAAAAATACATATATTAAAAAGCTGTACTTAAAAAAAATTAAATTAAAAAATTTATTCAAAAATAAATTAAATTCAAAAAATAAAACAAAAAATTTAGAATTTAAAAAAATTAAAAAAATAAATAAATTAATAATTAAACAAAAAAAATAAAATTAAAAAAAAAAATTAAAATTAATTAAATAAAATAAGCCCAAAAAATATGGTTTTTTAAAAAAAGTAAATTTGATAAGTAGTGCAGGGTGTCGATAATCTTAATTAAGCTAATTATTCACCGGTGTGCAATAGAATTCCAGCGAATTGTGGTACATACATACATGCGCCCTTGCATTCAAGACAAAAGACTTAAGCAACAAACCTGAATGTTCATTTTGTAATAAGAGTGGGTTCCTGTGTTCTTGCATTGATATTCGTGCAAAATAAGTATAAAATTTAATGATTCTTCGCAATAGTCAAAAGTAAACACAAACATTTTTATATATTTTTATTAAAATCTTTAATTTCTGAGTTAAAAGTCACCATTATTTCTACCTCATGATAAGTTTACCTGCAACTTTCAAAAATTTTACAGAAAATCTTATAGAAACTTCATAAAATAGTTTACTAACAGAGGCACATTTATATCCAATAAAAGAAGAATCTAAATACGGGGAATAAACACCCTAAAACTTTGAGAACGAAACAGATGAGTATATCAGGGACTCTTCATAAAATTCAATTGACTCTCTTTATTGGTGTATTATTCATAGCCAAGTTTACAAAAACGCGAGCTCTGAGCTTTCGCGTGCACATTTTTAAGCCTAAAGAAAGTAAGGATAAAGCTATGTCTACGGGTATCAACGGATAGTAGGCCGTATCGACATCTAGGTTCATATACATACACATTAAGTGTCCGACCACAATGGTTCTGGAAAACCCATTATGAGTCTTGCAATGGTGGTGTGTTGTAGTAGAGCTGGGATATTTCTTTTTAATATTTTTCGGACATATCTATTCAAAATAATTCCGAAATTTTAGATTTCAGATTCTTTTTTCATAAAATCAGTCACACTTTGCAAAGCACAAAGTCCACTGCCTTTGGTTTTCGCCAACTTTAACTTTTATAACTGTGTAATTCTCAATAGTTACCTAAGAGATTTTAAAGTACTCTTTTTCTTTCCTACTCTACCACAGACCAAACGCAAATGATGACGATTTTGGAGGCCTTCAAAGAGTATCACGAGAAGACTTGCATCCGATTTCGACCTTACAAAAAAGGCGACACCAATTGGATAATCATTAAAGGCAACTACACCGGCTGCTGGTCTAGCGTGGGACGCCGACAAGGCGGACAGGTTTGCACACACACACACACACACACACCCCAAAAAAATAATGATATGCACATCCGTTACTAAAACGCAGGTACTTAACCTCAATACGCCGCGCTGCGTCTCGCATGGCGTCATCGTGCACGAACTGCTGCACGCGCTCGGCTTCTATCACCAGCAAAGCTCGACGGAACGCGACGAGTACGTGAAGATCAACTGGGAGAACATACTCGACGGGCATGCGCACAACTTCAACAAATACGCACGCACACACATCACCAACTTCGGCGTGGAGTACGATTATCAGAGTGTCATGCACTACAGTTCGAAGGCGTTCACGAAGAACGGCAAGCCGACCATTGAGCCGCTGGTAAGAGGAACGGAGCTTTGCTGGTACTAGCTTTATAGCTGTGTTTTTACTTTCCAATCCCTTAGGATCCATATGCGTCTTTGAGTCAACGCAAAGGTCTCTCTGAAAAGGACATATCCAAGTTGAACGAAATGTACCAGGAGGACTGCAATGCGGATTACCTATTTAGCTTTGATCGGCTGGGCTCATACTTAGACGAATTGTTGGAGTATTTTCAAAATAGTTTATTTAGTCGAAACCGTCCAGTGGAACGTACACAAAATGTAAAAAATGAAATGTGATTTCGTACATTTGACTTGGATTGAGTTACAAAAATATAAAAAAGAGTTTTTTTATAATAAAAAAAATGTATATAAAAAGTAAATACTAGCAAAAAGTAGTAACTTAACGGTATTAATCTCATTGTGCTGCCAGTGTAGCTGTCATGTTTGTAGCATTATTGTGTGCTTTTGGACACCTTTATGCATAGAAAGTGAAATGTCTTAGTTCCTCCAATGTGCTCTCGGCAATCTGTTTAAAGAAATGTGTAATTACAACGAAATGAAGCACAAAATATCATTAATGCCTCACCTCACGCACTTCCAAGTTGACGTCATCGGCCAAATGTTCGATTGCTTTCTTAAGCTCCGCGCACCAAACACCCTGCAGGCCGCGCAGACTGAAACGCGCCAACAAGCGGAAGAGCATGCACATGCGCATGCGCAGCAAATCATCGCTATTGCTGAAAAGCGCTACTAAATTCAAGTTGCCGCTGAATATGACGCGCTCCACCAAGTCCGCATTTTCCGGCAACTCGCGCAGCACGCATATCAACAGGCCCAAAATGCAGTTCGAGATGCGCACCGCATTGGCGTTCTTAAAATCTGTAAATAAAGCGGTTGTTTAGAAGCTGCGTATTACTATTGCATTATTTCCACCGCTAACCATGCTGCAGCAGGTTGATGAGCAGTTCGTTTGCCGCCAGTATGGCCACTGCATCGCAGAATTGCGTTAGGAACTGCAGCTTCAAGTGCACCAAGTGGCAGATGAGCTCATAGAGACGCGATGTGGTGCATATTTCCTCGTTATTCAGTTCCTCCATGGCGCGCACGGCACGCCCGCCGTGCGGCTGTGTCAAGGAGGCGCTCGAATCGCCGGTGCCCTTATGGCAAATCAACAATTTGGAAGCATACATGAGATTGGGCACGAGCTTTACGTCGATGTAAACCTGCAAGGCGTTCGGAAATTAACGGTTTTTGTTATTGTAATTATTTGCGACAGAATTTCTCTTCTATTTACATTTTGTATGAGCTCAATAACACAGGGTGACTCATCGGCTACAAATGGCAGCGATAATAGTTGAGCTACGCTGTCCACCACTTTCGGTATGGCCTTTGAATTGCGCAGTGGCGCCACTATGATGCTCACCTAATGTAATATGAGTTTCGCTTTAAAAATTTTGAATTTTCGGCATTTAGTTTCTATGAGACATACCAAATTGTGCTGCTTCAAGGAATCCAATTCACCGTCTAACACTTCCTGCATTGTGCGATTCAAAAAGGCCAGCCACTCATCATTTTCAATAGGTGGGCTCTGTGACTCATCGCAGGAGTCCCAACCAGGCAGCAGACATGGTGGTGAATTTCTAAAAATGTACATGTTAATCTATAAGATAACAGTTTAGGCTCGTGTGTTGAGTCACTTACTCGGTGCTGCGCTTTTCATCGGCAGATTGCGCCATGCTCTTGCTGCACTTTTGCTCCTTCTCTCTGTCTCTGTCTTTATCTTTCTCTCTGCGTTCATTGGTTTTGCGCTGCGCTTCCACATCCAAAGTCTGTCCTAAGCGCAGTGAGAAATTGTCTAAATTCTGGCTGAGTTTGCGCTTTTCCAAATCCTTGCTGCGCGCTACTTTCACATTCGCATTCGTATTTGGCGAAGTGTCTTGCAACTTGGCATTATCGGAGGGAGACTTTTGTTGCGACTGTTGCATTTGCTGTGGTGGCGAGGTGTTTGTGTTTTCCGTATAAATAAAATTGTCATTCATGTGGTTGAGTATCATGTTGTTGTTGCCGCTGACGAAGCAAGTTTGTGAATTGATTGCAGGCGCCGCCACAGCTGCCTCCGTTACAATATTGAAGTGGGGCACAAGAATGTCGCCATTGAGAGTTTTCAGTTCGGTTGCATCTCGGAAGGATTGATCAGCGAATGGCACAGTAAGGGTGTTCTCTTCAACATCCGTTTCGAGATTCTCAATATCACTAGGGGGTATAGCGTTAATACTGTCACGTGATGACGTCAGATTGTCGTTTGTGCAATGCGAAGTGTTTGCGAGATTCATGGAAGCAATACGTTCCGAGAGCTCCTCTGTTTTCGAGCTGGAACTACTTTCAATTATAAATCAAAAATAAGTATAAAATATGTAGTTGTTTTACTACCTTTGTGAGCGTGAAGTTTTTGAGTTTTTTTGTTTTTGTGGGTTAGTAAATGGCGAATTATTCGCTTTGATGCCGGCGATGAAGAGTTTGCCTTCTACAAATGGATGACAAAGTATTTGTGTCCAAGATATGCGTAACGATGGGTCCTTTTCCAACAATCCCTGTACACTCATGAAATTATTATCAATTTTCATACTATTTTCTTTCATTTGCATTAAAAACTTACCTGCAAAAATGAGCGGCAATCGCTACTTAAGAAGCTTGGCCATTTAACCTCTTCGTGTTTAATCAATTTCACCAAATGCAAAATAGACGTAGTACAGAAAGGCGGCGCACCGGCCAAGCACTCATACGATATACAGCCCAAAGACCACAGGTCAGCCTGATGGTCATATGGTCGCTCAGCCAGCAACTCTGGCGCCATATATAAGGGTGTGCCTTTGATGGAAGTCAGCACATGCGTACCCATGGTCATGTTGCGCGCCAAACCGAAATCACACAATTTTGCATGTAAATCCTCATTGAGCAACACGTTCTGCGGTTTGAGATCGCGGTGCAGTATGCGATTGGAATGCAGATAGTAAAGTGCCGATACTAAATGGCAAATGAGACGCTGTGCCTTTTCCTCTGGTAAAGCGCCACTGCGCGCCAGGTAGCGATGCAGGTCTATGAGCGCAAATTCAGTGACGACAATCAGATCGTTTTTCGTCTCGAACGATTCCAGCATTTCAATGACATTCGTATGCTTTAGATGCGCTTGTATTTCACATTCTCGTCGCAAATTTTTCAGCTCCCGACTACTGCGACCGCGCTGTATCAACATACATAAATATTTTTAATTTCGTACTGCGCACTTTGTTTACAGTTGTTGTTATAATATATAACTTACTTACCTTGGATATAACCTTTATGGCTACGACTTGTGCATCCTCTTTTCGTATGGCTTTGTAGACCCGCCCAAAGGATCCTTCGCCTATAAGCGCACTCACTGTGTACCGATTCATGACTACTATGGAACTTTGAATCTTTTCATTTATTATTTCGAATACAAATTACTCTACAATGTGTATTGTAGAGTTATTCACATATTTTCACGTACTACTATATTACTTTTTACTTCTTTTTTAACTTTTATGTGCAAATCTCCTTTTTCGGATTCCGTACACAACTTTGTTCAGCTACTTGCACATATTAATTCGTTGTTTTGTTTTGTTTTGCTAAATTAGTTTTCATTATCAAAACTGTCAGAATTTTTCGGCAAAAGAATACCAAAACAAAACGTTAACTTGTTGCGCGTTAACTTACGTTATCAGCTGTACCGGCATCTTTTTAACGCTAGATGCAGGCTTGCCATAGCTCATGTATAGTTTTCTGCTACCTTTATGAATGAATTAAATACAACACTGTTATATTTATGTGTGTATATAATGACAGCAGATAGTTGACAAGAAAGTTTAGCTAGTCTTAATTAATCAACAATTCTTTAATAGCTAATACATATGAACACTTACTTGAATTGTTTAATCAGAAGTATTCATTCCAAATATATATCAATTATATCATACAAAGTAAATATATACTATAAATTGTTTGTGTTGGTGTAAAAAAACAAGTGTTTACTTTGCTGTTGCATTATTTGATTTTACTTTAAATGAGCGTTTGAGTGACGTCCAAGTCAATTTGTATGAAGTGTCTATTTTAGATATGAGGGCTATTAAAAATTTCCCATGTATAGGTTTATGTATATCACTGACAATTTGTAATTCCTACGCGCCATACAACCATAATCTTCTGGATAAACCGTCCTTTACGAAGTTTTTGGAATGCAGCAAAACCGGAAAACTGTTATTTATCAGCTGGTTGTTTTGCTGGTTTCTTGCATAAATTCTTTTGCTAATTTATTTGCAACATTGCCATAAAGCTATAGGTGCGCTGTTTTTCCAACGTTATTGTGAGAACATTTATACTAATCTTCCTATTAAACTTAGCGAAAAGAACACGTATGTGTTTGATTGTAGGTGGCACTTCTCCACTTCTAATTTTAGAAAAATTGTGTCTTATCAAAGTTTATCTCTTCCTTGCACGTATAAAAATAGTTCCGAAAGGCGTCATTTCTATGTTGCATAAACGCATACCTAAAAATATATAAAGGTATTAAGTAGAAGTATTAAGTAGAAGCGGGAGATAATTTTAACGTATCAGAAAACCCCACGTATGCTCAGAATTACAAGTGTCGCCGGCAAAGCAATAAATTTATGTATGTATCTACATATATCTGAAACATTCATACTAGAAACTATTTGCTATTTCGCATGTTTTGAATGTATTCACATGCATTTATTTATATATTGTTGATAAATCAACTAGACGCTGTAGTGTGTAACAATAGCTCGAAGTGATCACAATTAGTTTCAAGTGCGGCTGGAGCAACTTCTACTAATTTATTAAATATTTTTAATTTACAGTTATTAAATAATCATGAGTCTATCGGAAATTTCAAGCAAGTTCACTGAAAAAACGTTGGATGAGATCATCCAGAAAGCCGGTGGCACTAAGCACACTTCCTATAAATTCGGCGAAGGTTTCAAGAAAGGCGACTCCTATCTGAGTAGAGTGTATCGACTTGCCGTCTACGGCGTAAATGAAACTGATGGGTAATTGCTTTCAGTTATAAAATTAAATGAAGTAAAAGTAACCAAAGTTTTTATTCCAGCTCAACAGTCGAAGTGCATCTGATTTGTAAAGGCATGCCGGATAATGTTGCGCGCCGGAAAGTCTTTCACTCAGCGGATTTCTTCCGAAATGAAATAAATTTCTACACAAAAGTGGTGCCTGCTTGGGAAGATTTTCAGGCACGTCATAAGCCTGCCAATCCATTCACAGAATACCCAAAATGTTTTGCTTCGCACTGTGATGGTCAAAATGATTTCATTGCATTGGAAAACGTCAGTTACCGTGGTTATAATGCGCCTAATAGGCAAGATTACATATCGCTGGAAGATGCCATTTTGACAATGCGCACATTGGGACGTTTCCATGGTATTTCATTAGCATTCCGTGCCTTAGAACCCGAAAATTTTGAAGCGGCGGCAAAGGGTTTGGAGGTGAGTCGCTAAATATATTATCCCTAGTTTTTTTATGAATTTTTTTTTTTTTTATAAGGAAACTTACTATAATGAAGCCAAGCGTTCATGGTATATCGGTTTCCTCGGTTTGGCCTGCAATGTTGCTAAGGATGCGGTGGAAAAAACTTATTCCGGCACGGAATACGAAACCATAGCTAAGAAGTTTTTGCAACCTACACCGCTGTATGATGATCTTATCAAACTTGTTTCGACGGATTGTAAGTACACTTGCACTTGACTTTTGAGATTTCTTTTACATTTATCACACAAAAAATCAGCACCACTCGCGGCTATTGGTCATGGCGATTGCTGGACACCAAACTTTTTGACCCGTTACTCCAAGGACAAGCATCCAGAGGCTATCATTATCATAGATTTCCAATTAGCACGTCGCGCTTCTATCGCCGTGGATATATCATTCTTTATCTACTCTTGCACAAGTGAGGCCCTACGAGAATCTCACTACGAACAGCTGTTGAAGGTAATTTTTAAGAATTTTTTTTTTTTTGTGTTGACTAGTAAACTTCTTCATCGTAACGCTTTTAGGAGTATCACCAGAGCGCTTGTGCGTTGATCGCCGATTTCGGTGCTGATCCGACAACGGTCTTCAGTTGGGAAGCCTTCCAAGAAGAATTGCGCCGTTTCGCGCGTTTCGGTTGCGGCATGGGCATTGAGTCATTGCCAATGTCATTGATCGAGGACGACGAAGTGGCCGATTTGGATGACATGAAAGAGGATGCAGTGCTCACCGATGTCTGGGACATTAAGCCATTCAAAGAGCAAAACAAACGCGAACGCATTGCACAGATTTTCAAGCATGCCATTGACCAAGGCTACATAACAAACTAAGCTAACAAAGTATGTCCAGATTTATATACATATGTATTAATAAATAGTAAATAGCTAGCAAAATATATGTGCAGGGTTTCCTATGTAGTGCAAAACTTAAACAAAACTACAAGCAATATTTTAGTATTTTACACTTTTATTGTATAAATTTGAATAAATATCTACAAACACTGTCCCTCGTTCAGCACACACCACTTCGGTATGACGGCGTCGGGCTTAATGCCACGCGACAAAAGACGTTCGCGATAGCGTAAGAACCGCGTCTGCACCAGCAAGCTCGATAGTTTCGGATTCGCCCACAATCGTTCAGCGGCAGCACCAGCGCGTGGCCATATGCGTGCCTCTGTTACAAAAATATGTATTTTTACTGCTACATCAATTATCTTCATTTTTACCACACTTACCAACGGAACTTTGATCCACAAACTCACTCCACATGCACACTTCACCGCCCAACACGAGCGGATGCACTTCCATGCGATTATCATAAACCTTCTTCCAATTGTGGTATTCCGTGCGTCCCCAAAAACCATGATCCAAGTACCAGGCATCCTTCGTAGACACTATAATTCGATAGCCCTTTAGCAGCAAGTCGTTATTCAGTGTTTTATCCGATTCCACCCACGTTTGTATGATGTAACGCTCTTTGGGCAGGTGCTCGACTATAATATCGGGGTCTGTCAAATGACTCGACCACAGTATCACCGATTTGGGTATGGGGTTACGTGCGTACTGTCGCTGCGTTACATTATCCCACGAGTCCAAGTTTTTCTGATGAAATTCTGCCCACAGCTTGTAAAAGCTGCGTAAACTCAAATCATAACCCGTGTCGCGCATGCGTCGCGTAATCTCGTCTGTGCGATTCCAGCAGGGTATAAACACCTCATCGCCACCCATATGAATTGTCTCTTCGGGTGCATTCACCTCGGCGAGATCTTCGTAAATCTCCTTCATTATGCCGTACATATTCTCGTTAAGTGGATTCAATTGTCCACACGGCGGCTCAATGCAATACGAACGCCAAGGCTGTTGATTGACACATACCGCCATGTTGCCCAGCCCCGACATGGGACCCCACTGCCAACCATTTCCAGCATGTGAGGGCCCATCAATTTCGATAATAATGCGTATGCCGCGCAGGCGCGCGTAGCGCACCATGTTTTGAGTGTCGACGCGGCTGTAAACCAAATCGGGTCCGTAGGCGCCAAACCTAGTGGTGAAATGTGGTTAAATAGTTACTAGAGTTAATGCAAATGCCATTCGGATTCAACTAATGTTGTACAACTTTTCTTTAATTTTTCACTTCTTTCATTATTACTAACACTCATCAACCATTCCTCCATCATTCGAATACTTACTGCTGTAATTCGGGAACCCTCGTGATTTCCAGTGGAAAGCTCTGCGAATCGACCACATGCCAGTGCAGCACATTCATCTTCGAGGCTGCCATACCGTCCAAAACGCGACTGATCACCCGCAAAGGCATAAAATTGCGAGCGGTGTCCAGCAGCAAGCCACGATGCGGGTAAATGGGTCCGTCGCGCACCCGAGCAGCTTTCACCAACAGCAGACCATTTCTATTTTCAATGCAAGCACAACAACAACTATAGTACATGAAATGGAAGTAAATATAATCGTAAGTCAAACCTACTCTTTGCTGCCCGTTATGAGATTGCTCAGGGTTTCCAGCGCATGCCTGGCGCCGTAAACTGTTTGTGCTTTGACATCGACAAATGTGGCCATTTCTAGTTCCAATAAAAAAAAAAAACGTTAATCATTGAATTTATTCTGTACCGTTATGCGTCGGCCCCACCTGTTGTTCGCAGACTCAGCTGATAAGTTTCATTCGTGCCCCAGTCCAACACCAAACTATTCGAACTCACTGTAGTCTTCACGTAGACCTCTTTGCTAGTCGGTAGCGAACAGTTCCGCAGACACTCTTTCAGCATATTACTGACGAAAATGCGATTCGATTCGCGCAAATACTGCGTCGTAGCCGGGTCGGGCGCCACCACATTGAAACGAACCTTCCACGGATCGAAACGCACGCGCTCGTTGGATAAGTTGCAGTCGCCGGTGGGCATGGGCCAGATAGCGCCATATCTGCCGCATGAGAGGCGACAATCGTTCTGGCTCTCGAAGCGCTTGGCATCGGCGATATTTGCCGCCGAATCGACGACACACAAATCTGTTGAGGTGCAGATCCATTTGGCGCTGAAATGGTATTACAAATAAAAATTATGAATGCTTATGCATTCTGGGTAATAGATACGGTTGACTTAAGCTTAAGAAATAAGTGAATCCATTCTAAGGCATACATAAATTCTCTCCCTCCCATCCGTCATTGAATAGTATTTTCCCAAAACTACTAACAATCCATCAACTCTATGACATTATAAGTACAGTTTAAGAATAATTTCATAGGATTATACACATTTTTTTACAACATTGAACAGCCCACTTTTAACGGGTGATCGAAGTAGAGGTACTTTTTTCAATAGCCTTTTTTTTCACATCGAGCCGAATTTTGTTCAGCGAAGAGGCCATTTCTGGTCACGGGTTGGTGTGGATTGTAGGGTGATGGAATCATCGGTCCACATTTCTTCAAAAATGATGCCGGTGAGAACGTAACCGTCAATGGTGACGGTTCTTGCGCCGAATATTTGATGCCTAAAATTGAAGCTCTTGATCTCGCCGACATTTGGTTTCAACAAGACCGCACCACATCCCACACATTGCATTAATCAGTGCACTTATAGAGAGAGCACTTCAGAGAGCAGATAATTTCATTTTGTTTCGGACCGGTCGATTGGTTACCAAGACCGTGTGATATCACACCATTAGACTTTTCTCTCTGGGGATATGTAAAGTCCAAAGTCTATGCGGAAAATCCCGCTTTGATGCAGGCCTGGGATCAAAACATCGCTCGTGCCATTCACCAGTTACCAGTCGAAATGATCGAACGAGTCATCCAAAATTGGACTCAACGGATGGACCATCTGAGACGAAGCCGCGGCCTACATTTCAAAGAGATAATCTTCTTTCGAATGATATTAAACATACCCATAGTCTTACAGTCATTGAACAAACAATAACCTATTTTTTTATTGTGTTGAAAATGTAAAATTTTGTACCGAAAAGTGATAAATTGCGGAAAGCATTAATTTTTTAATTAATTATATTTTTTTTTTCAATTTGAAGAAAAGTGCTGCAGAGTCACATCGAATGCTTGTCGAGGCATATGGGGATCATGCTCTATCAGAACCTCCATGCAAAAGATGGTTTCAATGGTTCAGAGATAATGATTTCGACGTGAGAAATGAAGATCGTGGAAAACCACCAAAAAAGTTTGAAGGCTCAGAACTGCAAGCAATATTGGATGAAGATGATGCTTTGAGTCAAAACAGCACAACAAACAATTTCAGAGCTTTTGAAAGCTATGCGAATGATCCAAAAGTGTGGAAAGTGGGTGCGACATGAACTGAATGATAGGCAAATGGAAAACCGAAAAACACTTGTGAAATTTTGCTTCAAAAATACAAAAAAAAAAACAGTTTTGCAATCGAATTACTATAATACTGGCGATGTGGATTTATTTTAAGATTAAGAAATACTCTTTTTCTTCTTCTTTGTTGGCGTAGACACCGCTTACGCGATTATAGCCGAGTTAACAACAGCGCGCCAGTCGTTTCTGCTTTTCGCTACGTGGCGCCAATTTTATATTCCAGGCGAAGCCACGTCCTTCTCCGTCTGGTCCTTCCAACGGAGTGGAGGTCTTCCTATTCCTATGCTTACCCCGGCGGTTCCTGCGTCAAATACTTTAAGAGCTCGAAACTCGCAACGTCGACTCATCAGTTGTTGTCATCGTCCAAGCCTCTGCTCCATATAGCAGGACTGGAATTATGAGTGACTTATAGAGTTTGGTTTTTGTTTGTCAAGAGAGGACTTTACTTCTCAATTGCCTACTCAGTCCGAAGTAGCAATATCATCGGTATTAGTATTAGTTTCGCGGGGATACCAAATTCAGACATCGCGGCATAAAGGCAGCTCCTTTTCGTGCTGTCGAAAGCAGCTTTGAAATCGACGAAGAGGTGGTGTGTGTCGATTCTTCTTTCACGGGTCTTTTCCAAGATTTGGCGTATGGTGAATATCTGGTCGGTTGTTAATTTGCCAGGTCTAAAGCCACACTGATAAGGTCCAATCAGTTTGTTGACGGTGGGCTTTAATCTTTCACACAATACGCTCGATAAAACCTTATTTGCGATGTTGAGGAGGCTTATCTCGCGGTTGTTGCGCAGATTCCTTTGTGTGGATTGGGCAGAGAACACTTAAATTCTAATCGTTGGGTATGCTTTCGTTCGACCATAGCTCCATCGTCATCGATTAGGAAATCGAGTATGCTCCGGTCTTGAAACCTTCTGTTAGCCGCCGCATTTTTTCGCAGAATTTTCGAGCATTACCCCTGTCGACCAGCTTATCAAGCTCTTCATACTCACGCATTTCGGCCTCTTTCTTTTTCTGTCTGCAAATGCGTCTCGTTTCCTTTGAGCCCCGGCGAAGTCGATCAGCCTCAACCTATTTGGGGATGTTTCCTTGTGGAGGCTGAATTTACCGACTGTTGCGCCAAAGATACCTTCTTTGCCCACCCTGGCGTTAAAGTCGCCAAGCACGATTTTGATATCGTGGTAGTGCGGTGCGCTCCAAGCGCTCTTAGAAGGCATCTTTGGTCACATCGTACTTCTCTTCGGTCGGGGCGTGGGCGCAAATCAGCGATATGTTGAAGAACCTCGCTTTGATGCGGATTGTGGCTAGACGTTCATCCACCGGAGTGAATTATAGTATTCGGCGAAGGAGTCTCTCTCCCACCACGAATCCCACACCAAACCTGCGCTCCTTTCTATGGTCACTGTAGTAAATGCCACAAGAACCTACTAGTCTCAGTCCTTGTCCCGTCCATCGCATTTCTTGGACGGCGGTGATGTCAGCCTTAACCTAACGAGGACATCAACCAGCTGGGCAGCGGCACCTTCTCTATTAAAGGACCGGACATTCCAGGTGCATGCCCCCAAATCATAGTCCTTAATTTGTTTGCCATGTTCGTCATCAAAGGGAGTGTCACTCATCCCAGGATTGTTGTTCTTTTTCATTGGGTGCGTTTTTTACGTGCCTTTGGGACCCAGCTCACAATCCTGCGGAGAGGATGTTCCCCTTCTCACTTTAGCTCGCTTTCAAACGGATGTTCTTAGGCTATCCAGAGGATACTTGGTCAAAGACCGGGATTCGTGAGCTGCTTGAGCCATATGTAAAAGAATCGTTTCTAGCCATTCCCAAGTGAGTGGCGATCAGAAAACTTTCCTCACTTGCGTGAACTTCTACACATGACTCAATCCTTAAGAAATACTAAACGCAGAAAATCATGGCTTAAACATCCGGGACAACCATCAACATCGATTGGAAAAACAGATCGATTCGGTAAGAAGGCTCTGTGTTTGGTGGTATTAGAAAGACGTGGTACATCATTAGCTTTTAAAAGCTGAGGAAACTGTTAATACCAAACGCTACAGACAACAAATGAAGCAATTTGAACCATGCATTGACCGAAAAACGATCAGAATGGGTCAGAAGACACGGCAAACTAATTTTTTTCCACGATAATGCAACTGCGCACAAACCACAATCGGTTGGGGATATATTTAAAGTACTTGGATGGGTGCTACTACCCCACCTGCCATATTCACTTGATTACAATTTGTTTCCAACGATGGAGACGCATTGGCTGAAAATTGGGTGTCTGTTTGGTTTGCTTCAAAAGGCGAACATTTCTGACATGGTTTCCAAAGTTACCAATATGGTGGTCAAAATGTGTAAAAAGAAAAGGGTCAATATTTTGAATAATTCTTTTTACTTTCCAATTCAAAATTAGTGTTTTATTTTTACAAAAAAAAAAAAAAAACAAGGCTTATTTCATACCGGTACACCTATGTAATAATCCAGGTGAATAATGGATTTTATTTTTTTCAATTTAAATATCTTGTATTTATTATAGATTTTAACTACAATTAAGTCAATTTAAATTTAACAAAATGACAATTTATTTTGCTGGGCTTCGTTGTAGTTATATAACTTAAGAACGGGCTCACCTATCCAAACCAAATCTGTGGACTTTGTTCTGACTATTTACTTGAAGTAAGTGCTTTATACGAAGTTTGCACAAAATCGGTTGAATGGCACGAAATAAATCTGTTGACCTTGTACTGAAATTGCACCGTGATCACGAATACATCTGCTTGTTTTGGCTGAAATGATGTGTGCGGCCTTACAACAGTCAGATTGATTATGGTATGTACGCATACATTGTCATAACTATACAATTATGGCCAACATATGACAGGAAAAGAACCAATGACTTATTAAATAGGTCAAGAAAAAGCATCTTCAGAGTAACAGCTACCACAACAGGACACTGGCCATTTGGGGAACATGCGCCCAAATGGGTCTGCCCTACAACGACATCTGCCGAGGCTGCGGAGTAGCAGGGAACGAGGAAGCAATTTTCCAGTTTCTCTGCGAATGCCCAGCTCTAGCACACATTCCACACAAGACACTTGGAATCCATCAAGCACCAAACCTTGAATGGATTTCCACTAAAAGCATATCAGACATAAGTAGTTTCATCGAAACCTCAAAATGGTTTGAGAGAGAAGGTGAAACGTAATAGCAGGTACAGGAGGTTCTACGAATAGTGTATCAAAATGGCACATCAAGTGCTAATTGAGTCCGATGGGGCTGCACTCCTACCTACCTACCTACGCATACATTGGATTGTTGTACGAATTTGTCCACATTGTGATGAATAAAATTTTATTATTATTTCACGCGAAGTACATATCGGATCGCTAGACGATTCATATTTTCAAGTTGCTCCAATGTTACTTTTACATATGTACATGTGATGACATAACGAACTTGAATGTGTTATCACACCCTGCGCATTCTCCAGACTTGACACCTTCGGACTATTACTTCTTCCGTTCTCTGCAGAAGTTTTTGGGTGGGAGTACCTTCACCTCAAATCAGGACGTCAAAAAACCCTTGAACGAGTTATGAGGGTAGAATCAATATCTTGCCCGAAGGATGGTGAAAAGTATTGGATCAAAATGGAGAATATTTAATTTTATAAAATATTTTCCACAATAAAAAATCGTGTTTAAATTGCAAAGATAAAACGAAATTACTTTAGAAAATGAAAATTACTTAGTGAGCGACGCTTAGCTATAACCTTCTTAATTGTATTGGGAAGTATCCTGCACCAACAAACAATTGTTTTATAGACGAAAAAAATAAATTTCTAATTAATCCTTAAATTAGTGAGTTGCTTACCTTTCTTCAACTGTCTGTGCTATGGCAACTAGGAAGAACACAACAATGGTCAACTGCAGGAACTCGCTTATTATGGCCATTTTAAAGTTTAATTATATTTCGATTCGTTGTTTGAGTATATCATTTATAAACTATTACTAGAATTAGTTATATGTATGTGCTCTCAATGTTTTTTATGTTAATTAGACACATAATCCTTTACAACATGCAGGTTTTTAGCGTTTAATTAGCACACATTAAATTTCACCACGCTTGACTAAGATTTCACTGCCCTATTTTTAAGATATTCGAGTAAAAATCAGTTTGGGTACGTTTTAGAATCAGTTTACGGCAGTTACTGATCGATACTCAGTTACTGAGTGAACTTTAGTTCCTTGGATTTTAGTGCTTAATGCCAACCACTTCATAACAAATATTTACACAAGGCACACTTTAGAAAATGAAACCTTTCAGTGTTTCCTATTAAACCAGTCACTGGGTAATAGCAAAAGTAGCAAAAAATAATTAAAAGTTGGAGAAAATATGTCTGTGAAAAATTGTTTGATTAGAAGAAGTTATGTTGGCCAGCTGCCATGCCATACATAGACCCACTTGTTCTTAGTAAAGAACAACGTCAAACAGTACGTTAACGCTTTATTCGAACTTTTATAGCGACTTTATATCTAATTTTGATATTTCATCTTGTCCCTTAAACCTATAAATCTAAGACGAGTTCTACATAAAACATAAATTTCATTGTGATCAAACTGATGGCACTTTTGGCAATCCCATCAGCTATTTGATCCGCTTCCTGGCAGCCGCCACATCTACTGCCTCCATGTTTCGGAAGGAAGCTCTATGGCGAAATGCCATGGAATGATTATTGCCTTCATTACAGCTTGGCTATCGACGTATATCTTCTTCTTTACTGGATGGAATCATGTGTAAAAGGAGGATGGAATCATGTGTAAAAGTTCAAGCAAATGAGGAAAGTTCTCTGATTGCCATTCATTTGGGAGAGGCCAGAAACGATTCTTTTACATATGGCTCAAGCAACTCACAACTGCCGGTCTTAGACCAAGTATTCTCTGGACAGCCAAAGAACATCCGTTTGAACGCGAATTGAAGAAAAGGCGAACCATCCTCCTAAGGGTTGTGCGCAGGGTTAGGGACCCGCCACGTAAAAAATTCCCCTCATGAAAAATTACCAACAGCCTGGGAAGAGAAACTCCCTTTTGATGGTTGATCGACGTATACCTGACTTTATAAGGATTGGTTGAACTTTCGCTTTGGTTCGAAGAATGGTAAGCAATTTAGGTTTTGTTTAATAAAATCGGTTTTAACACTTATTTTCCGAAAAAATTGTCGCTGTCCAATAGTTCCTTTACCTTCCCGATACCGATGCGGTACATACCGCAAATCCGAGCACTGAAAAACTTCAATGAACATTGAACATAACCATACTAGGTTGGTGTAGGTTAGCTTGAACGAGTTCCTCTTATAAACCTAAACATTTTTGTATCGAGACTAAAAGATATTCAAAATCGGTACTAAGTCATTAGCGCTATTTAATAATATCTATTGAGCGTTTTTCTTTTTTTAATAAAAAGAGAGAATTTGAGGTATTATAAATATGTGTTGTGACTTTTTGACCGCGAGACTCGCGAGTTTGATGGAAGACAAAAATATTGGCTAACAAAAAGTTTTGCTAAAGACTTCAACGCTTTCAAGATTAGGCGCGAACCACAGAATCTGTGGCGACGTCGAAAAATTCTTCCATTACTATTCGACAAAGACGTAAAACAAATAGGACGATTCACTTCTCAATTAACACATAAAAAATAAAAGGAGAAACTCATATATGTAAGTAACTTGCCATATTTGGAGTTTTATAAAGAAATTATTACTTGAAAAAATTAAAAAAATATTTTCCAAAAAATTAAGTTTCATAAAATCGTTTGTAAACCGCAACTCAACCACACGCATTCCTCTAAAGCATATCACTTTTGATTGGAGTACAAATACATTTTCGTATGTATGTACATATGTATGTTTGTTAATGGTATATGCGAGACTTGTTCTTTAAATGAACCGCACGTCTCACGCGCTGGTTCAAAATGCAGTTTGCAATCCGTGCCAAATTACTTCACAGCTTCACAGTAGGTAATCAAACAATTAGAAATGCAAATGTAATTATCACATGTTCTACTTCGAATATAACACTTTTCACAATTGCACGACAATTCGAAACAAAAACTTTACAGTTCTTCACATCTCCATTTAACTTTATAAATTACCAATGATATTCTAACTAAAAACACAAAATATGATGTATATTTCTAGATATTTGCATTACTAATTCAATAATGCATGCCGGAGACCCTTCGGCTCATTAATTAGCTAAGTATTGCGACCCCCTAAAGCGCCCAACCAATGAAACTACCACTAGACTGGCAGTCGCGTTCGCTGTTAGTCGCACGATCGTTACAGCGTTACGATTGCAAGTCTCTTGTTGCGCTTGCCACTACTGAACGCACTCGATCACCGGCTTCCATGCAATTGGAACCGCTGCAGAAACTCGACTAAACGCTTTGGACTGCACGCTACAAGCCTAGCTCACGCGACCAGCACCAGCGATATTGTGGATACAAACATATATTTGTAAATATGTATGCAAACCGCATTTACCCGGCAGTGAAAACAAAGAGAGTCTAATCATTTCAAGACTAGTGCAAAATGGCTGCAAAATGGTACACAAGAAGCAATGGCTTCTACTTTTGTAGAATCCAGAGCATGGTTATTATTTCTATAATTGATAATCTCATATGATTTTGCTTTTTTAACGGGCGATTCAAGTAGAAGTACCTTTTCAATAGTCTTTTTTGACAGATCACGCGTGAGTCATGTCAAGCTGTCATATTATTTTTGTTCAGTAATGGCGCATTTTACGTCAAGATCTTAAATTGAAATCGTATAACATACAGCTTGTGCAAGAACTGAAGACGCTCGAACTTCCCAAGCGACATCGCTTCTCTCTATGGTCTCATGAAATGTTCCTAAGAGAGCCGACGTTTTAGAATTTTATTCACGATGAGGCCCATTTAGGGCGCAATGGGTATGAAAACAAGCAAAATTGTCGCATTTGGGACGAAGAGCAAACTAAAGAGACTCAATTGCTGTCATTTCATCCAGAAAAAACAACGGTTCGGTGTGGTTTGTGGGTCGGTGGAATCCGCGGTCCATATTTCTTCAAAAACTATGGTGAGAAATTGCGTGAAATTGAAGCTCCTGATCTTGACGATATTTGTTTTTAATAAGACGGCGCTACTTCCCACATATCCCATCAATCAATGGATTTATGGAGGGAACACTTCGATGAACAGATAATTTCACATTTTGGGCCGGTCGATTTGCCAACAAGATCGTGTGATATCACACCATTAGACTCTTTCCTGTGGGAATATGCAAAGTCTTAAGTCTAGGCGAACAATCCCGCTTCAATTCAGTTACCAGTTACTAGTCGAAATGCTCGAACGAGTCATCAAAAATTGGAGTCAACGGATGAACCATTTGAGAACTAGACGCGGGCAAAATTTGAAAGAGAAAATCTTCAAAAAATAAATGCCAAAGAATGTTCTTTCGAATGATAATAAAGATTCCCTAATAAATTTGAAGTTTCTGTGTTTTTTCTTTAAAAAAAAGTAAAGAACCTCGAAATGGATCGCGTTGTAAAATAATGCCGATCAAACGAACTTCGAGGCTCATATGCATTAATCTTACTCCCCAGGCCGGAAACTGCCTCATATGTACTTAAGCTGTTTATTATTAATGGTGGGGTTTCAGCTGTTCAATTTTGAAGACAAAAATGGAAAGAGACGAAACTCCAAACACTTCGAAATTACTTCGTGATATCAAAGAAAGTACACACAAACCATTTTCTTTCATCTTCTATCTCCGCGACAATACTGCCCACAAAAGTACCAGTTTCCAGTCTGCAAACCACACCATTGGGTACAATAATATTTGCATGTTTATACATTAAGGAGGACAAACAATGGGGGACAGACTCTGTTGGCGGCACGGTTTAGGTGGGAAGAGGCATGCCATTAAAAGACTCAATAAAAAGTGTAGCTCTTTTGTAGTTTTATTAGTTGCATTGTTGCGGAGCATTGGTACACATTACGATGGACTTTTTGCCACTTATGGGAACAAAGAGAAAACTGTAAATACAATTATGTATGGTGCAAAGCTGTAAAGCGGTCTACGCTTTAGACTCACATAAATAAATTAAAGAATGATAATAGAACTGTTGACACACAATATATCAGCTGTTCCATTTACGTATGATCGCTTTTGAGCGGGGCAACGCTGAGAGCGATTTAAAAATGAGAGAGTGAACAATTCAGAGATCTTAGTTAGTAGTGAGTACTGGAATTTAGAGAAGCTATAAGCCAGTAACAGCTGTTTACTAGCATCAAGTATTAATTCATGCGTAAGACCAGCTTAGATACTAGGAGAGTGGAAACGTCTTTTTCTTATAGGTATTTCGACTTACTGGACAACTATGTTTCTATCTCGGTAAATCTTCCTTAAAGTTTTCAACCATGGATATACACTCTTGGTAAATAATCCGCAAAAAAAGGTGGAAAAAAACCACAAAACATCAAAACACTTAAATAGGTTATGAAGAAAGCAAAATTCTAAAAAAAAAATTAGTTCTTGGATCTAGAAAAAACGCTCATGATTTCAACAAAAATGTAATTATTTAGGAACGTCGGTTCTTTCTAACTTTTATGCAGAAATAATTTTTGTTATCCATTGTTCCACTGTGCAACGCAGCGTGGAAATTTGCATTTCGCTAAAAAGTGTCAATATCAATAACTGTTACTTTCGCTAGGCCAATATGCAAATAACTCAGTCGGTACTCGCATGCAAGTACTCGTCTCACGTCGTTCGCCATCGCCGGTCGATCGCCGCAGCTGGTTAACTGTTGTACCAACTCCAACCGGTGTGTTTGCATATCGCTTACACTTGGCAATGGTTCCCCCGTTGGCCAGCACCTTCACATGTATGTATGAGCGCGTTTGCGCGAATATGCAAAGAGTCCAAATGATTGGTAAACACATAAAATACACACAATAGCGTGTGAATCGCAAGCCAATTGCAGGGGCTACGGATACATATGAATATCTATGTAACTATTAATCGTCAGAGGTAATTAGCCCATAGAAAGTGTGGACATGACGGTATTTGTTGTTGCTTTGCATTTTGGGTGCTGTTATCGGCAAATTAACTTATTGAAGATATATTTACCGTTTAAGAGTTCAATTAACTTCGTAGTTTAGGTGGGGAGACTTGATGATTTTTGGTTCGGCATAAACAAGAGAACAGAAGAGTTCATTATACCGTAAACAGTTTATTAAGTTGTTAACACACAGAAGGAGGTTCGAGGTTCCCTGTGACATCATACGATCTTGGTGGCCAATCGACTGGCCTGAAAGTTGAATTTAGCTGCTCACGGAAGTGTTCTCTCAATAAATCCATTGATTTATGCAATGTGTATGAAGTAGCGCCATCTTGTGGAAACCAAATGTCGCCGAGATCACCAGGTTCAATTTCAGACATCAAATAGTCGGCTATCATGGCGCGATAACGGTCGCCATTGACGGTTACGTTCTCACCATAATTCTTGAAGAAATTTGGACCGCTGATTCCACCGACCCACAAACCACACCGAACCGTTGTGTTTTCTGTATGAAATGACAGCTATTGAATCTCTTTAGTTTGCTCTTCGTCCCAAATGCGACAAATTTGTTTGTTTTCATACCCATTAAGCCCTAAATGGGCCTCATCGTGAATAAAATTCAAAAACGTCAGATCTTCTAGAAACATTTCATGAGACCATAGAGAGAAGCGATATCGCTTGGGAAGATCTAGCGTCTTCAGTTCTTGCACAAGCAAAAAAATGGTCAAACTGAAGGCTTTTGAAGGATGTTGAATATTCCATAGAGCTATTTAATGAATCTCAATTGATACTGTGTAGTTTGGCTGAAGAAACAAAGTCTCGTAACTCTCTCCAGTCTACACACTCTTGATCTTTTTCAAAATATAAGTAATAGCTGGTAGAAAATTCTTGCCATCTTTCATCTGGGACTTAACCGAATGTAAAAAAAATATTCTGGAAATGGCCGCATTGAAATAGTCCATTTGGTGTCACAAAACAAAACCAAACGATAAACAGAGAAGTTGAGGTGTATTATATTTTGTTTCCGCGGATAAGATCCAATGGAAGTGAATTTTGATTCCTCCGGTTCCGGAACTCTTTATTTATGAAATTTTATTGGACAACCGCAGACAATGCATAATACGTCCTTATATATTTGTATGTATGTGTTAAATAAATTTCTTATCGCCGTTGAAAAATGAGTTTCCGCCCACATTTTCTGCGATTGCGAGCATAAAAATAGAATTTAATGAAAACATCATGTCAGCCGGTCAGTCTATTGTTATCGGATGAACTGAGTAATGAAGATCCGCACACAATATATAATATATCTATATGTATGTGTGTATGTATGAATGCGTTTGAAAAAATTAAAAAACCAAGAAAATATACGCTGGACACATGCTAGAGGAAAGTATGTGCGATTAATTCCGCCTTCGAAGTCAGCGAACTCATTATTTTCGCTTAAGTAAATACTTATGCCACATTAATACACAAACACACACACACACATGCGTGTGAGTGCTTGCGATTCTCAGCCATTTGATTGCATTGCGTTGCATTATTCACTCCTTTTTCTATTGCATTGTGCGCCAACGCAAGTGTGAATGATTAAAATTTGCAAGTTATTAAACTGACACACACACACACATACACACATGCATACATAGGCTTGTACAGGCACTCACATGTGTGATTAAATTGTGAACAAAGCGTAAATGTCTGCAGAAAACCTATTGCATTTCATATGATAATTAAAAATATTCACTATTATCTTTGCATGCGAGAAGGAGAGGATGTGAGCAAAACAACAAATACGATAAAGGATATGCGGACAGTTGCTGTAATTAGGACAACGCAATCCAAAGTCTAATATCAAATGGAAATCTGCTATTTTAAGCAAATCAAGGTACAATTTTGTATGCAAAGTTCAGCATGAGAAATTGGCGCTGAAGCAGAAGGAAGTCCAAACATATTTAAATCACATATTTTCCTGAAATCTCAAAGAGCTGACTGCTGTGTGCAACGAATGAAGCTCGACATTCTGATGTTCTAATCTTACAATATTCACTTTAGGGGCTCTACTTACAAGTAAAACAAAAACCTTTATTTTGTATTTTTAGTTTTTTGAATAGACATTTTATGTTATTAATAAAAAACAAGTAAGGAAGAGCTAAGTTCGGGTGACACCGAACATTTTATACTCTCGCATGATAAAGTGATAATCGAGATTCCATTATACGTCATTTACATATTTTTCAAACACCGTTTTTGTGTAAAGTTTTATTCTGCTACCATCATTGGTTCCTAATGTATATACTCGTATTATACAGAGAAGGCATCAGATGGAATTCAAAATAGCGTTGCATTGGAAGAAGTCGTGGTTGTGAACCGATTTCACCCATATTTCGTACTTATCATCAGGGTGTTAAGAAAATATTATATACCGAATTTCATTGAAATCGGTACAGTAGTTCCTGAGATATGGTTTTTGGTCCATAAGTGGGCGACGCCACGCCCATTTTCTATTTAAAAAAAAACCTGGGTGCAGCTTCCTTCTGCCATTTCTTCCGTAAAATTTAGTGTTTCTGACGTTTTTTGTTAGTCGGTTAACGCACTTTTAGTGATTTTTAACATAACCTTTGCATGGGAGGTGGGTGTGGTTATTATCTGATTTCTTCCATTTTTGAACTGCATATGAAAATGCCTGAAGGAAACGACTCTATGGAGTTTGGTTCACATAGCTATAGTAGTTTCCGAGATATATACAAAAAACTTAGTAGGGGGCGGGGCCATGCCCACTTTTCCAAAAAAATTACAAATATGCCCCTCCCTAATGCGATCCTTTGTGCCAAATTTCACTTTAATGTCTTTATTTATGGCTTAGTTATGACACTTTATAGGTTTTCGGTTTTCGCCATTTTGTGGGCGTGGCAGTGGGCCGATTTGGCCCATCTTCGAACTTAACCTTCTTATGGAGCCAAGAAACCATATGTACCAAGTTTCATCATGATATCTCAAATTTTACTCAAGTTACAGCTTGCACGGACGGACGGACAGACAGACAGACATCCGGACTCTACTCGTCACCCTGATCACTTTGGTATATATTACCCTATATCTGACTCTTTTAGTTTTAGGACTTACAAACAACCGTTATGTGAACAAAACTATAATACTCTCCTTAGCAACTTTGGTGCGAGAGTATAAAAATAATGAACATTGCCAGCATTTAATATACTGTAACAATCGGCGATTCCTTAGGATATGGACCTGAGCAAGACTTTACTGCGTAAAATTGTCTCAAACACTTTAGTTTTTGGAAAATTATTATTATAATAGATGAATACAAGAAAGGAATGGGGAACTAGTCCACATTTTGATTTGACAAAAGGCGTTCCAAAAAAAATATTTTTGTGTGACAAATTTTACACTTCAAGGTGGGCTTACATGAGTTTCTCGGCTTCAAAAAATAGATTTTTATTGTCCTATTTAATTGTTGATTAAGTTGCTCATAATTCCCGTCCTGCTATATGGTGCAGAGGCTTGGGCGATGACAGCAACCGATGAGTCGACGTTACGAGTTTTCGAGAGAAAAATTATGCGAAAGATTTATGGTCCTTTGCGCATTGGCCACGGCGAATATCGCATCCGATGGAACGATGAGCTGTACGAGATATACGACGACATTAACATAGTTCAGCGAATTAAAAGACAGCGGCTACGCTGGCTAGGTCATATTGTCCAGATGGATGAAAACACTCCAGCTCTGAAAGTATTCGACGCAATACCCGCCGGGGGAGGCAGAGGAAGAGGAAGACCTCCTCTCCGTTGGAAGGACCAAGTGGAGAAGGACCTGGCTTCGCTTGGAATATCCAATTGGCGTCACGTAGCGAAAAGAAGAAACGACTGGCGCGCTGTTGTTAACTCGGCTATAATCGCGTAAGCGGTGTCTACGCCAATTAAGAAGAAGAAGAAGGTGTCTACGCCAATTAAGAAGAAGAAGAAGATTCAATTGTAGAACGTCTGTAGAAGCTCAAATTGACCAGAGTAAAATTTTTGGAGATACCACGATGAAAAGTTGCGCGATCGGATTCGGCTTTTTCGTCACTTAAAATTTTAAACGCGTTTTCTCGATACTATGGATTCAAAGTCGGGAGTCAAGATTTTTCGCAAGGTCAACCGATCTTAATGAAATTTTACGCAGCTTTCCCAAATATAATTTACAAGGTCTTGAAATAAGGGTTTTTTTGACATTTTGCCATTTTTTGATTATTTCAAAAAGCTTACACCTTCTATCATCACTTGTCAAATATATCTAAGAAGGTCGTGTGGAAATTTCAACTCGATCGGTCCAGACATTTCGAAAAAGTTTTTATCACTGACTTTGAATAGGTTTCGAGAAAACGCGTTCGAATAATATTTTGAAATATATGTATGTATGTACCTGGTGCGTAATATTCTTCTCACATTCTTAGGTTACAGTGCGAAAATGGGCGAACTCGGACTACAACCACGCCTCCTTCCCATATAACACAAATTAAAATTCCTTTGAATTCCTTCACTTTCTAGTATATAATTCAAGACGCAGTTAATAAACGAGATCAAATTTTGCGCGAATAATATCTTTGAAGTATGCCGTCCTATTTGTTGAAATTATCCGAATCGGGCCTAAACTGTTAAAGCCCTTAGGTATCGAATACTTATAACTGACTTTTGACCGAATATATCGCCCGATGCATAAGACATATACTTAAAATGCAGAAAAATCCTTTCCTGATAACAGTTTGTCTGTATACTAAAAATGGGCTGAAACGAGTCAAGACTTCCCCGAGCCCCATAACCTAATAATAGTATGTGAGTTATCTCAATGAAAATGAAAAGACATGTTTTACCCATTTAACAGTGTATCTTTTTGGCTAAAGTAGATAGAATCGGTTCAATACTACCCTCCACTCCCATACTTTGCAGAAGGAATTTTTCGAATTTTGATTCCTTCAAGTTGCGAGTGTATAAAATGTTCGATTGCACCCGAACTTAGCTCTTCCTTTCTGGTTTAAGTCAAAAAAAAGCTCTTGAACCATGCTAATATTCGACTAAAGGATCTTAATATTGGCTAACAAGGCACAATTGGTCATACGGTATAAGTTTGAGAATAGAAGGAAGACTTTGCTATTAGCAAAGATCGGTCTAATAAAGAAATATCTTCGATAGGCTACTGAATGAGGCTGGCATGTAATAGGTCTCTGTGTTTCATTCTTCAAGTTTTCATAGCATTTCTTTTAGTGAATATTTTCTTATATTTTTGGACTAATACACGAGCACATGTAGTTATGTAGGGTATATTTACACTTACATATCAACATATATACAGCTGCGGTCAAATTCTTTTCGTAAAAACCCGAACAGAAACTCATTGTTTAACTCATTGTTTGGAATTTTAAATATATCAAAAAATGTATGTGGAGTTTCGGCGGCCAAAAATTTAGTAGTGTAATAATGAAACCCGAAATCTCGATAAAAAAGTGGTAAAACACTTTTTTTATTTTTTCAAATGGGATATTGCTTTTTTATGACATTAGTATTTAGTTACGTAACGTTTATTTTTTAGCATTCGTCGTGGCTGTGAGTCAACAAGTTTTGGGCAGCTTTCGTTGGAAATAGACTGCCATGCGTTCTTCACAGCCTCCCAGAGTTGCGTGGTAGATGTCGGCTTACATCAGGCTACTACCTCCTTGACATCAGTCCACAAATTTTCGATGGCGTTGATTTCTGGGGACTGTGGCGGCCATTCCATTACCTTGGCATTCCTTTCCTCAAACCACCTTTTAGCAACTTTTCTTCACTGGAATACGGCAGCATGGGTTTCTGAAGTACTTCGACATACGAATCACCCGTCATGTTTTCCTTAGTCCAATAAATCAGTCCAATACCTTGCCAATAAAAGCATGCTCAAACCATGATACTCGCACCTCCATATTTTACCGGTTTTGTTGTATATTTCGGCTGGTATTCGATATTGGGCGGACGTCTTACATATTGACGTGATCTCTTTCCGCTATACTTAAGAATCTTCGATTCGTACGACCATAAAATGTTCAGCCATTTTGTCAAAAACCATTTTAAATGTTCTTTGGTGAATCGAAGTCTCTTTATACCCTGAACAGGGTATATTAAACTTGTCACGAAGTTTTTAACACCCAGAAGGACGCGTACGAAGTATATATATAAATGATCAGTATGTTGAGCTGAGTCGATTTAGCCATGCCCGTCTGTCTTTCTGTCCGTCCGTCTGTCTGTATATATACGAACTAGTCCCTCAGTTTTTAAGATATCGTGTTGAAATTTTGTAAACGTCATTTTCTCTTCAAGAAGCTGCTCATTTGTCGAAACTGCCGATATCGGACCACTATAACATATGGCTGGCATGCAAACTGAATGATCGAAATCAAGTTCTTGCATGGAAAACTTTCGCATTTGACAAGATATATTCACGAAATTTGGTATAGATTATTTTCTAAGGCAACAATGTAATATCCGATGAAATTGTTCAGATCGGTTGACTATAGCATAATGCTTGCATGGAAAACTTCCTCATTTAACGATATATCGTAATTTGGTTTGAGTTATTGTTTATAGAAATAATGTAATATCGAAAGAAATTGTTCAGATCGGCTAACTATAGCATATAGCTGCCATACAAACTGGACACATAGTTACTAAAAGAAATGCAACTGTGAAGGGTGTATTAGCTTCGGTGCAGCCGAAGTTAACGTTTTTTCTTGTTTTTATATGACATATGTACATATGTATATTAAAAGAAAGCCTAGCACTACTAAGAATTTGACCGCAAATGTATATACATACATATATGTATGTCATATATTTTTTAGCACTGTGCTAAAGTCCCTTAGGTCGCACTTAACAAACATTTCCAGCTAATTTCTCAAACAAACATGCATGCTTATATGTATACATATGTACTTATGTATGTATGTTGTATTATGTTGTTATTGTATAATATATCGGCTGTATTTTGGCGAAATTAAAAAATTACCAACGAATTTGTGATTAAATGAATTCGCCAATGACCGTGCCATTGCCGCTCGGTGCGCGACCATGGCTATGCAACAAAAGTGCTGATGAACACAATGCCATGTGAGGAGCGTTCAATCGAATGCAAACCTTTGTAAAACATATAAAACAGCTAAAATAACAACAACAACAACAACATTAGCCACGGCGGCAAGCATAATAAAAATCCGAGCAAAGTACTGAGTAATTATAAAAAACTGCAAGTGAATTAAAAATCCACACCACACCACACACACACAAAACACACGCACACACCCACCACAGACAACTGCTCATGCTCGCCCGAATGTCGCTCGTTTCGCATGGGGTGAAATTCAATTGAAACGCACCCAACCCATGCCGGCCTACAATTTGCTTCTTGAATGGTTATGTAAACGTTTTAACTGCTGGCATTATGTAAGAGTCGTGCCGCACAACTGGTCCACCCCCACCATGATTATATCGCATCTTATTGTTGCCACTGTTGTTGTTGGTTTTTTGCATTGTGCGCCGATTTCCATTTGGTTGTTGGTTGTAGAATTTTGTGATGATTTAAAAGTGATTTTGAAATGAAATCACGAATCAAGCCAAACAATCGGAACAATCAGATATGCACAGGTGGCTTCGCTGGCTGGTTGACTGCCTAACTGACTGTCTGATGGCCTAAGTGGAGATGGAAGGAAGGTGGACGGACCATCAGTCATGTGGCGAGTGTTTGTTGGTTGCATTAAGTGCAAAAAGTTAATGTCGAAATTTAATTTATAAATAGTAATCGGCAACAAAATATTATTGTTTTCTTATTTTGTACTTTTGCCATATATTTTTTTACCCCTTTTTTTCAAATACATTTCATTTCACTTCATCAACTGCATTAAATTAACGAAATTCGTATAAAAAACAGAAAAATGGAAATAACTTTGCCATTACAATGAAAATAAAAATGAATGAGTGAAACCCGTTTTCGTAGAAAATAGGCACCAACTGAAAGTAACCTCCATAGCGCTACAGTCCTTCTTCTTCTTTTTTACAAACTGTCACCGATTCGAACCAAGTGAATTCAGTACATTTCTCGTTGAGATCTGCTTATTCTTCTAAATTTTAATCACGACTGACAAAATTCTATATTTTATCGTCTTCAAAATAGGATATTTGTGCCAATACAACCATGCCAACTCCAATTTTACTTTTCCATACACTAATTGTCCTTTTTACTGGGTTTGTGGGGTTGGTTCAGTGAATTTTGGTTTTTTCTCGGTTTCGGCCTCATCCACGTTGTGAAACATTGTTTATGCAACCTCTACTCAGGCCTTTCAAGTCTTTTGATACGAGTTTGGTAGCTCGAATGTGTTAAGTCAATACATAAGGGATATTCAGATCGTATGCTATCTCTCTGACGCAAACACGACGATTTTCTAGCACGTTTATGATGTTATTGTCATTAAGAAGAATTCAGGTCTAAGAAACATTTTCTATCGATTTGATTTGCGCGCGCAGTTTAAAAGAACCAGTCCGAGTCAAATTTGATCAGAAGGTAAATTGAAGATATGTATATAAATTATTTCGTGAATAAGCCGTTTTCAGTGTGTTGTGTTGCTATTCTCATTAATCATATCAGTTTACAACTCCGTAGGGGTCTCACACGATAGGGAGTCTCCTTGTCTGAAAGCTCGCTTCGTATCGAACGGCTCGGAGAGGTCTTTTCCGTTTCTGACTAAGCTTTTGGTGTTGCTCAACTTCAGCTTACACATACTTATTAACTTTGCGGGGATAACAAGTTCGGACTGCCGAAGGCGGCTTTAAAATCGACGAAAAGGTGCTGTGCGTCGTTCTTTCTTTCACGGTTCTTTTTCAAAATGTGGCGCATAGGGAAAATCTGGTCGATAGTAAAATCTCCAAGTCTAAGGCCACACTGATAAGGTGGTTCAGTTTTTTGATGGCTCGATAATACCTTTTATCTGATAATAAGTAAGTTTATCCCACGGTAGTTGGCGCAGATTATGGGGTCTCCCTTTTTGCGGATTGGGCATAGCAGTCTTAAATTCCAATCATCGGACATGCTTTCATCCACCTTGTTAGTTCTTCGCCGCCGTGTTTGAATAGCTCGGCCGACAATCCATCGGCCCCCGCCGCTTTGTTGTTCTTAAGGCGGGTAATTGCTATTCGAACCTCATCATAGTCGGTTAATGGAGCATTTATTCTGTCGTTATCAATTGGAGAATCGATTTCGCCATCTCCAGATGTTACACTTTCACTGCCGTTCAGCAGGCTGGAGGAGAGAAAACTTCATAACTTCACTAAACTCTGAAAATTAGCCACTAGATCACCTCTTTGGGTTCTACAACAGGTAGGGGATCTTATGCTCATCAAAGTATAATATTACTCCGACATACACTTCAAAATACCGCTCAAATCTTTACGTACTTTTTCAACAGAGAAAATAAAGCTGTTAACATTTCGAGAAACTATTTTCTTCTTTTATTTTTGAACATTGAGTTCGTCTTTGCCTTAGGTTTCGAATATTAAGAAGACATACATACATATATAACTCACGATTCTGTTCAAGCCTATTGTTCTCATTGTTTGATGCTACATCGAGCTAACCTCGATTTAGATATTAATTGGTGGATGTCACATCGGAAACCTTTCACCAAATATTTATTAAAGTGAGTTTTTAATTAATTTAAAATTATAAAAAAAATTGAGAATTATTTTCGATTGAATTGAGTAACCTCTTTCTTAGTTGAGTTAAGTTCAGCTATGCTAATTTCACCTTGTCAACAATACTTTGGTGAGTACTTTGTATTCTCATATGTACGTACACAGGTACATACCTATGCAAGTGCAGCGTTATCAATTTGTATGCAAGCATGTGTCCATATGTCGGTTCGTATATATACCATAATACATACTCGTACATATGGGTATGTGTGCTTGTCGCTGTGTTCAATGAGCGAACTCCTCAAATTATTTTGATTAATTACGCTGCAACTTTTTTCGGTCTTTCACTTTAACACAAACTTTTTCTTTATGATTTGCATGCAACAACAACGCGCTGTTGTTATTTTACAAAACCAAAAACGAAAACAAACCGACACATATGCAAATAACCGTATCTACATATGCTATGGGCCTGGACATTTAAATGAAATTTTCATTATATGCAAAGTAAACTAATTAATTAAGTTTAAAGTTGATTTGTCATCAGCGCTCAGTTCATGTTCAGTTGCTCAATCAATGTTGAAGTCCATAGGTTGGGCTATTAATTGAAATTTTCAAGGTATTCTAAAATTGACTTTGCGTTTTGATCGACTAAAAATTTAAGCTGGAGCAGTTTTTGGACATGAAAGGTATACATATGCACATACATATATACGTCTATATTTAAAAAGTAAGGAAAAAACTTGATAGGGTAGAATAGAATACAAAATAATACCAAAAACCGAGCAAAGCTTAGAAATAGTTTGACGTCGGAATCAGTGATCGCTTTTACCTAACTTTAAAAAAGGTTCTGCCAACCTAGAATTTTTTGTTTTATCTGTTTATTAATTGACCAATCCGGGTCAAATTTGATCAGATGGTATGACCTTTGGAACCAAATTTGCCAAGCTTTCGTAGCGGTTGATCTTAAAAGAACATCCAGAGAGACGGGTATCAGATTGAATGTTGTACCGAAACTAAGGGCGATATAAGCCGATATTATCTGGCTTTTGTGTAAATTCATACTGCACTCCGTCATATACATATTACTGATTAATTTTAGTTATTATAAATTAAGACATTCAGACGTTTAAAAAGAAATGATCGTGTCATTCATTTGTTATTTCATAGGCATAAATTGATATTTGCACCGCGACCTAAGGTCTGTTGTGTTCTTCCTTCTATCACAACGACTCATACACGCACGACACACTGATAAATTCCAATATACTGCTGTATTTTAAGAGGTTACATCCTATTCGGATATATGGATTGAAAGGCCTTAATCCTGCGTCTACAGATAGTTGTGTGGTCTATCATTAGGTGCTAGGAAGTTTGCGGCTTCATGCCGCAGAACCGGCAGTTTGCGTAGGAGGCTAGACCTGGTCTTAGCTTAGAGTGTTTTATTTTCCTTAAAATGAAAAAGATCTAATTAATTGTTAATAGAAGTTAAGAACTGTTAATAGTAAAATTTAAATTGAGTATTGCTCCAGTTAAGGCGTTCCGTTCCCCAAAAGAATAAAATTGATAATGCGAGAATACCATTAGATGACTAGCTTTAAGATTACGACGTTAGAATTGGCCAATATCTTCTTCTTTACTTACGCTGGTAACAACAGTGCCTCAGTCGTTTCTTCTTTTCGCAATGTGTCGCCAATTGGCACCTGGTTTCTCCACCTGGTCTTTCCAACGGTCTTCCTCTTCCTTTGCTTCCCCCGGCGGGTACTGCGTCGAATACTTTCAGAGCTAGAGTGTTTTCGTCCATTCGGACGACATGACCTAGCCAGCATAGCTTCTGTCTTTTAATTCGTTGAACTATGTCAATGTCGTCGTGTATCTCATACAGCTCATTGTTCCATCGAATGCGGTATTCGCAGTGGCCAATGCGCAAAGGACCATAAATCTTCCGCAGAATCTTTCTCTCGAAAACTCGTAACGTCGACTCAACAGATGTTGTCATCGTCTATGCCTCTGCACCATATATCAGGACGAGAATGATGAGTGACTTATAGAGTTTGGTTTTTGTTTGTTGAGAGACCACTTTACTTTTCAATTGCCTACTCAGTCCGAAGTAGCATCTGTTGGCAAGAGTTATTCTGCCATATTGTGGTTCAATATGAATTGGTTTCATACGGTCAAGCGGTCAATAAGGAGTACTACTTGGCCGTCTCAGTCCATTCCAGCCGGTTGGTTATAACAATTATATGGAAAATTGGATTAATCATTAGCATGCTTGAATTGGTTCAAAAGGAGCTTATATTGAAGGCAACAATAAAGATTTGTGGCATGAAAATGTTTTTTCCTTTGTCTGCCCATTTCAATTTCAAATCAATCTAATGGTTTTCAGTTTGCCACAAAGTTTGTAACACCTGAAAGGAAACATCAGAGACCCTATAAACCAACAGATCAAGTCTTTCTATCTGCCTGTACAAGAACTAGGCTCTCAGTTTTTGATATATCGATCTGAAAATGTTGCTTACGGTCTCATTCTTCCCAAGAAGCAGCGCATTTGTAGCAATGGGCAATATTGAACCTCTATATCATATATGTAGCTGTCATACAAATTGACCGATCAAAATGAAGTTCTTGTTGGGAAAACCTTTATAGTTGGCAATATATCGGACTTATGGCACGAAATCCATTGAAATGAAAACTATATTTTATATGTTTATTTACCAACAATTCACCCTTTTTTTAATTTTGGCAATCAAATTATTTAGCATTTTTCCATCTCTACTAATTCCATAAATAAACAACAAATTGATTTTATTAATTATTTAAAAAAAATATCGTAATCTCAATCAATTTCATGGACCGCTGCAACCGCATTTCAATAAAGTGAAATGCAATGAAAATTTTCGAAATGAAATCACTTTTCAATCGAAGTCCATTCAGCTGCTCGGATTTTATTTATTTGCGAAATGTAATCAATTAAATTGATTGAGGCTCCATAAATGCAGCAACTAAGCAATGAAAAATATAATTTCAATATGAATTTTCAATGCAAACGCAGCAGCACCTGTGTGTGTGTGTGTGCATGTGAAATTGGCAACAATGGCAACCTGGGCAAATTAGAGAGTGAGCAAAACTCTAAACGAGTTGGCGTTGCGGAGCGTTCGTGTTTAAGTAAATTCCAATACAAGCAACGTGCCACACCAAACCGAACTATGTGAATGCACCTCCAAGGATAGATTGCATTTGCGGTACACAGCAACAACAACAACATACGTATGTATATCGATAATTGTGCAAGTGGTGTTGCCAGCAACTCATGATCGCACACGCTCCTCTCCCGAACACCACCCGGCCTGCCGGCGCAGCTGAGCCTTGTGAGCCAGTGTAAGCGCAGGAGGAAGCGATGATTTGGTTTGTTGCTGCAATTTGTGCGGAAGACGCTTGCGGATATAGTGGCAAGCAAAAATTAATCAAAACATTTACATAAAGGCAAAAATAATAACAATGTGAAAAAGGAACGTCCTACTCTTGCTGTTGCCTCCGTTGGTATTGTTGCTGTTGCAACGTCACAACGTCTCACTCGCAAAATCTGCCGCAACTGCTGCACAATTATTGTTGTTGTCGTTGTAGTTGTTGGTCTTGCTGTCGACAAGGATTTCATTTGTTATCCTGATTATGTTGGCGTCATGCACCCACAAGCTGCCTGCCTGCCTGCCTGCCTGACTGGTTGACTGGCTGACAGCCTGATGGCTACTGCCTGCCCTTCGCACAGCCCCCACCCACCCACTAACCAGCCGCCGCACAGCAAAAAAGATTGCGAAATTACATTGAAGACAGCGCACAACAATGAATGATTTCTTCCTCATTTTCCGTTGTGGAGCGTCCTTTGTTTTCCACAGTAAAATGAAATGAAATGAAATCATAATAATCGTGTTTTATGTTGCACACACATAAATATGTATAAGATTACAACCACTGCTCGTACCAGCTATGCAGCAGCAGCGATACAGTCGTCAACAAGCAAACAATAAGTATAAACATCCTTCTGGGCGTTGTTGTGGGAAAAGCTCAACCGATGATGTTGCCTTACAGGGTGTCGCAAAGTGAAACGCTAAATAGGGTATGTGACAGGGAGCTGTTGGTGGAACTCTAACTCTGGAATATGGCCTGTCCAAATAAGTACAGAACAATATTTGACAAACGGGCCGACTTGAGCCAGAAAGTTTAGATATAGAATAGTTACTTTCGGTTAGGTTTTTTTCGACATTTGGTAGAAGTCAGGTCTATTAATAGGTTACGAGCATATGTAAAATCAATACTTACCTTAAGTCCCGAGTTATCGAGAAGTCGATACTTTTTGAGAAATACTGAGCTAGGCTCATGTATATTAGGAACCATTCACCCGCTTCAATGCCTGTTAAAAGTTCTGCCGTGCGTACTCTATGTATTAGTTTTACTCTTGCGAGGTCTGCTTCATGAAGCTATGTTCCAACCTTTGTTGAATTTTTATGGTATTATGGTAATTAATTTTTACTAACAAAACTGGAATCGACCGTTCGTTAAGTATGATAGCGAAATGAAATATAAAATTAAATCGTTCCCATGACAGTCGGGTCTACGCAACCGGAACGGACCCGGATTTCTATCTGGCCAAGGACTGTCAACAACAACAACATAAAATTAAAACAGGAACTAATCCTAATACCGAATATTCTTTGAAAGCCCACACTATACAAGTATGTCAGCCGTTTTAGCTAGCTCTGACAAGAAGATGCGTAGGTTGTCTTTTATATTTCGGGATTAGAAAACGCAAACAAATATTACTCATCGAAAACCGCGTTATTGTTTTGCGAAATATTCTCAAATAAGATCTACATATCGTCACCTGAAATGCAAAATAACGTATCATCAAAAAATTCGAAATTGAATGTCTTATAGATTACGCTTCACTACTTCAAATTACATACATAATACTACATATGTTCAACATTTTCTGGTTCTCCGATCAAATATAAACTAGTTTTAACCAATATTAAAATTCGGTTCCGAAAATGTTGTTACGTTATTTTGCATTTCAGGTGACGATATAGACTTTTGCATGCGTTTACACTAATTGTCTAAGCTCTTTTGTCGCTTTGAAAGACGTATCCTCAAAACATGCATTCTAAATGCATTAACCGCCTCTTCAAATGTCGTAAAACGTTGACCCCTTACTGGTAGTATATTTTTTACGTACGGGAATAAAAAGAAGTAATTTGTGTAATTCCACCATTAATAACCTGTCACGATGTGATGGACGTGTTTCGAACACCTATATCGTATTTCTTTAACATTTCTTTCAATTAAATAGACACGAACCTTTTTTGAGCGATCGACACATGGTTTGGCATCCAAAAAAATATTTCGACAATCAAATGTTCATGAAATATTGAATGTTTACTGGTCCCATTGATGATATAGTTATCTCAATCTCAGGATAGGTCACATTGCAATATAAGTTTGTGTACAGCATCAATAGTTTCCAGAACAACAAGTGATTTTGGGCGACCTTTACGACGTTCACCTTGGAACTCGATTGAATTCACCATACCATTCAATCGCGCTCGAATGATGATGATGAATATTTTAAGTTACTGTAAACAACACAAATAGCGGTCTTATATCAAAACCTTCTGAGTCTAACACCAAAAATGACAAACTTTACGATAAAGTTGTGAGTTGCCAGACTAGGGTTGCCAAGTCCCGAAGATGAAAAATTAAAGTACGTAACTGATTTCAGATCGCATTTCGAAGAACTATTAATTGATCACAGGGGTATATCGCGAGTTTTTTTAATTTATATTTTAATGTAATGGAAAAGGTAAGTCATTTGAAAAGGAAGGGAAATATGAAAACAGGGTGACGATCTTCGATGATATGCACATTTCTAAGAAAGACGAGGAAAAACTCTAGACACCTTAAATGGTTAGACGACGCTGGAGCCCCCTAAAACACCCAACTTTGATAATTAATACTGGGAGTAAGCAAAAAATTACAGCCTAAAAAGGGTGACTGTATCACTCGTTTTAAAAGCAGTCTATTTCTTCATATTTTAAGAATAAGTAATAACTGTTTATATTTATACGCGATCTACGACGGCACTAAAAAAGCGCTTCATCTTCTCCGTAGATATATAGTATGTTACAAATAATTTTCTACTAAAAGATATTATGTGCACTCTGGCCACTGGTCGAAAAATAAATCAAAAGCTGACAAAATACAGACTTTTTTTTGAAAAGTTGAATTTTACCAAAAATTTTGGTCTTTCGAAAATCGATTTTTGATCAAATGAAAAATTTGTATGTTCATAGCATGGAGAACTGTTCTGATAGGACATGGAGAAAAAATTTAATGGTTATCGGATCATTTGCCTCCGAGTAGTCATTAGAAAAATGCCGTTGCGAGAATTGCGCGTTTAAAGATAAACTGATTATTGATCCGAAAACTATTTGAGATATCCATTTAGAATCATAGTATGTTATTTTTAAAGGTACTATGACCTATCGAAAAAAACGATTTTTAAATATTTTACACTAGCTATGCCCATTAAACTTATATCTGATCATTTACAAATATTTTTATATTGTAATTTTGGTACAAAATTTCGACTACTGGAGCAATATTTGGTATCATAATATTATTCTCAAGCATACCTATACATACAGCCATGCTAAAAGGGATCATAAATGCGATAGTCTCCGAGTACCATCAATGCTCGACTCGAAAATACCATATTCGAGTAAAATATGGTATTTTCGAGTAAAATGCGTTTAAAATTTTACATTCTGAAGTTAACACAACCGAAAGTTTCGACACCACAGCGAATACGTTGTGACAAAAAAGCACCCGGAAAATATGTATTTTATATTTAATCATTCATCACGATTTATATTCAGATGTTTTCAGTCCTCGAAACACTTTTCATAAGCATTTTTTGTGATGGCCTGCAGCTCCTTCAGCGAGTTTTGTTTTATTCTTTCGATCGACTGAAAACGATTCATTCCGATGATTGTTGACTTGTTTGCATGTCAAACTCATAAACCCATGTCTCATAGATAGTTATAATGCTCTCCATGAATGTGGCATCGGAGTTCGACGATCAAGCATGTCCAAAGAGACCTGTTTACGCTACTCTTATTGAAAAAAATATAGCTTTATCGGGACGAGTCGAGTAAGAACACGTTTCATACCTAAAATATCCACCAAAATGATTCGAACTTACTCGCGAGAGATGTCCAGCTCTCTTGCCATCTCTCTTGCCATCTCTCGAACACTTACCTAACGATTTTGAAGCATCATATCCTTCACTTTTTTTAAATATTTTCATTAGTTAAAGAGGTCGAAGCTCGTCCAGAACGTCACGCATGTGACGCTTGTCTTCAAGGATCTCTCGACAATCTTTGAAGGCTTAGGATAACGGTAAGACCACTTTGTTCCATATTAGTTATAAAAAGTTTTTTTTATTATTTTTTATTTTTTATTTTTTTTCCAACGAAATAAAGAAATTATTGTCAGTGAAAGAAAACCACATTTGATCCTCATTTCGCGAGTAGTGTTCTTGGCTGCTTTCTATGAGAAGTGTCTAAAAAGTTTACACACATACATATGTATTTCACCAACTCTCACTGCTTGCAACACTCATTGTCACATGTCATATCCGGCAGCCTATTAGCAGGTGCGCATATTCCTATAACCCTACCGTTTTCATTATCTCGCTGCCGGTAACAGCAACACCCCCGAAGGCTGCCTTCGTGGCGCTCCATGCGAAATCTGTTGTTTCAACGCTGTTTACGTGTGGAAATTAGCGCTCTTCAACGAATTGCCATATTGTTGCCGTGTTAATGTATTTTAATTTCGTCCTTATTACGTTGCTGCCGTTAATTTGTTGTTGTTGTTGTGCATGCATGCACTAGCATTTCGTTGGAATAGATGCACGGCGCGGCGCGGCGCGGCCACCTGCTCCTCCGCCACTAACTCACTTGTTTGCGCTAATGTGTTTTTGCATTGTGTTTTGTTGTTGATATCACAACTGCAGCTGTAAGCAATAACAATAACAGCGAGCATCTACAACAACAACAACAGTGCAGCACTTTTTTGCTGTTTTTAATTACTTTTTTCAATTCATTTTCTTTTGTACGCCCGCTGCAGGCCTCCACGCCGACTGTTGCGGAGGTTCTTCGGTAGCGAGAGCGAGAGACAGAGAGAGAAAAAGAGCGTTGGGCGGTGATTTTTCGCCTCAGCAGCCTGGCTGGCTTGCTGGGTGGCTGACTGCCTACTTGGTTGGTTGGTTGCATTGCATAAATTTATCTTTTCATTACATTTTCCCGACTTGTCGCCCCGCAGCGCGCCGCACCCTCAAACGGTTCCACTAGTTAAGCGTGCGGCCAACATCGGTGTTGCTGTCGCTGCCATTAAGGACGTTGTTGCTGTTGCTGTTGATGAGATCGTTGACGTTGACGAGGCTGCCACCTCGCCCGAGGATGCTTGTATTCGTGTTGGTTGTTGTTGTTGCAATGTAATGCAATGTGGCTGTTTGCTTTTTAATAAAAATGACATTGTGACTATGCAATTAGTATTATGAAAATAATTTTTCTACCACCTACCCATGGCTCCCACCAACCGACCGCCTACTGAACTCGTGCCTACTCTATCTGCATACCCTGTTGGAAAATTCTTCAGTTGGAGATGGTTTGTTTTAAAATGATTTAACTGTGCCAAATGTTGTTGTTGTAACGTGTACCTAATCCCCGTTAGAATGGTAAGGATTAGATAAACTGTCGTCGACGTCATCGAACGGTAGGCCCAAGAATCGTGCTGTTTCGACGAGGTCGGAGGTCGGAGAGGGGTGTCAGATGAGTAGGGTTAGTGGGACATAAAAAGAGGTGACCACTGTCATGCAGAGACTCATTGCACCCAAAATATATATTAGATATGTGGGAGTCTATTCTGGATAAGTAGGAATTCAACCTGCTACAATATCCAGAACGAAGCTGCACAAGCGTCACTCTCGTTTCTCGCGGCCACTCAGGCTCTTCGCCTGCAATGGGAGGTGATTTGATTCCAAGAACGCCATTCACTAGAAGGGAGTCGGTGAAGGCGTTGATAGCTCCACTGTGAATGTTGGTCAGTGCCTGCCGGAAGTTAGCTGCGTCCGAAGCCTGGTAGGCGTATTGTCTGATATTGTCGAGTTGAGGAATGACCTCTTGATGTTCCTAGGAGGCGGTTCCGTTCCAAGCAGGTGAGACATTATTCTCCTTAACTGGGAGCATACGGGCCTCATTTTGCAGGTGTTCGATAGGAGACATCAAGAGGCTTCCTGTCGTAGTTCGAAGTGCAGAGTTCTGACAAGTCTGGAGCTTCTTCGTCTACGTCTCACTGTTTCCAGTAATTAAAGACTGGCCGGCCGATTGCCCTGCAAGTAACCAACAACCTTTCATTGTCTTTTTCTTATATTCTGCCGGCTAGCGACTTGAGGATTTCGTCGCGGTCATATGAGAAGTGAAGGAGCACAGACTGTAGAAAGTCACATCTACCCTGTTTAGATCGGTAAGTCTAATTGTGCCATCTCTCAGAGGTCAGTGAGATCCCGCTTATACTCATAGCCTAAAAACTGACAGTTGTTATCTGTAATATATCCAATGCATATTTTATAGGATGACGAACATTTTCATAGTGAGTTTTTTTTAAGGAAAGTTTTCCCTGTTCTGTGTAGAATGTAGTATAATACCACCTTGGAAATATGCCTAAAAAGGCATCAGTGTGTACTATGGATCAGTTAGTTATCATCGGCTGCGTAATTAGGTTCATCAAAGAAACGTTTCGGCTGTTATTATTTTTGAACATAGTCCTCATAGCTCGATCTTCTTGACTTAGAGATGTTTCAACTTTTTTACCCCGTCTAATACGTCTTCTGCAGGACTGCAAAGTAGAGAGAGCAGCAGTTCTTGGCCTAATTCGACCAATTTGCTTATGGCAATGTTAGAGATGTGAGCGGGACCATGATATCGGTCGAAGAGTACCAGTTAGTCGATCTCGATAATACCTCTTGAATCTGAGAAAACTGTAACTGTCACCTTTGCAGCCAAAAGGGCAGCCTTTACCTTCTTCGGAGTAGATTCTGTGTGAAATAAAATGTTTAGACTCTTCGCTCATCTCTGGTGTGCACCAGAGGATGTTTCGTCGAAGATCAAAAAACGGTGTTGAAACAATGTTGTTGTTGTAGCAGCAGAGCTCTGACGAGTTGACAGTCCTTGGACGGGTAAAAATCCAGATCCGTTCCGGTTACGTGGACCCGACTGTCGTGGGAAAGATTGCGCTCAAACAGCGTCAAACATTGCAGTTAAGTGTCCCACTGACAATATTTTATGCAGGATATAATGGCCTTTTGAGATGTCCATTGCCTTAGCCTTCAACATGCGGGTTTGCTATGCAACATAGTGGACTTTTCTGGTAATCGTTTTCGAGGCATTTGATGCCAACAGTCGACAGCGGCGGCACTCGTTAAAGGAATGAATTAAGGAATGAAAAACTTTTTATAACATATATGAAACAAAGTGGTCTTACTATTATCCTGTTTGTGGTACAAAGCTTTCAAAGACGTTCGAGAGATGCCTTTCAAAAACAACAATCGATTTTGCATGTATTCTATTTTTCGAAACCCCGTGGACACAAACAAACTTATGAATCAGTTTCGGATGAAATTTCCTCAAAATTAAACCTTATAGTGCTTCAATTATTAAAATGGATCGTGTCGGCTTATACATATCTTCATCCAGATCGCGATATCCAACAAAAGATAAATAGAGCGCATGTACTTTTAATTACTCCAAACATTGCCTACAGGGCAGTGCGCACTCGTGACCGGCATTCGTAGGTGTTGCAGAGTGGTTTTAAGGCTGTGCCTGATGGATCTGCTGCAATGCTGGCAGATGTTGTTGGCGTTAGGCAACTTCCATTTTTTTATGATTTTTTTTATTGCATGTTTGTGTAAAAAATTTAATTAAGTTAATGATTTCTGTGCATAAATGAAATGCTGCATGTTACACCTGCTGCGCTGCTGCATTGCTGCTGACGTTGAACTCCCGCGCCTTCGCCGCCATCTTAAATGGATGCAGTGCGCTGTGCTTTATTATTATTATAATTATTTTGCTGTTGTTGTTTGTGTCTTTCAAACAAAATTTTAATCAGCATAATTAAAACGAAATTAGCAAAAAGGCCTCGGCTGTGGTTGAAATGCAAGCAAACAGCAACAACAAAAGCAAAAACATAAACAATTCGCGCCACGTGATATCCTTGCAGTGTGGCGGAAGCCTCTAATGATTTATTTCATAAAAAGGCTGTTTGCGAAATGAAAGAATCATAATGGCTTTACAAAAAGAATTAGGCTTCCGCATTCTTCGCAGAATCATCAATTTTTTATTTATATTTATATAAAAGATGTATTTCCTTAAGTTTAGTCATCCAGCGCAAACAACCAACCTTATTCGATGGCAACATTAATATATCGCCCCTTTCCGCACTTGGCGACTATCTCCGCCCCTCTGGCTGCATTCTTTTGCAAGTTGTTGCGCCTTTTGTTAAGGCGATTTTCATTAAAAATTCTAATTTAGCTGCTGCGCGTCTGTCACTTTACCAACACCGGCAACAACGCCAGCATCAAAAACACAAGAAAATGAAGAAATTGCATTGTTTAACTGCCGTCAACATTTCATTTCGTCTGTGCCTTTGATTTCCTTTGTCAGCCGGGCTCAAAGTCTACCCCAGTCCCTCCTACAGCGGCTTCAAACCAACACGCATACACACACACACACATACAGTTAACCGCCTTGTGCTTTCTTTTTTTTTCTTTTTCTTTTTCATTTTCATATTTTTATCCTTTTTGCTCATTCATATTTCGTCATTCATTTATTCAGTTTCCGCATTCGCTTTCTTCCATCGTTGCATACTTTTGGGGTGTGGAGCAGTGTGAATTGTCTACTTGTAGGCGCCATATCATGCGAAATTAGTTCATCAACCGCCTCCAAAGAGACTGTCACATACGTATCGTGTTGGGCTGCCAATTACCGTTGTTAATTTACTCATATCCTTGTTAAAATTGCCTGCGAGAATTCGAGTTTTTGCGTATACAAATCGCTTGCATGCAATCGAAATGCACTGGAGAGTCGCCCGCTTTGTTCGGCTGCTCGTTGAAATTAAACGTTTGTAAAATATTCTATACATATGTATATGTATAAGAGTATGTGTATGTTTTCGTAATCACACATCAATTACGTGTTTCACTCTTGGTCTATTCTAACATGTCCTTTTTGTTGACTCATCCCCGAAAGACTCATGGCGGGTTGTGGGAATCTTTTTATAATGCTTAAAAAAGAAGGTGGGGCTTTAGCTACTTGGTTTGCGAAAGATAACAGAGAACACTGTTATTTGAGGCTTTCACAGCGTAAATAGAAACCCACTAATTATCGATTGATTAACCTTCATTGAAAATAACAACTTTTTTGGGAAAAATTGGCCACAGACCGCAAAGAAATATGCGGAATATGCTTAAAGATCCATCTTCGATAAAAGTCTGAGTGCAAATCTCCCAAAATTATTGTATCATTGAGATGGTTAATAGGTAATGCAAAGTACTTGACTTTTTGGGGGTCTCCTTATTTAAAAATCAGTAAGAGGGCTCTTTAATATTCGTTCGTTAAGTTTGATAAGGTGTATTCCACCTCATGCGAAATCTAAATTTGAAAACTTTTATTTGAGGATCCGTTTCATTTTCATTTTTCGAAATCGATACCGTTACAATATTTTCATTTATTTTATAGTATCAGTATTTAGTTCTTATAAACATTTACTTTTAGGGCACAAACAAATTTCAGAGCAAGAATCTCATACAGATTAAGATGCTGTTACTATGAGCATGGCAGTTGCTTTGTGACCATAATAATCCTTTTCCATAAAAAAAAACCTTTCTCTTTGAAACATCATCGGTAGACGTTTTTTGTTTTTAATTTTTCATCGCATTTTATGGACTCTAAGGATTAGTCTATGATATGATCTGCATACGAGTACAACTTAAAAATTCCTTAAGATTGTTTTCGGGTTTTAATATTCAAGTATTTTTCTTAAAGATAGTGAACGCTGTCCTTATTTAGTATGCCAAATATAAGCGAGATCTGTCAACCAGTTTGTTTATAGAAGCTTCTTAAGTCGGTACACCTCAGTAGTGCGTTTTGATTTTGACAATGGATAAAAGTATCGAAAAATAATTTGTATAAAATTTTATATTTCTAACCAAATTTCGTGTGCGGAATCCTTGCGAATATTGGAAAAGGCTTAATCTGTTTTATTAAAAACACAAGCTAATGGTACAAAGTCTTCAAAGACGGTCAAGCGATCGTTGAAGACATACATATGTACCTCGTTCTGGACGGCCTTCGACCTCTTCAACTGATGAAAATGTTAAAAAAGTGAAGAATGGTGCTCGTCCAGCAAGTGATGGAGAGATGGCAAGAGAGCTCGACATCTCACGCAAGTCTATTTAAACGATTTTGGTAAATATTTTGGATATGAAACGCGTTCTTACTCGACTCTTCTCGATAAACCTGAATTTTTACAAAATGAGTACCGTAAACAAGTCCCTTTCGACATGCTTGATCGTGCGAATTCCGATTGCTACATTCATGTAGAGCATTATAACTGTTGATGAGACATGAGTTTATGTGCTTGACATACAAACAAGTCTACAATCATCGGAATGGAAAACAAAATTCGCTGAAGGAGCTGAAGGCCATAACAAAAAGAGAGTGCAAAGTGCTTCGAGAACGGTATGTTCCACATGTCTTCTGAAAAATATTCATGGATTCCACGGTCTACAATTTTTGTTGTGAGTTTCAGTATGTGATTAAAGTTAAAGATAACAGCTTTCAGGTATTCTAGATATTTTAGAAGCGCCTATTTATCAGTATCACTGTCATTGTGTGTTTCTCCCTTTTTGCCTTTTCGTGCTGTAGAAGGAGTATATTGGTTAAACTTTTTCGAGTTTTGGCAAATAAATCATTGAAATCAGTAAAAATGTCTTTGTCTACAAAATTCGTCATCTTATATGTCGGTCGTTAATAATAGTTAAAAAACTCTTTTATTTTTATTTAAAGTGATCATTTTCTTTAATTAATTTTCGACAATTTCATTCAAATGGGTGCCTTTTTTCATAACAACTTACTTCTCGAGGTTTTCTTTTAAGAAAGCAATGAGGCATTGCTGGCGGATTGCTTTCCAAGAGATCGTGAATGGTTCAGGAATTGTTGCCTCAACTTTTCATATATGGATCAGTGTGGACAGTCAATGTCATCCCTTTTTCATTTTTGTTAAAGAAACTAAAAAGTTTGATACGCACTGTGATTTCGGTCTCCGTATAACCAATAACAGTCAAAATCCTTGTCGTATAAATGATCAGCGTAACTAGCTGATTATGATTTAGCCATCTTCGTCTGTCTGTTCATCTCTATATGTATATGAAAATAGTGCCTCAGTTTTTGAAATATCGCTTTAAAATCCGGACCACGTCCAATTCTCCCGAAGAAGCCGATCATTTACCGATATGGAACGGACTTTTATAGCAAAAAGTGGTCGTAACAGGTCAATTGAAAAGTCCCTTGCCTACCAAGTAAAACACATTTTTTGGCAAATTTTGTTTTCTTTTATTCAACGCAGTTTCCTTCAGTGAAAAGATTACAGCGACCCTATAACTCTTCGATGCCATATTTGTAGTAGAATTTGTATTTTGCTTCAAAATACTTAGGCGTCAGTTTCAGCAATTACCTCATCATTCGACGAAAATTTCTTCCAGCGAGCATTCTTTTGAGATCTGAGAACAAGAAATAGTCGAATACGGTGGATGTGGAAGCAATTCGAAGCCCAATTCCTGAATTTTTTGCCATCGTTTTCACAGACTTTTGACACGGCGCCAAACAGTGTCTTGGTGAAATATCACTTTCTTTTTCTTCAAATGCGAACGTTTTTCATCGATTTCGTCCTGTAAACGGTCCAATAATGCCATGCAATAGTCGCTGTTTATGGTCCTGCCTTTCAGTCAATAAAAATTATTCCATGCGCATCCCAAAATACAGACGCCATAACCTTGCCAGTCGACTGTAGCGTTTTTCCACGCTTTGTAGCGAGTTCGTCTAGCAGTCCGGATGGATGACTGTCAATTGGACTTACAAGTTACAAGCTAACTGATCAAACTCAAGTCCATCTATGGAAAACTTGTTTATTAGACCTCTTCTACAAATTTAGCAGATCGAATAACTATAACATACACCCCGTCCAGAAAGTATCGGGGACTCTTCACTTAAATCTCTCATACATAAATAGTTGCTGTAAACATTCTGGTTGACAGATCATACTAATTTTTGATATAATAATTAAGGACAGTTGTACCAACCTAGAAAAAAAATGTACCTGTCTTCCATATAAGCGGGAGATCAGAGGAAAAATGAAGAATTCCCGATACTTTCTTGACAGAGTGTATAACGGCTTTCAAACAGAATGATCAGAATCAAGATAAAATATTTGGATGCCTTTATATATAGATACTTGTATATATATATAAAGAGGTAATGCTCGAAAATTCTACAAAAATATGCAGGGACTAACAGAGGGTTTCACGACCAGACTATACTCTTGTAGAACCCCCAGAGGTGATCTAGTGAATGATGCCCGGAGCATACTGAAATTATTGAGGGAACACTTCTCTAGCCTGCTGAATAGCAGTGAAAGCATAACACCAGGAGAGGGTGGTCGGACGGTCTATTGCCCGACCACGAATAAGTTCGAATAGCAATTACCCGCCTGAAGAACAACAAATCACTTGTCATCCCCGTACTACTATATGACGCAGAGGAATGAACGATGACAACAGCTCATGAGTCGGCGTTACGAGTTTTCGAAGGAAAGGTTTTGTGGAAGATTTATGGTCCTTTGCGTATTAACAACGGCGAATACCGCAGTCGATAGAACGATGAGCTACAAGATATAGGACGACATTAACATAGTTCGGCGAATTAGGAGACTGTGGCTAAACTAGCTAGGTCATGTTGTCCGAATGGATGAAAAGACTTCAGTTCTGAGTGTATTCGACACAGTATGCACCGGAGAAGCAGAGGAAGAGGAAGACCTCCACTCCGTTGGAAGGATCAGGCAGAGAAGGACCTGGTTTCGCTTGGAATATCCAACTGGCGCCAAACAGTGAAAAGGAAGGACGACTGACGCGCTGTTGTAAACTCGGCTATAATTGCTTCCGCGGTCTATACCACTGTCTACGCCAGTGAAGAAGAAGAAAAGAAATACATCTGTGGAAGATATTACGAGTATAGCTTCGCTGCAGTCGAAGATAACGTTATGATCTCGTTTAATAAAAATCAAGGTGTACAACTACGATTGAAGTTAAACTTTTTTTATTTAAGTGTTATTGTTTTTGTAAAACGTGAAAAAAATTTAATCATAAAATATCATTTCCATTATCTGTACATAATGAAACCAGTTGCACTAAAACAAAAGATGCCACTAAGCAAAAAATTATCGCAACACCCGAGCTGAATGCTGCACCACCCAAACACACACACACACACCCACCCACGCACCACACTTCCGGTGAATGCACCAATCTCGAGACATCAGCTGCCAGTCAAATGGCGCACCAACCAGCCAACCGCCCACCGCCCACCTGCGCACCAAACACCACTCAGCCGCACACCACTCGCAACGGTGGCCGTCAACCCAACAGTCGACTAATGAGTTTCTGGCTGCATTGTTGTGCTAAAATACCGTTGTTTTTCGTGTTGTTGCCGCTGCTGTTGCACATCAAATTACAAAATTAAAAATGGAGAACAGCGGCAGCTCCAACAAAGTACAACAACAACAACAACAACGTGTGCCACAGGATATGGCAGCGGCGGTGGCAGCAACGAAACAATATTCATAATTTTAATGAAAAGCGCGCGCCTCTACGTTTCCCAAAAAACACATAAAACACACACACACACAAACAAAACGAAACAAAACACATTTCCGCCGCTCACCGCTCACCCCCCGCCCATCCGCACCGTTAATTCAGGCAGCAGGCGCGCTGCCTTGACGCCGTCGCGCGTGCCCGCATCACATTGCTCGCTTATGATTGGCTTCAATTGTGAAATGTTGTTGAATCCACCACTGCCGCTCCGCCTATTGCGGCGCGCAACACCAACAACAACAGCGTTGTTGAAATAATAAATAAATATAATTTTAGCGCAAGCGCTAGGCCCCCCTCCCCGCTGTCACTGCCCGCGCGCCAACCGAACGGGTGAAAAGAATCACAGCAACAACAACAACAAGGCATGAAACAACAATACAACAAATATCACCGACACCAAAGCCTACACAACAAGCCAAATGCTCGTGTACACTGATACAATAAAAGTTAGCTGCAGCAACAACAACAGTAAAAAACAACAACAACGAAACAAAACGTGCAAATGAGAAAATTACATCCCTTCATTTGTTTAACTTTCAGTCACAAATACATCTACACCTACCTGCACACACAACGGCACAGTTGAGCGCAATCACACACACACACATACACGCGGGATGTTGGGCGGCATGCTCGGCGAACAATACACTTCTTGGAGCGCAACACAATAGCAATAATAACAATACATGCTCAGCGCTATAAAACACAACAACACCGTCGTCCTGAGGGTGCAACTGCCAACCCAACGCCTGTGCACGCCCGCGCGCCTCCGCTCTGCCGCCAGCATCAACGCCACAATGTTGTTTATCTCATTGCGCTCATTGTAATTGCATAAACCTGTAAACTACACCCGCCGCTCGGTTACAATTTTTTGCCTACACAGTTGTTGTTGTTGTCGCTGCTGAGTTTGTTGTTATATGCTATTAGTGGCGGCGCTGTGTTGTTGCTGTTGTTGGCTGCCAGCGCGTGTGTTTCATTGGTTGCTACATTTTTAAGTGCTTTTGAATTTCATTACTCACACAGAGAACTTCGCTGCCCCATCGCATCGTTTTCCTCGTGCATTTACCATATAACTGTATATATGTATGTGTTATATGCATATACGAAAATATGTATGTGTGTGTGTAGCTTTGTAGTATTTATTTATGGTTGCTAAATTTTATTTATTATTTCTGTTCACGAAATACAATAAATAAAGCGAATTTGAGAGCACAACAAGTTGACCAACACAGAGTCACCTCAGCTCAGCCGAGTTCAACAGTTGCTCTCTGGCGATTTGTGCTGCAAATAAAGGTAATGCAAGTCACATTGCTAGAAGTAGTCTTCTACTCTCTACTACGACAGTTATCAGCCTTCTCAATTGTGTTGGAGTGCTGGAAGAGTGGCAGCAAGAGAGCTTTCTGTGCCAAAGATATTGTAATGATAAATTATTTTACAGTTTGTGATACAAGGGTTGATTGAAAACTTATTAAATTTTCAGGTAAGACTCTATCATGGTTTCTTTCAAGCCCATCCTTTGATTTAGAAGAATGGAGGAACTTTTTTCTACTTCACAGCTGATGGTTTCCTCGTTAAGAAAATCAATCTCTCACCTCTTAACCTTTCCAGTATCATCAAAACCGTTGAGAGTTGTATTGGAACCCAATACAGAGATTTCTCGCATCAAATCCTAACAGGGATCTCCCTTAGGAAGCTTATAACACTGCACTGGCCGTAGTGGTACCAAAAAACTCCTTTATACTGGATCATAAGATCCTTACAAATCGACAAAGCGTTTTAAGCCTATCCCAAAATGGTTAAAACGGTAAAAATTAGTTTCAACTGTCATCTAGTTCGCCGAAGGTAAGGCTATCAAGATGTTTACGCCTCAGTCTTGCAAAGTCTGGACAATGGAGGAAAAAGTGCCTAGTTGTTTTTACCTTGCGATCTACTCTAGGCCAAAAGTTGACGATGAGACTGGCACTACTCAACGGTTGGTCTAAATTAAAAACTTTGACATGGAAATTGTATGCTCATGTTTTCCATGACCACTATTAAAAATCCTGTTGGACATTGGTCGGAAACTGGGATCGAACAAACCCCTTTGGAGTTATGTACCATATATACGGTACATTACTGAGTAATCAACAAGCTCGTTTAACTTCAGGGCTTTGGATATATCTGTTTTTGGTAAATTATGGATACAATACAGGAAGCTTGGCGATTAGTTAGGAGAGCTGGAACCCCTTTGAAAGGTTTCTCCTGCTTCGTAGAGTAAATTTTGTGTCGCCGACGAAATTTTCTTATAAATAAGCGAACTTTAGTTCAATCCAAGACAATATCGAAACAAATGTTGGGTCTATAAGAGCGCTACAAAAAAAACGGTTTGGGATATAAATGAAATTCTGTATTCCTAAGAAAGTATGTTCGATATTATGTATAAAACTCGATTTCTTTTGCATGGTCACTATGGGTACGCTTACAGAAGTCCAGACTCTAGGCAACATCCAATTTTCCACGGTTTTCAAGCATAGATCGGCCGATATTGCTGCAATTTCACGTTCGTTTTCGTACGAAGTTCATCAGTCGTCGTTGGCTTGTTGGCATAGACCATAGACTTGAAGAAGCTCTACAGGAAATAGTCTGCGTCGTCAAATCGTACGCCCGAGGCGGCCAATTGACTGAGATAATACGTTAACCAAACTTGGTTTTCAATGAATCGCTTGTGAAATCCACTGCATGACTTGTGGCGCCGTCCTGTTGGAACCACATATTGTCCAAGCGCGAAAAATATTCGGTTATCTTTGAGTAGTAGCGATTCCCGTTCATAATAACGTGCCGGTCTTGATCATCACGGACGAAGTACGGCGCAAGGACGCCGCCGGCCCATAAACCGCATCAAACGGTAATTTTTTCGGGATGCAATGGTAACCCATGGAGTACGTGTGGATTGCTGCCTGACCAATAACGCATATTTTGCTTATTAACGAAGACTGACTTGGGTCTTCCTCAATTGATGCGCTAGCGGCAGCAATTTTCTCGACACTTCGGGCACTTATTTGTCTCACTGGAACGGAAACATTTTGTACTGTGCATGTGGATTCAAATTTTTCCACTAGACGTCAATTGTTGATCTGAAAGGAGGATTATGGCGACCATAAATTGGACGTAGCGCCCTTGAAGTTGAGTAAATTTTAATAATTTCAACTCGTTGTTGGTTCGTATATATTTCAATGATAAAATGGCGAACCTTACTGAAGAGAAATATCAAAAGAGCGGGGAAAAATATGGCGTCATTTGCTGTCCCTATCGGTCTACTTTTGTAACGTCCCTACTAAAAACCCCGATATATTCGACCGGTTTTCCGAGAGGTGTCTTAACTGGATTATTATTCAAAGCTAAGGTCCTTGTGCATAATTTTCGGTAAGTTTCATTTACAAATTTCTCTTTTTGTTACTAAATATATCGTAATTTGTGCTTGAAAAAGTGTTTTTTTTTTTGGAGAATATAAAAATAAGGAAATTGGATGCCTTATGAATTGAAGCCAAGAAACCTAGAAATAAGTAGGACTTCTAAGCTGCATAAACGTAATTCTTCAACATTTGGGCAAATATACAGAACTATGAGAGAAACTTATAAACAAATCGAATTGTGGGCATTGTTCTCACCTCGTATAAAGATTGAACTACTAAGCTTCCACGAGAGAGCCGTTTAGAGAGCGCAGCAGTAAGTGAGCATAAACTTCATGCGTAAGCTTCGGTGTCTGAAAGCAGTATCAATGAATGGCAAATCCTATAAGCATACATAAGCCTAATTATCTCCACGCCTAGTGCATTTACCGCCACCCACCACCCCACCACAATGCAACAATCCCCTGTCCATCTATCAACCACTCACATACACAACACAATTCGGCTGGCATCGGAGAATGCGTCCTGCGCTTGCAAATGAGCGCTCATAAAGGACACATTAGTGGTAAACGGCGTTGCAATAATAAAAGGCACACAATGGCTAAGGATGCGCACAGTCATCTCGCGAACGTGCTGGCGGCAACATCAACGCGCAGCAGCTGAAACAACCGTGCGACTCGTAACAGCTCGCTTAGGCTGCATTTTTAGGCGCGTTTTTTGTGTGAAAATAATTTAAATTTCGGTGAAAATGGCGGGTCCATTTCTGTCGCCGCTACCGGGCGACCTCTTAACCGAGTACATGTTCGGTCGGCGACGTCAACGACGTAATCGCACAACGTTTACACCTCAGCAACTGCAGGAGCTCGAGGCGCTCTTCCAGAAAACTCACTACCCGGATGTGTTCCTACGCGAGGAAGTGGCGCTGCGGATCAGTTTGAGCGAAGCGCGTGTACAGGTGAAGCACCTCATGGGGTTTTAATTTAGAACAAATAAAAAATATATATAAATGAAAAGTATGGAGTGTGCAGCCGGAAGTTGATAAAATATAATTCTCCACAAATAATGAAAAATAGTGGTTTACCAGTTTTGTATGGAAATGGTGATTTCAGAAACGAAAACTTTGTTTCAAAGATAAGCAAAGGTCTTGGAGTAGAGGCCCATGTTGCACTCGAAAATTTCTACCACAAAATAACACATTTTTCAAATGAAAATGTTCTAAACTTCTTTATGAAAATCACCAAAATTAGAGTTTTCGAAATAAATTGTTCGAAATAATCATAAAAAATTTAACACGAGTTTAGTGGGCCGCCATTTTAATTATTTGTTTTTTTTTGTTTTGTTAAAATTTGTTTGTAAAAAAAATCCGGTTTGCCATTTCTTCTAATGATTCTGTTTTTCAATTTCATTAAACATAAACCACATTATAACAAAAGGCTGTGATCTAAAACAATCTATATAACTCCAGTTTGTTCCAAATCTGTCCATGTGAAATCGGTGTTTTTGGATTATATATTAAACAACGAAAATAAAAAAATACAGTTCTGGCATCTGTATAGTATATTTAAAGAAATTCGTGTTATTTGTTCCGACAGATGTGGCTTAAAACGTGGTATTACAAAACGCGTTTTGTCCGAGATAAACTCCCAAACTGCTGAACCGATTTTAGTTAAATTTAGCACAATTTATTCACTTTTCTTCAACTTAAAAGTTAGGATAGTTTATATTTCCACTGGTCAACAAAAATTTCTTTTGGCTGTATCCTCCGCGCGAGCACCGACTATTCAATGGATTTCACTGCTTTTCTAACATAAATTTATGCCAACGTACTCGGAATTCTGCTCTTAAAAGCATATAAATTCTATTTTTAAAAATGCTTCTTATAATAATTAAAAATAGGTTCTTCAGAACCAAACTTCTTGACCAGCTCAAAAGCGCTTTAGATAACTCAAACTTTTAATGAGCTCGAAAGTGTCCAGCGAACTATAAATTAAATGGAATTTTATTTAGTAGGTACTGAAAATGGTATGTACTAAACATCGCCTTGAATCCAGTTCTTACGATCGATCCAAGTGTCAAAACTTTTATAACTACAGTATTGAGTTCTGTTAACAATTACTAGCATTTACAAAGGAAACCTCGGAAACGACCAAGGCACTCTGAAAATATCTACATATTCTTAAAAGAATCGATGTAGAATAACTCGAACCTCTTGAAAATCCTATACTATCAATAAAAGGACAACAGTCAGTCGGGAGGTACGGCATCCTTAAAAGATTTGCCGATTTTAAGAGATATGACAATGATACAATCTTCTAAAATACTCGATATTTTCTGTTTTAGAATCAAAAGAACAATACTTTTTAAAGTTGATTTTCAGAATGAAAAGATTTCTTAAAAGGACGGAAGCCGTTAATCTCACATCGAGAGCAAGTAATAGGTTTTTCTTTTACGAAAAAGTAACCCTTTATAGAAAATAAATAAGCTATGTACATATATATACAATTACGAGTTGAAGTTTAGGGTTCGACATATAAGTAAGAGGGTCTCCTTTATTTTTTCAAAATATTTTATGTCTTTCGATGAAGCTAAAATAAAGCCATCTAAGAAACGTGTTCTTTATGATTCTTGAACGCCATTATTTTTTCAGTGAGTGCTGTGTGTAAAGACTTCCGGGAAATAGAAATCTGACTACCTCTGCTACAGCTCCTTGTAGTACCATAAAATAAAACCTTTGCATAGAACAACCTATTAAAGACTTAATTTAGACTATCTATATTAATCCGGCTTTATTGGCTCTTTTTAAAAAAAATTGTTTGCAGATAAAAGCATTTATCCACACTCCTTTGCTTTATTTCAGTAGATTTTTTAAACAGTTTACTTAAAATCATCATTTTTTCCTCAAACAGGTGTGGTTCCAAAATCGGAGAGCCAAATGGCGTAAGCAGGCTCGTTTACAACTTTTACAGGATGCCTGGCGGATGCGTTGCTTAAGTTTGGGCACGCCCACGGTTATAGCGGCAGGTACCAACAATTTAAAAACATTCCAAATTTTTTATTACAAATCACTTTTACGCTTTTCCACAACCAAACAGGCGATCGTGTGCCACGAATACCCGGCGCGGCAGCAATGAACGGCGCCTCGCCAACGGAAATGACAGCGGAAAATCTCAGCAGTGGCGCACAAGTGAAGGACGGACATTTGTCGTCGCCTGAATCAATGCTCGCAGCTAATGGACAATCCATGCCGAGCGATTTTACAATGATGCATCCCGCATTTCAAAACCAACAACAGCACACACAAAAATTGGACGCAGATCAAATGGACAAGGCGAAAAGTGACACTTCAAACGGCAAGATTCCCAATGGATGCGAGAAGACTTACACCGAATTAAAATTGTACAAAGAACATCATGGTCATGGGCTCGGTAACGCTTTGCAGGCTCATATGAATATGAGTGGTTTGGTTGCGGATCCGGGTGCTATGGCCAATGCTTTGGCTCACGGCTCGGATGAAGGCTCCGATGATTCGGATTCTGAAGAGATCGATTTAACGTCAGGTTCTTGCATAGATTTCTCGAGTAATAAACAACATTTAATGCAACAATCACAACAACAACAACCGATCGGTACAAGCGCTGCAACAAATGGAGTGCATTAGTTTTGAATTCAAATCTGATTATAAATCCTTATAAATAACTTCCGCTATATTTAGGTACACACATACATATGTAAATAAATAAAATGTCACAGCTTACTATATGCAACTCTACAAAAGTTTTTCATTTAATGAGGAGCAGTTCTTTTAATTTTTTTTATTTCAAGCATTTTGTGTTTAAAGTCTATCCGTCCTATAAAGGTCATATATCAGATTTCAATATTTAAAGCGTTTTGCTCACTCGATGCTCGACTGAAGGAATCAATTTGAATTTTTGAAAAATATATTTAAGTGCTTCGTAAAAAATTTATAAAAATTGGCGTTTTTTTTATACGAATTAACCCTCTTGAATGCACCAAAACTCTAACATTGTATGCACCATTATCGCATTTTAAAACTTTAAAGCAAAAAAAGTAGAAATAACATTTAGCGCTATTAAATTAAATAAAAACTATCTATTAAGTATACTCGTATATATAAATATTTTACTCTACATTAAAACCAACTGAAGTAGTACGTCAAAATTGATTTGAAATACGCCGGGAAAATGCATCCCTACATATTGTTTATGTTTCCAATCCAAATTGATTATGCTTACAGCTGTGATTAGAAACTAATTTCTTTGTTTGAATTTCATAAGATTTTAATTACTGCGATATCTTTAACGAGAAGTGATGTCAACTTTTTAAAACTCCAAAGAAATAATGAATATAATGTTTCTAATTAAAAGTTTGATTATATTGCTATGCGGCAATAGCATTCTAGCCGCTTCCAATACATTACCGGTTGTACTTTGGCATGGAATGGGTAAGTGGTTCGCTTGAATACAAAGTCATGTCTACTTAATACATATTTCTAGGTGATACTTGCTGTCTTCCATTCAGCTTGGGTGCCATAAAGAAATTAATTCAAGCGGAAACAAATGGCACATACGTACGGTCATTGAAAATTGGTGGCAATATTGCGCTGGACTATGAAAGCGGTTTCTTCATACATCCCGACGATCAAGTGCGTTATGTATGTGAGCAGTTGGCCAAAGATGCGCAACTAACAAACGGTTATAATGCTATTGGCTTCTCACAAGGCGGTCAATTCTTGTAAGTATGAATACCCAATCAATATTTTATTGTTATTTATATATGTATTATACTTCAAATAATGCAGACGTGCCGTGGCTCAACGCTGCTCTACGCCACCTATGAAAACGCTCATTACATTAGGCGGACAGCATCAAGGTGTCTTCGGCTTGCCAAAATGTCCCTCGCTGACCAGTACGACCTGTGAACACTTGCGGAAGTTATTGCGTCGCGCTGCTTACAAAGAGTTCGTTGTTAAAAAAATTGGTTTCATTTGTTTTTTTAATTAAATTTTCATTTAAACAGATGGATGCAGCGTGATTTAGTGCAAGCTACGTATTGGCATGACCCATTGAAAGAAGAGGAATATCGGCAAAAGAGTTCATTTCTTTCAAACATAAACAATGAAGTGTTTATCAATCTAACTTATATAGACAATTTAAATAAGCTCGAGAAGTGTGTACTAAGTGTATTTGAAAATGTCTACCAAAATATTAACGTTTGAATATTTTTGCAGATTTGTTATGGTTATGTTCTTGAATGACACTATCGTACAACCGAAGGAATCGCAATGGTTCGGATTCTACAGTCCTGGACAAGACACGATTATTCGTCCTCTGAACGAAAGTCCCTTATTTGAAGATGTAAACTTAAAAGCTTTTTTGTCTATAGATTTTTTTTTAATTTACGCTAATTTTTTCAGCTTGGGCTCAAACAATTAGACAGAGATGGCAGACTCATATATCTGTCCGTTGAGGGCGATCACTTGCAAATGACAAGCAAATGGTTTATTGAAAATATTATACCACAACTTAGCAAGAATTAAAGTAAAAACAAAAACTAAATGATCTCTAAATTCGAATTTAAAATAGGCACTTCTTATTGATTGCGCACACGATAATACTCCATGGCGAACATTTTTTAAGCTACTTTGTGATGAATACCAAATAATATGTTTTAAAAATATTAAGCAATATAAATTAATGGCAAAATATTGTCTGCATTATTATTATTTGTGCAATTGTAAAATGCACCTACATACATATGTATATTCTACAGAATGCAATAATAAGCAAATTTTATGAATTGAAATGCAAAATTTCCCTCTCTTTATTATATATGTATGTATACACAAGTAAAATATACAAAAATTATAGAAATAATCGTAGAAATTCTTTGCCTACGTAACTCTCATATATATATGTATATATAAGGATCGCATGTGTATTTGAGCCATATTCGAATAGTTAACCTCCGGATCATTTGTATATTAAGGTTATGTCCACACTAAAAGCTCCGAATAGCTTAAACGATGTCTGTGCTCTCAATAACCGAGACAATGTCCTCAATAAAATTACACACATGTGTGTAGGTTTGCATGTAGAGCGTGTCGCGGAACGGCTTGCGATGACGCAACTCTTTAGCCAGCCACATTTTTATTTCGTCTTCGTCGAATTCATTTAGCAGCATCTCTATATTCTCAGCATCGCCACCCGCACCCTCCTCTGAGGCCTTGGAATAATTGTCTACGTACTCCTTCCATGCCGCCTTTAAGAAGGCTTCCTCGATGGTGAGCGTCAGCTCTTCCCACTCATCGATGCCCGTTGAGATAATGCCACGCACATACACATAACATGTGCGCTCACGTTCCGTATTATCAAGTATTTTCTCATCGAAGTCTATGGGCGGTCTGCCACGCATCTCCTCTAAAATGCTAATCATCTCCACAAAGTACAGTGCACGTTTATCGGGGCTCTCCTGTCGAAGGATGATGGCTTTCAAAGATTCAATGCTCAAATCCCAAGCGGGCTCGCGTGGCTTCTTTAAGCGTTCATACAGCTCCTTGAGCAGTTGAATGTCGTGATAGCGTTCGCAGCGATAGCCGGGATTGTAAAATTCGAATAGCTCCAGTTCGGTGAGTGTACGCTTGTAGGGGCAAATCACTTCAGGCAACTTAATCAGCGGTGTGAGTGAGGCTAAGCGTGTAGTGATTTGACGCACCATCGTCGTATTCGATTTGTTCAAGACCTCCGTTTGTACAGCTCGTATTTTGGCAATATATTCCGGCGCCGGTTTGCACTTACCGCTCAAACGCACCACAACAGCATCCACTTTGCGACAAAAAAATTGTGGATCGATTTTTAGCATCCACTTTTGTTTCGTGATGTCGGCGCGACGTGGTTGAAACTGCACAACCACATCCATGCTCTCGCCCGAAGTCAGGCGAAACGGTTTATGTTGGAAGAGGAATTCATCATCGTAGGCTTTTAGTAGACTGGCATTTTTCTCGAAATACGGACGATGTACCCATTCGAAGCCCAACACCCTTTTGCCCAAATTCTCCAGATGTAGAACGCGTTTAACCACTTTCTCGAATGGTTCACACTCGAAACGCACCTCCAGCTCAACATATTTGGAGCTACGCTTCTCGGTTAGTTGAAAAATATGATCGTTAATCCGCACACTGTATTCGGGTTGTGGTGGTGGCTCCGAAGTGGATGCTGCCTGCGCAGTTGGCTCACAAATTGACGAGTCTTGTGAGATTAAATGTATCTTTTCTTCACCTATATATTGTATATCTGCGTTGTGGCGCAACGTATTTATCTTGCTGAAACTCTCGCCAACAATCTGCAGTTTGTCAATGTCCGGATAGAATTCAATTACACGTTCTATGTCCTCGCGCTTTCGTTCGATGCGCTCCTCCAACACTTTGGATCTCAGCCAATCGGACTTTTTGTGTCCGCCCTGTTCTTTCGGTTTACCCAACAGCTCTTCCTTGGTCACCAACGGCAAACCGGTGATCTCGACTACCTTCTCACCATCGCGCTCTGCCTTCGGCAAAGTCTCACGAATTTCATGTACATGTTGGCACGTGCTACAGTCAATATATTCCGGCAATATCGCTTCTTGTCGTTGCATTACAGTTAACGGATTCAAGCGTTCGGCGTAATCCATTAAGCGACGCACCGTTTGCTTGTCACGTTCATCAACGGTGACTGCGCGATTGAAGAGTACCTGTGCCGGTGTCTTACCGGTTTTCTCCTGTATGTTCGCCTGCACAAGCTTACGCTGCTCTAACATATCCTTCCAGTATTTCAGCCGGTTGTCATAGCTGTATTCGGAAGGTTTCTTAGCGATGCTGGAGCAATGTGACGAGGACAATTCCACGTTGCCGCGTTTATTATCGAATATTTTATTGACCAACTCCAAGACTATGCGACGATTGTGCACGAAGAGTCCCGGCCGCTCGCCTCCTTCTTCGTGATGCTCTGTGGACACCGAGGAGGGCGGTGAGAATGCATTTATGAAGCTGTTGAGCGCCATGTAGGTTTAACTTTTACTTTTCTTGTGTATTTTGTTTTTTTTTTAACAATTTTATTTATTTTGTTTGCGCTAATAAATCGGAAAATACCAGCAAATTTTATAATTAACTTAAATATTTGATATAAATGGCTATGAATTAGTATATCTGTGTATTGGAAACGTATTTTAATCGAGAAAAAGTTAAAACCTCAAATGCTTACTGTTTAAATGAAAGGATGAAGTTGATGATAAAAAATATTGTCATTGTATTGAAGTCACAATGTAAAGTGAATTTCAAGAAAATCGACAAATTTCAAAGGCGATGGAAGTTGTTGGTAAATGTATAAAAAAAACTTATTTCTTTATTTACAAATTTATTACAGTTATCGATCAGTCCAAAAGCGAAGTTTCCGTCGGCCTTATCCCCTGAATATGGTGTTTAGTTTGTCACGAAGTTTTTAACACCCAGAATGTATAAACGAACTAGTCTCTCAGTTTTGAGATATCGTTCTGAACACGTCCTTTTCTTCCCAAGAAGCTGCTCATGTGTCGGACGACATATTATTATTAAATAAACTGATCGATCGGGTCCAAATTCTTGTATGGAAAACTTCTTAATTTGTTAAGGTATCGTCAGCGCAAATTGTTTTCAAAAAAATCACTTTTTTAGGCGATCACACTGGTGACCCCTAAATGATAGGTGACCCACTCTTTCTCTCCAGTACGTTTCCAGATATAACGCGTGTTTTAACCACCATATTAAATACACCACTCTTACATACATTTATATTTATATAATATTAAATATTTTCTTTAGCATTTATTTATATTTCTTGGAAATATATTTATGTACTAACGGCACAAATTATTTGCTTATTTGTCTTTAGAATATAAAAATATGACAATTCCTCGTAACAAGCTTTATATATTACATACAAACAGTGATAAAATGGTATGTCACACATACACATACATTTAATAAAACAAAGATTAATTCTAACAAAATTCCATATTGCAAATCCTTAACTATGAGGAATGATTTTTTGTTTCTTGTTTTTTTTTAGACGCTTCTGCTTGCTTCTACACATACATATATGCATCGATATACATATGTAGACCCTACACAAGTTACATAAATATAATAAAATTAAATAAAAGTAGCATATACTATTATTTAGGAAAAAATTGTATCAGTATTTTAGAGTTAGAGGTAAGTAATACCCGGAGATAGCACACGATGAGCGCCTTGTCTTGCAACGATAAATCACATAATTTATTAGTAAAAAGAATTTAGTTATACAACAACCGATAAACGATAACTCATAAGCATTCTGCAGGCTGCCGCTGGTTTTACATACTCGCCGCACGAGTAAACGCTTGCTTTTAGTTATAGCGGTGATTATTACAAATATGCGTACATGGTATATACCAAAGTGGGTATATGTGTAATAATGTGTTCAATAAAATGCATATGACTCAGTGACAGAGCTATGTTGGGTAGTCCAGTGCGTCGGTGGTTGTACATTTAAGCACACAACGTTATATAGGTGTGTGTGTGTGCGTTGGATGTACATCGAAAGTGCCAACCTAACTGCAACTACAGGCATGCATAGTAAAATTATATTTGCGTGTGAGAAGTGACTTGCTAAGCTATGTATTTTGTTTAACACTTCAATTCCGTCTGCTTTGTCGGTTCGTGATATATACGTAAAGGTGCGTGTGTTCATGTTTGTCCATCTAATCTTGCTGCCCAGCAACAGATCATAATTTCGACTTTGGTTTGGCATTGCGCGCGAAGTAGATTTCCGGATCTTTATGTGGCTGTTGAATTTCACGGTAATTGTTCACTATCTTCTTGCTTTCATCCTTCGGACATGATTGCAGATCGCGAAATACTTGCACCTGGAAAATACGAAAGAAATCGAAAAATTTTAGAATTTCGAAAAAAAATATATACAACGAAATTAAAAAAGAATATTAGAAAAGTATAGCCTAAAGAAGTGTGTTCGAATATGTTTTTGATACAATATATTACACTATACTACAAAATCGACATTTTTCGGGGTACCAATTTTTTCGAGTGATTAAATTAACAGTAAAAAATGAAAGTCACCGTTTTTCGAAGTTAACCTCCAAAGTCGAAATATTTGCTTTCGAAGTTCGAATTTGTGTTTAGTGTTCTTCATTAAAAAAAAAAATAAATAAAAAAAAATAAAAAATAGCCATATTCTACGTTTTTATTTTATTTCAATAGTGTATACTTTTTTGTCAGGCTTTTATGATTCTATATATGTAGGTCGAAGTTGGATCTTCGAAAAAAATAAAAAAAATAATTTCAAAAAAATACTAGGCCAAATTGCGAAACTTTGGTACCCTCTGGCATTTTATTAAGTGTTCTTATATTTATATACACATGGACGGTGCCATGCCCACATTGGTAAATTGAAGCTGATCAAAATTTTAACTTTCTATCGACATTCTTTAGAGGTTTATTGCACTCTTATTACCGTTATATGGTTCAAAAATCGATTATTCGAAACAAAAGACTTTGGAGACTTTTTTGGAGAAATTTTGTCACGAGTTTTTGGAGACTTTTGTGGAGAAATTATGTTATAAAGTCAGGTTTTCTTTTAGACCGTTGAAAACATTATACACCTCTTCGCTCAGTATTGCTGTTAATACACATAAACTTGTCAAAAAATTGATTGTGGACTTTAGTGCCATTATACCAATCACACTTCCACTAAAACAACACTACATTCTATCGACATGCTCACCTGCCCCTTGGAGACGTATATCGGCGTACGATAGATGATCCAAGTGACACTCTCAAAGTACGGCGCCGTAGTCAACGAGCCTTTATATGTGTAATAATGTTTGCTTAGCTCCTGCAAACCAATCCAGGACAAGCAATCTGTGAAAATAACAATAAATTCAACTGTTAGGCACAAAAATCCATGCATGCAAATAATGTGTGTGCGTGTTACTAACCCGAATCCAGCGAAGCGCTTGTATTTATCTTCTGCACGATGCGTATGCCTTCAGTGATCTTCTTGAACTCTGGACAATCCTTGCCACCGCACGCCTGTATAAAGAAAGCCACCACCGCCAAACCGTCCGGTTTATTCTTGGCCTCAGCAAAATTCTTATACTTGGCATTGTAGTGTACGGCATGCGCCTCCATCGAGTATTTCACACCCTCCAGCGTGTGCTCACAGCCCGACTCGTCCGTGTCCGCCCAGTGGAAATGCAACTGCTCAAATATATATTTGTTGTCATGCAAGCAACCACCTTTAATGTATGGCTGCTGTTGGCGTTTGGCGAATGTCACCATTGCCGAGGTGCCGGTGTTTTGGACGCGTGCTATGCCCACTGGCTCCCAATGGCCATGATATTCCAGCGGATCGACATCGTCGATATGTTCAATAGCGCGATTGCTGATTGCAATAGGAGATTGCACTGGCATCTTGTGTGGGTGTGTGCGTGTTTAGGCGTCTATATGTGTATGTCGTGTGTGTGAGTGTGGCGTGTATTGGAGCGTCGTTGCAGTGGTACTACAGGGCGTATGCGGCTATGACTAGTGCTGACTCTCGACGCTGGTTGTTTCTCCGCTATGCTGAATGCTTGTGCTCGCGTATAATCTACGTATTGTTCACTGGTTCGCTGAATTTTTTCTTCACCTTGTAGACACAAATAATGTGTTTAACGGTTAAAAGTGCGTACTGCGACGTGATGGCGAATTTTATTGGTCACACGTTCACAAAGGAAGTATCAATTGTAAGTAACCAAGAACTGCAAATGAAATTTTACAGCGAAAAAATTATTTCAGTGCGACAAAAACAAAAACAAAAACAATATTTAATAATAATAAACTATTATAACAAGGAGTAATTTAATAGCACATATTTTTTTTTATTTATATAACGGTTATTTCGTTATAAATGCCGGCATGAGTAGTTGTTTTGTTTATTTATGCGCATTTCGTGTCACGTAATGTTTATTTTTGTATTTATTTACACCGATTCTTAGCTATGAGTGTGTATGCGTGAACAATCGTGTGCTTGATTGGGGGTTTACTGTTCGATGACACCACTAAGTGTCGCAAAGTAAGATAAAACCGTATAGAAAGTGTCCAAGGCATTAACGTGACGTGGCGTGACCAATTGGCCGTACCTTACGCGCCACTTCCACAATGTAATTTGTATTTATGTCCGCGTTGCTCGTTGATAGCTCGTTTATCAATTGAATTGCTCAAGTGAAGTGCTATTATAAATTCACTCAATAACTAAGTACGTTTGCACGTACAATAATGACAGTCAACGCTGACCGTAACGTCAATGCCGAGGCGCGTCTTATTTGTATTTACCAACTGACTAGATCACACTCCCTGGCGTGCGGCTAGTTATCTATTGGCAAATACTATTTTTTTTGTTTTAATAACAACAACAACAACTGTTTCAATGTTGTCTGATTGTAATACCGGTTAAATTAAACAAATATATACTATATAAAGGTGCTCTATCTAAATAGGAGATTAAGTACTTATTTTCTAAGCGTGTTTTGATTACGCCCGCATTAAAAAAGTAATAAAATATTAATTTTTATTATCTATTATTAAAGTGTTGGCTTTGAAAATGACGCCAAACATGACACTGTGTTTGAATTATTCATTTATCCAGCAACTAAACATAGGATTATAAGAGTATGGCACGTGAGTGGCTGTAAATCACTGTGTAGTTGTGAAACTGAAGATAGCTAAAGGTGCTAGTACACCGTGCTTGAAGTATTATACTACAAAGTACTGTGATTTCATCTTTTAAGCCAATTGCATCCGTGTATTTAAAGCATGCGGAATGTCATTAGTCACAACTGGTTTATAATTTTAGCTCCGCTGTGATATATGGGAAGCTAATGTTAAGAAAACTAGAAAAAACGTTAACTTCGGCTGCATTGAAGATATAATGCCCTTCACATTTCCTATACATATGCAACAGTGATCCGATATAGGCTATTCTGACAAATGTGAAGCTTTTTGGGGAGAGCGTGTGCAAAATTTCATTATTTAAATGCAATATACATACATATATATATACATACCTATGTATATATAATAGGGTCGTCGACGTTTCCTCAGTGTTTCAAATTTCGAGGAAAATTTAATATACTCTGTACAGGTTATAAAAATAACTTTTGTGGCACGATCACTAACACTGAAAGCAATTTTCTAACATAAACAACTCTTCTGTTCAATGAAGATAAATTAGCAAGTCAATTGTATTTATTATTTGCCCATTCTCGGGAGATTTAAAGAGTTTGGAATATAATTTGTGATTATACCCTGACGAAATCGCCCAGAAAATTTAAAATACAAACAATTACGCGAAGCTCCTCCAATAGCGAAAATAGAAGAATTATGGTTTAACGAATTATCTGTTGTCTAGTAATGAACTCAATTAGATACCCTGAACGGACACTGCTATTGCATTCTATTCTAATAGAACAGCGCAATATGATTTTTATAAATTTTGTTTTACTTAAAACACACACATTTTTACAAATACATAAATGCCAAGCAAAAGTATATTTTTAATTTATTTTGCTTGTTAACTCAGAATTTTTTTTTTTCGGAGAACTAAAAATCACAATAACTCATAGCACCTCAAGCAACCTGTTATTAGTATTTTCATAGGCTTCACGTCTGTATTGCTTTCTTCTTACTTTTATTTGCAATTTTATCAATTAATAAGCCACACTAAGCTTTTTAAGGTCACTAGGTGTTGGTGAACGTGCACAGCCTCATTTATTTCTTATCATTTATATTTTATTTTTTTCATAACGAAAAGATAACACGGAAGTTAATTAAAAAAAAAGACGTTGATTCTAAGGTTTTTCTCTTGATAACATTGTGGGGTTTTAGTCACCAGATAAATAAATATATTTATTTTTTTCGAGGTTATCTAAAATTAAAATTTGCTTTCATTTCACTTTTGCTAGACGGTGTCATGGCCAACGGCAAACAGCACACTTATGTACACTGCGTATACGTAACATTCACGTCCGTCAAAGCGCACAAAATTACACAAGCTTTTCTTTATTGCAATGCTTCTTCGAAAAAATTTCCATTCCTTACTTTCAATTAATAACAATTTATGGATTTTAAATAACTATGCAGTGCAACAACAATAAATCATATGTATGTTGTATTTTACAAGAATCAAGCAACAAAGTGAACAGCGCACCAAATTGCAATGCGGCAGCAAGAACGTCAAACCGGCAATTGGGCAATGAAACACACCTGATGATTCCGCGCCAACACAGACGAGCGTCGCGTCAACATCGCATTGTTACATAAACAACACAGACATCGTTTAAACGACGAAAATGAGACAATAAAATAGCACATTGAAAATTCGAGTTGTCTTGGCGAACCGGCAAACCGGCATTGGACGTGCTGCTAGGTTGCCGTACTTTTTATTAGTAATTCCCATTGATGCCATTGCGAAACGTTCGCCGTTCGCTCAATTAAACCGCAGTTTTTTTAATATTTAATGCATTTTCAATTATTCACCTAGTGTTGTGTTGCCTATGCACATATCAACTCGTTGCACTATGTAATTGTCGTTGCACTTTCAGGCTTTCTATAGAACCACTGCTGTCAGCTGGCCGGACGCACCTACGATTTGCACAAACGTTCGATCAAACGCTCTAAACACGAATGCATACGAATAAGTGAGTAATTTTAAGGTTCACAACACTTTTTTGCAATTAATTATTTAATGGACGACGGTGATGGATGACATTTATCGGAGTTGTTTCTTTATTGGCATTGAATTTGCAGGAAGAGCCATGGGCCGTTATACTAAGTAGTGTAGAAGCTTATCGCGGAAATCATACCTTACGCTGTATAACAACAAATACCGTACTTATCTTATTTAAACGATAAGCTGATAAGATTTTAAAAACAATGCGGACTCTGAGTGTAACATATAATTCGCGTTTATGGTTTATTTGTAATGATTTCATTGAACAAGTCATCTAAGTATAAAAGCGCTTTAAAAGGAAATTGTCATAAATGTGAAGTATGCATGAGTAAACTAACTATTTATTTTTAAATTATTAACGTTTAGCGGTAGTGATAATAATGTTTGCGTTGATAAGGCAAATTATTCATTTCACAAATTTAAGCTTTGCATTTTAACGCGTGGTATCGACAATTATTATTTGTGATTTTTTTGCTTCTGGCAACAATGCTTTTCAACAAACGGAAATGTCAAATTGCGCTCTCAATTTTCTCTGTTTTGCTCGCTCAATCGGAAGGAAGAATTTCGAAATCATTAAATAATCAACAGATATATGTTAAATGGGATGTTTGCACAAAAAATAAAAGAAAGATCGCAGTTAAGTTAAAAAAAAAACCGCTAACTATTTGTAGCCGTAAATCGGACTTCATATACCTAAATATAAACCATTTTGTAACTCATAACTTATATTAAGCACTATATTGGTATTTCCACTTAGCAGATTGTTCCGCAATGTTCGGCAAATTATCAACAAAGATTTGAGAGTACTATAAATCACACCTAAATTTCTCATCATAAACAATTATATCAGTGAAAGTTAGTACCAATATAGCCAATCTCGTTAACAAGCTATTTAGCTGAATAAGACGTCACAGAATTTGTTTATGGCAATACTAAAACTGCATCATATGATCGACTTGGGGTGCCAAAAAAATTAAAAAAGCAAGCCCACATATGTATGCGTGTGTTTTTGATAAGCGTCAGAGACAAAGTACACCGCTAAGAGTTGGTAAACCATACACAAGTTCGCAAATAATCCTAACATCCTACTTGAGTTGTTATCATTTACCTTAGATAACATCTAAAAAATAATTTATAAAAATGTTCTTTTATGCGCGCACGTATGGTAGATGCTTCCGCCATTTCAAAATCAGCTGACCTCTTTTATAAATGTAATTATGCCAGTGTAGTTGAAAGATAAAGAAACCACACTAAAACAATAAATTTGATATTTATATGACTTAAAAACCAAATCACAAAATAAATTTAAAGAAAAAATGTCTGCAAGAAAAGAAGTTATCAGACCATGTCAGTTGTCAGAATACAAAAGTCTAGTGTAAACAAGTTGTTATGTATGGACCTAAAGAAAATATAATAAACTATTTTGTATTCACATCTTGTTTTTCAGGCTTGATATATTTTGGAGAACTTTTGAGAACTCCTTCGACAGTTGGGTCCACGTAACTGAAACGGACTCAGAATTTTATGCGGTCAATAACAGTATTCTTCAAAATATTTAAGCGATGTTTTCTGTCGCTATAACAACACCACGAAACATGCGCGTCAGACAAAGAACTGCTAAACGACAAGTATTTGTGTTTACATTAAAAAAATAAATAAAAAAAAACATTTATACATAAACTTAATCGCGGTATATATTTTCGCTATTTGTAAAACAAATTTACAAATATAGAAGTGAATATTATATGAGATCCTGAGTGTTTCATGCTTGGCATAGCAACTTCTTTCTATTCAAAACATTCTTCATCCTCACCCTGCACCTCAGACACGGGCGGCTCCATCTGGTAAGCATCAATGGGATTATATTGATTTAAGTTGACCACACGCGTGCAATTGATACTTTGAACAGGACGTGAATTGCGCAGAATGCGTGTTTTACCATCCTTCGAGAGCAACTGACGGAATTCGTTCAATTGGCGTTCGCTAATCGCTAAGGGTTCGGGAAAGAGAAACCATTCGGCACCTTGATAACAGGGTGGCTCAGTCAGCGAACCGCCATAACTGTAAAAGCCGGTACGAAATTGATATAGTAAATAAGAGAGTGGAAAAGGTGGAATTTCGATTTTGGAACCGGGTTTCTGTATACGATGTAAATTTTGTACAAGCGGATCCAAGTAAGGGTTATTCGCCGACACTTCGAAAAAGTAGCCAACCATTAATAAGTCATAACTCGATGTGCAATCACCGCTCGGACCGGTGCGATGCATGGCCTAAAGGAATATAGAAACATGTCCTATAAGCTACCGAATAAACGAAAATCAACCAGATGTAACCTGCAGTTCTAATGGAAATTTGCGATAATTCAGCATGTGTTCTGAGCCATCATTGCTCAGCAGACTCCAGCGAAAGCATAACTCAACAAAGGTGTAACAGGCCAGCAGATCAGCTCCGCTGACGGTGGGTGTATTGCCCGAAAAGCATGCGCGCAGCACAACTGCAAGAAAGTTACTGGTTGTAGAGTATTTCACAATACCAGATAAAGTAGTTTTAGAAACCTGTATGTCCGTTATTCTCCAGCATAATGCCATTGGGTAAATCATCGTAGTGATTCCAGCAGAGTAACTCACGTATGGGAAATCTTTGTACGTTCTCATCGATAATATTTATGGGTGACTGATTCGTATCCGAGCAACGCCAATTGTGTGGTCCTTTCGGGTGTGCGGGTTCGAACAAGAGATTTTGAAGCAAAAGTGAAAGTTACTCTATTTTCATTGTCACATAAATTCAACGTACCATTGTCAGGACCATAATCAAAATTCATGGAGCTTTTGCTTTCACCACCACCACCGCTTGTACCTGCACCACAACTGCCTCCGCCTGAGGCTCCACGACCCGGAAAACGAAAATCACAAATCAACATGGCCGTATGAATGTTAATGATGAAAACCAGCGCTATTAGGAGACTGAGCGCCATCACAATGAGCGGGTAGTCCAAAGCGCAACTGATCACATGGTAGACGCAATTGAATAGAAAATTCAGCAACGAGCACAACGAACATTCTACCATTGTGGCTTTATTTTGCGATTTAAACTTGGAATAGCAAGGATTTAAAGGTAATCCCTAACTTATTTCTATTTAAATAACACGGCTTTTATTGATTGTCGTTTAGATTAAAACAATTTGAGTGATTTGACAATAAAAAAAAATTAAAATGAAATGAAAATTATTTCTTTGTTACAATTGGATGAAATATTTGATAACTCGATACAGTAAACGAGCACAGCAGGTATATTGTACAGTTCTGGATCGTTTGGAACGTGATATGGAAAACGCTCTTGAATTCCTGAGATTACAGGATTTTTTTGTTTCATTTAATTATCGTCCCACTGAAACCAATACCTTCCAAAACCTTCGAAAACCATTCAAAGTTGTAAGAGTAACCTAATTGTTTTAAAATCGTACTTAAAAGAATTTTCAGAGAAATTAAAAATAATTTCAAGCAAATGCTGCAATATTATTTCTATATTTATATTTGTGCAAATTCAATAGACAGCTGTTTTTTGTTTACAATAAAAATTCATTGACAGAACGTTCATTTCAATTCAACTGCGTCGATCTTGCTATAGTTGATTAAAAACGGAAAATAATTTGCAAATATGTAGTATTGTGCATGTCTGCGATACGAGCAAGAAAAAACGTTTACTTCGGTTGCATCGAAGCTGAAGTTCACTTATAAGAATTTGATTTTGATCTCTGAGTTTATATGGAAGCTATAGTGAACCAATATGAAGAATTTTTTCGGAAAGTGCCGAAAAATGAGCAGCTTCTTGGGAGAAAAAAAAAGAAGGGAGATTTCAGATCGATATCTTGAAAACTTGAGGGACTAGTTCGGCAACATACACACAGGCGGACATGGCTAAATCGACTCAGTCGAACTCGCTGATTATTTATACATATATGTACATACATATATTTTATAGGGTTTCAAACGTTTCCTCCTCAGGGTATAAAAATAATTTTTCACTATTAATTTTTCTAATTTCGTATGTTGATTATTTTGCTTTAAAACAGCTGTTACAACAACTATTTAGGTGTGACTTTGAATTGAATATCAATATTACAACTTTAATTATGTTCACGCAACAGATCTAATATGACCATTAGAACAGAGCAAGTACGCTAGTAACATTTATTAAATCCAAGAGTAGCACAATCACTTCGATTATTAATAAATCATGTCTAAAGTCGGATTTGACTGAAAATTATTTTTATAACTCAAAAAATGCAAGGAAACGTATTTAATAAGAATTGTATATTTATGATTACCGACAGCTGGTATTTGTTTTCGTAAATGTACAATTATTATCGTGTTGCTATATTTTTTGTGTGAAATGTCTTACTATGTACATACATACATACATATATATGTACGTACTTTCGTATACAATTATCTGAGAGCTGTCAAACTACAGCTTTATGCAGGAGACGGGCGTTAATTGTTTAAAAAGCAGGCAGCTTCAAGTGAGCGTTCACTTCAAGCAATGATAAATCAAAAAGCAATCAATATGTGCTAAAATAACATAATTCGTTATTTTTGACAAAAGTACTTATAAAACAATTAGTAAGTAGCGACACTTGTGACCTCATCCTGACTAAATTAATATATCAAAATTGGTTAACTAATCACAGATATTATTCTATGATATTTTCTTTATTTTAGCTGCTTCCCCTTCTAGAAGCTTCATATAGCAGCTCACTTCAAATTGCCATTAATGATTGACAAAATTTTCGGCGATAACGTGCAAACACATATGTGCAAGTATAAATGTGTTTATGCGATCCAAAACTTTCCTCTAACGACGATGGAATTTCGATAGCTGCCTTCCGCCCGCCATTCCAAATATGTACATGTGTCTTACGTACCTTTCAACGTATCTACTTACGTGTGACAGCGATAAACAAACGTACTTGCATATGAATGTGTATTTGTTATTAAACGCAAGTCAGACTGTCTGAAAAATTTATGGTACATGATATTTCAATAGCGATAATTCAATTACACCCAAAATGTTTATTTCTTTTTTTTTACTTAATTTGCTTGCTTATATTTTTAGACACTAATCAGTGCGGGGAAAGGTGAAAAGTTGGCGATAATGTGGAAAGCATGTAGTATTGCGAATATGCAAAGCGCGTGAAACCAGGCTTATTTTTAGAAAAAATGTTTGCGAATAGAATTTTTTAAAGCTAAAGTAACTTTGAGATTGATGATTTTAATTTTTACAATTAATTGTAATTATTTTGAAGTGAATGCCAAAATGACAGATCATGGCCGGATAAATAACCGTATCTGTATTAGAACTGGTAAAAATTGATTGAACTTCTAGTCATTGTATAAATGAGATGCATTTTTCATTTTCAAGCGAAATCTTAAGCTATTTCTATACAATTGATTAATATTAGATAAGATGTATCAACGTTTTTTCAAAGAATAATTTTCTACGCTCCATTTTTAACAATGACGGTAAATTTAAGAAATGCACATCGATCAATTGTCTTGAAAATGACATAGTATGTGTATTTTTAATCAAATACTACTCACGGTTTTGACAGCGTGAATATATTTTTCTACATACATATTTGTTTCAGTATACCCAACTGTTATCAGATTAATTAAATGAAGTGATCAGACAGAAAAATGTGGTGAAGTTCCGATGCAAATATGTATATGTATATACATATACATATGTATATATGTACATTTGTATGTATATTTTAAAAAGTATATTTGTATTTTAAAAAGCATATTTTTTATTGGAAAGATTTTGGAATTTTAGATCAGAAACTAACCACATTAATGAAAATACATTTTATAAATGATATTTTTTATACTGGCATAACCCACAAGAGGGCTTTTAACAGAATTGATGAATATAACAATAATAAGTTGGTTAGCTATAGAATAAAGTATGGTAAACATTTTAAATCGGATTATATAAATACATATATTATAAACAGTCTTTCCCCGAAATGTGTATGTATGCACTTGTTTAGGCATGGAATCTCCGTAGTCAGCGTTACTTGAATTTCATCAATGATTTTATATGTATGTACAAATGTATATGTATGCACAAACATATCTATCTATATTTACTAGTTCCAATATGTGTAGTTAGGTAAGTTTACACCAGCTATAGTGTGTTTAAATCAAAAAGCTGCTTCAAAATAATGCTGGTGTGGTTAATAGTGTTTGTATGTATTATTTGCAAAGTATGAGTCGAATTCGTTTATTTGCAAAGCGCGTGATTTTTTAAACTAGTTTTGCAAAAACAAAACAAAATCGAAATTCATGGACAAAGGTGCTTTGATAATAAACAAACAAGAAAAAAAATTTAAACAATACCGATTTCGAGTAACTTCTAACGAATAATAGGATATGAATAAATAAAATGCAACAATAATAAACTTTGCTCAAAAATATGACCTTTCTATATACAATTTTTATACAAAATCAATAAACCATCATTATCTGTGCACAGGTGATTTTAGAAATGGGAAGAAAATATTTAAATATTACTTTTACCACCCCAATAACCAATAAACTAACTAAAGGAATATTAAAACAATTATGCAGAGCTAAAAAGCTGTATTAAATTAAAGTTGCAACTAAGCAAGTATTTTAAATACATATTTATGCTTATAAATATCAATCAAGAGAAAAAAAACAAATACAAAAACTATGTGGCCGCAAGGTGAAATCGCCGACTGGCGAGAATATGTGGCACTTCGGCGTTTGTTGACTGGGCCCAAAAGATAACATGCTATAGCAATAGCGGAAATTAATCAATAAATTTGCGACAAGTGCAGGGTCACCGGTGGAGAGCCGGAACGTTTTCGCACTGGTGAATGACAAACATATTTACCTACAATCATTTCTTTGTACATACGTATGTATATTTATTCAATTATGATTCAATTTACTGCCAATGCATTAGTCCGAAGAATATTTATCTACATGGGCGAATTTAACTTTATTATATACTATAAATACATGTCGTAAGTTTTTATTATTAGTGTAATTTTGTTTATTTTTGTGCTTTTAGCCGGTTAACTTGTATGCTCTTCAAAGGCTGCCCTATTTATAAGCATATATTTATTACATATATGTATGCACGTATGGTAAAATTCCATAAAAGCCCCATTCATTTGCAATATATATGTACGTATTTACTTATGTAGCGCATACACATACACATCTACATATACAAATTGTGTTCTCAAAACGACGAATCGTCTCATTTTAATATTGCGCTTTTAACTTTGGACTTTTAGTTACCTGTTGATTTTGTTGTTGCCTCAATTTGCTTATGTTCTCTATTTTTCCACAATTTTTTATGCGAATCTACAATCGACTTCTATTGCAATTCATGTGAAATTCCAGATTCTACCAGCTATTCCTCAAAATTATATCACTTCTCCGAGTTGCTTTAATAAAACGACGTAGTTGCTTAGCCGCGGTTTTTAATAACATATATTTATTTCTATTAATTTAGAAACACTTGAAATAATTCATTTATTAACCACACTCCGACGATTAGACAATTATGCAAACTATATCTTGAAATGACAACATTCGATTTTTGACTGTTGCGCCGTCATCTGTCAATTTCCCACCTAGAATTTGGTACAAATGACGAAACTCGCAGGGTTGCATTGCCATAGTAGCAGAACATAACGAAACATAGAATTATGTTAAAACTTTATTGTATATTCACCTATCGACGAACATATAACCTGAAAAGTAATACTCTAGATTATGCTTTAATTATAAACTATTTTATTACAACCTATTTTCTATATACAGAGGAAACTAGCAAAAACATTAAACAGAAGGCTTGAACTAGATTTTTGAGCCGACATATATTTTTTGTTACAAATTAGATAATGTAAGTAACAATTAAAAGCATATTCGGAAAATTTATGATCTTGAAGTGAAAAAAGTTTGCAGTTAAATTGTATCCTCTATTGTAATAGATTAAAAAACTTGCAAGAATTCATTGAATATAAATCTCTCAGTTGCAACCCTGACTCTTGGGATGTTGGCAATGGTGTTTTTGACTTTTTCTCATCTACTAGCCGCTGACGTATGCGCGCATGTGTGTGAGTGTGTATGCAAAGTAGACGGCGAACAGATATTTTCATTGTCCGTCGGATTTCTTTTAATAATTCTTCAAAAAAGTTAAATTTCTAAAATTTTAAATCTTCCAAAAAAGTAGAATTTCTGTGCGAAAGAGTGGTTGTTAGCACAATATTGCAGTGCAACAAGGTAATGAAGAATTCCAAAGTGTTTTTTCTGTAAATCGGTGATGAAGCAACAGTGACTCGCTGCTAAGCTAAGAAGAAAAGAAGTAGAGTGTAAAAGAAATAAGAGCTGAAATACCAAAAGAAGCTAAAGTAAAAAGTTAAATTGAATTTTATAGTGCAAACTTCATACGCAAATTCGGCGCAAGCAAGCGTGAATAAAAGTGAATGTGTGTGATATGAAAATGAATAACTTATTCATGCAAGCTTAGCAAAGTTAATACATTTACTGAGGCCAATTGGTGTAATAACCGAATTTTTAGTTCAATTTAACAGTGGAAACGCTCTTGTTAGTGATGTCTTCAGGTTGGCAATAAAAGTGGTGCACAACCTTGTGAAAGTTACAATTAATATAAGAAGATAGTTTTATGATAAACAAATATAGAACGCATTTAAACACTCAGATATATGCAGTTCTTACGTTCGGAAGTTAGATTCCGCAAGTGGTTTCCGCCGCGTAATTGCAACGCATCATAAACGTTGCTATTGCTTTGCTTGTTTTTTTTAGCGACGTCTCGTGACCTCATCAGTTCGCCTCCAACGTCTGCAACACCTTTCAACCAATGATTCAGTGTTTGAGCAAGCGATATCCAAACTTATAGACAGTCCGACAGGCAAACTGTGGAGCATTTGGTATTTTCCGTTGTTCGCGATTCGGTTTTATTTTCTTCTATTATTTTCTGATCTTTTTGTTATCCACGTTCTACGTACATTCATGTATGTTCAACGTCTCTCGTCTCGTTTTCCGTCTACAACACGCTTGCCTGTCTGGCTGCCAGAATGAAGGGTCGTTCTGTTGGCCCGTCGCTTTGTTGGTTTTGTTAACTGAGTGGCCCACCGACTGACTGACTTTGACTCTTGTCTCTTTTGTGTTGCAGTATTGTCTTCCGTTTGCTTAACTCGGTTCGGCAGTGCTTTGTAATAATACGCTGGAACTGCTGAGTTTGCAGGTAATTTATGCAAATATTTAATATAAAATATACACATTTGTACCTTTTAATTTACTCTCGTATATATACATACATACATCATACATACATGTATGTATATTTCTATTTTCAATCGGAAATATGACTTGTCATAATTAGAGGGTGCTAGCTACACGTTTAATGTTTATATTCCATTTATTGTTATTGAATATGTAATATTTAAATGAAATTCAAATTCAAACGATAAACGTTTTTACAAGTATTTTTAATAAAATTCAATACCAGTTATTTTCCCTAATATAGGTCCCTGTTCATTTAAATAAATAATAAGTAACGTGTCAAAATATTTATTGTTATTTATATATTGTATATTGCACGTACTTATGTGGAAATAGTAATTTTATAATAAATATTCGAACGTGTCTCGGAAAAAAGAGAGAGCTGCATCATTCGAAACCGAGATTCATTTGTTAGATAATTGTTTATCTTTAGTAACCCAGAAAGTATTTTTCGAAATCTAATTTCTTTTATCCTTTTGGAACATTTTGCAGATAAAAATTGTACAATTTTAATTGAAAAATAAAATGTTGTAACCAGTTTTGAAAATAACTCCCCATCGTTGTCTAGTAAATTTTACGCTAAGATTAAAAATAGCGTTCAAAATTGCAAAAGTATCGATGCAGTAGTTTTTTTAGTTATGAGAGATTCGACTTGGAAAATATGAGTTATGGCAAAAAGACTTTACGGTTTTAAAATCTGATATAAAACGTTCATAAGACAGGTATAAAAATACACATAACATCGACAATTTTGCTCCAATCGACTTGATAACAACATTCTTGCATTCATTTAAGACAAAAAAAAAACTCAAACAAAAATTTTAAAACCCTACTCCCGAATTAAATAAATAATAAGTTACGTAATAGAAGTATTTTTTATTATTTTCATATATATTTTTAAAAGCACGTACTTATTTGAAAAATAAATTATGGTTATTATAAATAAATAATACAAAAAAATATTTAAATAAATAAATTACTTATACATATGTATGTTTATAATTTTACTAAGCTCTCATGACTAATAAAACCCTATTTTAATATTCTTTTTTAGAACAAGTTCTCTGCCGAATAACGAGATTTTGGTTTTATTCTAAAGCCTGCTTTACTGAAACTAAAAACATAAAAAAAGTTACTTGGCTACTCCCACTCCGTTAGCCTTATCGGCGAAGCAACTTCGAATGAGGAATTTTAATAAAAATAAACCAATACATATGCGAAATAACAAGTGAAGTAAATCAGTGCCAGAAACCGTCATTGAAAACAGTCGCGTGAACGTTAAACAAAAAAGTATTATATTTATCAAAAATTAGCAAATATCCAATGAAAGTTTAATAAATTTTATAAAAAGTAGCAAATAAACGTTACATTTAATTGTACCGAACTACAAGTACATATAGAAACACAGGAAGATGGAGTAAATTAAGTGTGCACCAGGATACACTACAACCCTATAGGGGGAAGAAACAAAAACAATGATTCACAAGTGAAGACAATCACCCAAAAGCGATAAAAAATGTTTGCAGTAGTAAAAAGTCACGACCGCTCAACAAATTAGGAACAAAACAACGCTATAAAATAACAAAGTGAAAATATTTTTTTTTTTTTTGTGAAGTTTTGACGTCAAAAACAGTTTAAAGAGACACAACAAACTGTCGGAAGTGTCAAAAATCGCGTAACTCATAGGCAAAATGCTCGCAAAGGCTAAAGTCCGTGGTGAATAAGTAGAGACACATTTTATTGTCATTGGATGAAGACAGCAAAAAATTGTCGCCAGCTATATGAAAAATAGACAAATGGCGGACAATGACCTACTTAGAAAGTAGCTGTTGATTTGTGCACTAAAAGTTCTTTTTTATGTTTACTCTGTTTAGCTATTTGGAGCATAAGTCTTGCATCTTAGAATTCTCGTTACAACGGTTATAACCGCTACTCACCAACGTCATCTTCGGCGTGGAGTTTGTGGCGGAAGTGCGTTACATACGTACAATTCGTTTTAATGTCGCTACTGCCCCCAACACAAGCCACAGCACCCGAAGCATTGTCTAAAATAATATTTATAACGATAATGCCAAACGCCGCCAGCGAGCGGCAATCCAATGCAAAAGCGTGCAACTGATGCTACTATGCGGTGGAGCACAGTGTGTGCGACAAACACGATAAACAAAAGCAACATTAATAACAAAGATAGCAACACAACAAAGACAATAATTAAAATATTTCCTTTTATTTGTGTGTATTCGAAAGCAAATCGCCGCGAATCAAATACAACAGAAAAACAAGCACATCAAACGCGACACTATGGATGAGGAACGGAAGAGACGGTTAGTATATATTGTATAGTTATATATATGATAGTTTTACTTTATTAATAAGCATTTTAATATAAGTTATTTTTGGTCTAAAAATTTCGCGTTTTGCTTGCTCTATTCTTTCTACTGCTCATATAATGTCAAGGGTAGATCTAAGAGCATCGTTTATATTTGTTTTTGTTTTCCTCAGAAAATTAAAATTAAAATATATTTGTTTATATGCGCAACGTTGTTTAACCCGATATTTAGATTGTAATGTAATTAATGTAGATTCCTAAATGGTTCACCAAAAAAAAAGTTGTTTGGTCAACTATGCCAAGTATTACACTTTTTGCCACACCTCACCAAACTATATTCACACTTGCCCAATCTCGTGCATACTTCGAGCATTTGTATATATTAAGCAGGTATCCATTTCAGCACGAGTGCAGTTTTTGGGCTGTGCAAATTAAGTAATTTAACTAAGCCAATGATTTTCTCACAAATTAAGCAAATAAAAATATTCCCTTTTACGAATATCAGAAGATTTGAGGAATTTAGATAGCAATATATGGCGTTCTGACTAAATGTTAATTGCACCCAGTTTTGGATGTAAACATATCTGGGTCTTCAAGCTGTTCATTATACATTTATAAAAACTTATTAAACGAGAACCTGGAGTGTGCGTTTATTATTAACAGTTAGTTTTTGTAATTTGTGGCACTCGGAAGTAAACGTCGAAGGCCCAATAAGATATAGAACTGAGTCAATTTCGCTATGCCTGTCCCTCAGTTTTTGATATATCGATCTCAAATTTTTCTTTTCTCCCTAAAGCAGCTCATTTGTTAAAAACGATATAGGACTTCTTTGACATATAGCTGCCATAGAAACTGACCGATCAAGACAAAGAAATGAAAATCAAGAAGATAAAAATCGTGCGTTTTCTCGACAGTCGCTTGTACGTGTTTTGTAACGGGTACCGGGAACCGGTCGGTTACTTAAATTAATACTCACCGATCCAAACGGGGTTAGATCGCCGAAAAAACAGCCCTTGGCCTGATAAAATCCGGGTCCATTCCGGTGCGTAGAACCGGCTGTCGTGGGAACTGGGTACCGATCGGTATTTTTATGCGTCTAGGGACCGTTCAGTCGGTAACATTCTTAAACATTTTTTTTCTGTTTGCATTCGCTACAACAACAACAACAACAACAACAATGTATGCTACAAGAAATGCATTATAACTTCGGTGCATCCGAAATTAGCGTTCTCTTGGTTTTTTTTTAGTAAAGCTTCAGTTATAAGCTTTACGTTTGGAGGCAAATGTGTATCTCCCGCCCCCTATCTTCTTGTATCCAAAATATATATGTACAAAGGTGTATGGTGAAACCCCCCATGGCTTTGCAATTCATCACTATCGGCTAACTACGAGTTAATTAGTCCAAATCTAGATTAATGCTCACATGTACACACACATATACGTCATATGTACATATATATATACATATATTTGAGCTCAAGTGTGCTCATAAGAGTTTATATAGATTTATGGATGTTTGGATGGATGGATGTAGATAAAAAATGATATGGAAACTCTAACCGCAAATGGAGTGCACACGCGTATGTAACATTTACCTGTTGCGGTGGTTGCAACTTTTTCGACTTTTGCAACTTTTTCGGCATTCTGTTCTTTCCATAATTCGCAACGTCGGTGTAAAAGACCATTAAAGCGCGAACCGCTCGCGCATCAACTAATTGCAAACATTGTAACTGACACTCACACACACACATGTACACGCAAACACGAGCGAGCGAACACCTTACTTTATAGGCAGTTATGTGCATTGCCGCAACCAAAAGAGTTATTGTACATCGAAAATGCATTTTTGAAAAATTTGTAACAAATGAAAATAAAAAAAAAACATTAAATTTGTTGCCGAACAAATTCTGCAAAACCAAAATAAAAACCAAATTAACTCGAGAAACATAAGCAAAATGCAATCAAAAACAAAAGTGAAAATAAAAAATCAAAACCGCTGACGCGCGTTACTTTGGACAAGCATTGAATACTGACTGTCATTATAGAAGTATGCCGCTGCGCTGCTGTCGCATCGGAGCCCAGTCAGCAAAATGGATCGGTGCGTTTGGTGACAAGCGTGTGAGCGCAAATGAGCTGCGGGACCAATCAAACGCTGCTGGACAGACGCCATCCGAACCGCCACCAGCTGGCCACTGGTAGCCGAGATGCTTGGCACCCAACCAACACCGAATAGCAATAAATAAAAGCTTCCAATGAAATTGAAAATGAATGCGAAAAATTCGCGCTGAGCACCAACAAAAATGCACAGTGGTGTTGGCGCGCTGCTATATAATTGCTATTGTGATCAGTGTTGCCACTGCCAAAAAAGTTAACATGATTTGGTCACTTTTTCAGGGACCAAACTATCTAAACCAACAACAATTCACTACAATATATAAATAAATAATTAGGGTGACTAGGCGATTTAGCCATGTCCGTCTGTCTGTATATACGAGAACTAGTGCCACGTTAACTTCACAAAGCTGCGATTATCGCCAAAGTACAGAGCTCAACAAAATCCTCAAGCCGCTAGCCGGCAGCACATGGAGAAAGGACAAAGAAACGTTGTTGGCAATTTACAAGGCAATCGGCCGGCCGGTTCTTAACTACGCCGCGACAATATGATCGCCTGGATGCAGTGAAGCGCAGACTAAGAAGCTTCAGACCTGTCAGAATACTGCACTCCGGACTACGAGAGGATGCCTCCTGATGTCTCCTATCGAACACCGCATAGTGAGCCCCGTATGCTCCCTGTTAAGGAGCATAATGAACTCCTCTCTAGGAAGTTCCTGCTGGGATGCTTTCGCAGAAATCACCCTTGCAGTCGCCTGCTTGTAGCGGAACCGCCCCTAGGAACATCAAGAGGTCACTCCTCAACTACCTCGACGACATCAGACAATATGCCGACCACACTTCGAACGCAACAAACTTCCGACAAGCACTGACCGCCATTCACAGTGGAACTATCAACACCTTCACCGACTCCCTTCCAGTGACTGGCGTACTCGGAGTCAAACCGCAATCCATTGCACGTATAGAGTTCGAGTTGCCGTGAGAAACGAGGTGCTTCGTTCTAGATACTGTGGCACTTTAAACTCCTACTTATTCAGAATAGAACCTGACATATCCAATATATGTATGTCCTGCGTCCAATGAGTCTCCACATGACACTGGCCACCTCTTTGCATGCCCCACTAACCCCACTCATCTGACACACCTCTCCCTTTGGTCTGACTCCGTCGAAACAGCATGTTTCTTGGGCCTTCCGTTGGATGGCGTCGGCGACAACTTAACTAATCCTTACCATCCTAACGGGGACTGGGTACCCGCTAAAACAACAACAACATTCCTGAAGTGATTTTGAGGCATGATACCGAGTTGACAGTCCTTGGCCGGATAAAAATCCGAGTCCGTTCCGGTTATTAAGACCCGACTGTCGTGGGAACGGTAGAGCTTTCATTCAAATTCATGGTTTAGGATCAAGATAAATATATTTATATGCCTTTTTATATATATTATAACTTCGGTGCAGTCGAAGTTAACGTTTGTTCTTTTTTTTCAACTCAAAGTAGTTATTAATTTTACACAAAGTGGCAACACTGTACGCGGCACTGACTTTGCCTTTTAATAAATTTCGCCATTTTTGATACCAATTGAATTGAAATCTAAGTAAAATACAAAAACAACAAATCCATAAAATCACTTAGCTGAGAAGCTACGCGAGCAATTGACAAATTTTCGCTCTTCAAGTGAACGCTGCGCAAGCGCCTTACGAGTAGGTGATGTCTTCTAGCTGCGCTGTCGACGCACTGCGCTGAGTCATTTTTGGTGTGTTGATTGCATGCTCGGACGTTGAACGGTCTGCTGGCCGGACGACAGGTCTCTAACGCATTCGCGCATGCGCCCTCAGCGCTGCTAGTGATCGTGGTGAATAGCAAACTAGAATGATAATCGGAATTAAAATTCTATGAATATATATTTATATATCAGGTGTTTGCATAAGATGGTTTAACCCTCGCATATAAAATGTAAAATTCAAATGTGGAATATTAAATTTGATCCTCGGCATTTTGTGTTTACGCGTGCGTAGAATGCTACTAAAATTGAATTGAATTAAAAATAAAGTAAATTATTGTAAAACAAAAAATATAAAAAAATTATGCAAGCCATTGCGTGATCGCGTGCGCGCGTGTGTAGAGCGGCGAATGTGTGTGCGGCGCGCCTCACATTCGCGCCCTAAATCTGCTGCTCCAAATCATATCCAGCCAAGTGGCACATCACTCCGGGTGCTGTGCGGCGTCTGCGTCGTGCGGCGTGCGTTTATTTATTCACCGCACTCGAAAACATACAAACAATTAAGCGAATTCGTGTGATTAAAATGCCGCTGCCACACACTAGATAATCTGCGTGCGCTTCGTATAAGTAAAAATTATAACCAAAAAAAACAAAAATAAAAAATAACAATTAAAAAGCATTATATTGGACAACCAATCGCCTTGGCTGCTGCCGAAAACATTTCGCCGCCAATAATATTAATATTAATACTAATAAAAATGTTTGCCAACGTCAGCCATTATGAGCGGTAATTTTCTTGTTGCTATTTTTGGCGTCAAATCATAAATTATTTGCGCTTTTCGGTTGCGTAAAAAATCTACAACACCAACAAAACAGTAACACTTCCATAAATGTACACATTATACAACAAAAAAAAAATATGGCATCTTTCTGCGTGCGTTTTGTACGCGCGCCACGCTGGCATTTTGATTGCGACCTTGAAATATTTTCCCAATTTGCGCTCGAATTGTCGTGGCGGCACACCCCGCCCAAGTGGGAGTTAACGCTTTTGTGTGTTTATTAATTGTGCTCGTTACACTGATCAATAGTGCTCCTTTATTGTATAGCTTGTGCTCGTTTGCCGATCCTATGACAGTTTAACTTTTTCTTAACGAATAATATGGTATGAGGTCAGGTATTATATCGATTACTGGGCCCATATAATAAATATGTGAACTTGAGTGAGGGTACACAGAAGTCGTTTACTCTGAGATTGATGATCAGCTGATGGCACGTGCCGTTGTTTTAAACATAAAGCTCAATTAACTTTATATCAAGTATCATGATTTGCAATAAGTTGCTGATAAAACTTGGTACCTTAACAGTTCTTTCACATGCTTCTTCTTTATTTTTCTCATAGAAAGCTGTATTTTTATCATACCACCAAATTTGATGCGGCCTAACAAAAAACACCTTTTCTCGTATTTTAATACGAATATTTCTAGTCGCCTTCGAAATAGGCTCCTGATCCAATACAATTTTCCATATACTTGTTTTTAGTGTCTTCAACGAATTGTTAATTATTTTCCACGCTAAAAATCAGCAGACAAAATTTTCGCTTCGTAAACAAATACCAACTAATTGACATCTGCAGATCAAAATTCACTTAAAAAACTACCAATTTAGGATTCTTTATTATCGACTCAGTTTGCGCGCGCAGTTTAAATGTACCAGTCCGTGTCAAATTTGATCAAATGTTGTTTTACATCTTGTTAAATTTCAATAAAGCAGACTATATTGTGATAATCTTTAAAAAAATTAAAAAATTTACATTTAAAAAATGCTTCTCCGCCATTTATTATTTATTTGTCCCGCCTTTAACAATTTTCTCATTATCAATAACCGCTTATTGAACAATCCTCGTAACTACACACTTTTCAGCTCATTTTTTTACCATCTATCTCGTAGTAATAATGTTGTTATTCTTTGAATTTATATTTTTTCATATTTCAATTGCTCGGTGAGTTGTCGATTACCAATATGTGCTTGTGCTTTATAAATACTTTATTCATTCATTTTGCAATTTATTTATTTTTTGTTCTTTTTTGTTGTTGTGTAGCTTTTTTAACAGTGATTTCGTCATGTTTTTGTGGTGATGTTGTTATTGTCACCTATCGTTGTCGCCAATTTATCGTCATCAGCAGCACCAAAAATGATAGATTTTAACGATTTTTTCACTCACATATTTTTGTTTTTGGATTTTCGTTACTTTGAAATTTGTTCAATTTCAATTGGCGTCTCTATTTATTATGAGTTATGTATGTTGCGAGTTTTGCTTTTTTTTTGTGTTTATTACTGTGTGCTATGCCTTTTACTGCCTTGTGTTTGCGCATGTTTTGTCGCTGATAACTGTCCTGTCAACGTACAAATCTACTCTTATTTGTACAACACATGACATTCTTACACTTCAGACGGGCAGCAATATTACAACAACATGCTTTACTTTAAGCTCGATATATTATTAAGAGAGAACACTGACTGGCTGACTGACTGACGGGCGGTGATGAAATCACACCTTACGAGTGCTTATTGATAAATAATTTATTTCGTACCACTCTATTAGGCTGGAAATTTACAGATATTTTTATGGTATTTGCATTTGTTTACTTTTTTAGTGCTTTTCTTAACATTCTTCATTTTTCGTATTCATATACGAGTAACGTACTTCGACTATATGGTTTTTAGGGTATAAGTTGTATGTGGTACGCTTTGAATTCATGTGCTTTCAAGTACATGCACTCCTCAAAAATCAGTTCGTTCCCTTCTTTACATATCTCTTTCAATATTATAATTCGCAAATATGCATTTAAAAGTTCGTACTTTGCTACACTTCAATAATGTGTTAAACTTAGTTCACTAACACTTGGCAGCGAGTCGCTTCACACTCACATTACGGGACATGTCCGGTGTATTTCGTGTGATTTAACGCCTCTGTGTCTTTTTCCAAGTAACGATATTTGCATTATAAGTCATTCAAATATGTTACTTGATTTGTTTTGCTTATTGATTCGCCAAATCGTCGCTTCCTGTAACGAGCTATTTGAATTTGCCTAACTCGTTGCTAAAATATTGTTTGCAATTTAAATGCAAACTTTTAATTGTGAGCGATCCAAATTAAGATAGCGTTTGATTTATATTTTGTGCTAGATTTTTCGCCGAAATTTGTGTCCATCAAATGCTTATGTAGCTGGAAGGAACGAACAATATGGCGATCAGTATGAATTTAACGCACCAAATTTTTAATTGGTTATCGCCAATTTGAATTTTAAAATTGTGTGTGTCGAATGCCAATTACTTTGAATGTACAATTTTTAATTAGAAAACAATCGAGTGTATGAGAGTGTGCAGTAAGGTACTGATGTACTCTATAATCAGTATGATCTTTGGTAATAATGATTCCAATTTCTATTCCACCACATAATCTTCCAAGTTAATATGGATTAAGGCAAAATTATATATCTGTCAAATTCAATGACAGCCGTAGTCAAAGCATTATAAAGAAATGATATTGACTGCTTCTTGTCATTTGAATTTTTTGTTTATGTTTTAAGAAAGTTCTGATCAAAAATCGTTTAATCCTTTACTTGTAATGCCGCGTAAGATTATGATTTTTTATATTTATAAAGATATGTACTGATGTATGGCGCTTGAATAACACAATCTCCTCTAAACTAAAATCGTCTCCATCGAATCACCTAAAACACAGAAAATTTTCAAACATACATTCGTAGTGATGTCGCAATGTCCCAAAATATAAACACTTGCACGCCATTAAAGTGTTACATAAAAAGTTTCTTCAACATTTACTCATTTAAAGAAATGTTTTCAATTGCGGACAAGCGTCTGCTCAAATTTTAATGTTTGCAAATTTAAGAAAAAAGTATTAATTTCAGCTAACAACAAATGTGAATAACGAAAGTTGAGAAAAAAAAAATAGAAAAACATCAAAGAGCAACACATTTAACCTACTAAAATTTAATTTCTCATTGTGCGACTTGTGAAAATGTCCAGCAACAAATGTGGCTAAATGGGCAAAAGCCAAAAATTATTACAGCAGTCGATTACTTGGCACATTTTCAAAGAATATGCACACATTCATTCGCGTTTATTTACGTATGCGCAGATACACTCACACACATTATTCATATGCGCATATGTTTTGACATTTATTGGCAAAAATAATAAGTTTGCTAGAAATGGGTTGAGCGCAGCAGCACATCCATTGCAATTGTTTTAGAAATATTTTATAGATAGATAAGTTTTAGTGCAGTGGGTCGGACCTTGGGAAATTTGGGTCACATTTTTTATATGATTTGGTAACTTAAAACTTGAATATTCGTTTTCCTGTCTGACTTGGTATTGACGCAAGGAGCTGCAAGCTCTTTTATCTCGTGTTTTGGAAATAAATTGCCGATTTTGATAGTTAAAGATCGTTACACAATAAGTATTGTTGTTGGTCAAGGCGACAATCAGATGCGTTTACTTTGGCCTTTGTTTTGTTATCTATTACCTACCTTTCTAGAAAATATTAGTGTAATTATTGCTCTAAAAGCGCTATCAAATTTCGCTAGATTCTAAAAAAAATTGTATCTCTCAAGCAAATGAGGCTCAAGGAATTTTTACTCAACTTTTGTTGGAAGTTCAGAGTACTAAAAACTTTGAGAACCTCTGCACCATAACATGTATTTCACCACAGTATTAACACGGAAATTACAGCTGTTTTTATGCTTGGAAATCTGCTAGGAAAATGGCATTGCGCACATGAGGAAAATGTAGTATAGAAACGGTCTCAGCTCTTACAGCTGTAAACCATCGATGAGCAATGCTCTGCCGTCGTCACCTAACCGACATCTGTGTAAACAAGTGATGCGCAACAATAAATTCTTATTTTTAATTTAAATTTTGCGAAAGACCAAAATAATGTTTGTCCATTGGCACATCTATTTCTAACAAATTTAATGACTTGCTTGTGCTTGTCATTGTCGCTCGTGACAACTAAATTATTATTATTAGTACAATATTGGCGGAAGTGATTTTTAAACGTATTGTACAAGTATTTTCAGATTTTATGAGTTGGTGCATTACTCGATTAGTAAAAATTTCATAATTTTATATTTAGAGAATTTATCTCATTTTCTTTGTATCATCTGGTGAATATCGAGATTGTTTTTGAATGACATTTTGTTAGCAATAGACATGGCAGAGTTTCTTAATATTTATTATCCACCTTATAATAGTATGGTAGCTAAATCAATGTATAAAAAGCTTCAACTTTATAAAAAAAACTGAAGTATACCATCTGATCAAATTTGACCCGGACTGTCAAAAAATTTTCACGTATTTTAACACAAATCTTTATAATCACCTTCGAAATAAGATCCTGAGCTAATTTATACATACCAACGCTAATTCAACTTTCCCATACACTAGTTATAAACCTCGGCTGGAATTGCCCTCAGTGCCTACAGCGAATTGTAGTTCTTTCGGTTTCGGCTTATTTTTAGATTCGTGGCCATTAATAGTGCGTCTGATGAATAAATGTATGCTTCTCAGCTACATTCTCAACTCTACCTTGATTTGGTATATTATGATTCAGGTCTTTAGGTTCCAGTCTCACCTTGACACGTTTCATACCCAAAACATTAACCAAATTTATTAAAACGATCCATAAGAGTTACCCATAGCAGCCGCTTTTATGTTACCGAAATTGACGTAAACTTCACACGAATATAAAAAGAAAGTTGATCAATTTAGGAAAAAAATTAACGGGTTGCGCGCGTAGTTTATATGAACCAATTAGGCTCTACAAAAATAATTTTTGTAACAGAGAATTTTTTAAAGTTGATATATTTTATTAATATTTCTAAAAAACTATTTTTATCAACTATCCACTGAAAATAAACCAAAAAGTGAAGTTTGAAAAAACAAAATTTTATTTATGCCCACATTTATTTATTTACGTTTTTAATGTCTAATTAAACGCCCAAAATCGCACCACAAATTATTGGCTTAGTTAACCGGTGGTAATTGTTTACTTGGGAAATAAATTAAAACGTGCCACATAAATAGCTAAGACTGGCAACTTGTATGTTTCTAAATATATATTTACGAGAGCATTTTCTCGCTCAATGGAATAGTATAAACAACAATAAAACATATGATTTAAACACCATTAAAATGAATGCTTCCTCCAGTGTGCTATTTCACGTTCGATAAAATGATTCATTATTTGGACTGATATAGATGGCGGCGACCCCCGTTCTCGTTATTATCACAAAACTCTTCCGGCTTTCTTTTCGTTTCGTTTCGTCGAGTTGCCGGTAACTGTTGCTCATTCGTTCATAAAGTTACTCGTTCATTGCTTCGCCTGCTGTTGGGCTGTGTTTACAATTGTTTTTTAGTTTTTATTTATTTTTTATCATTATTTTTTTTTTTCATTTTTGTCAATATTTATTTATTTACAGCATTTGTAGTATACAGTTTCGCAATGCTTTCTTATGACTAATAAATTTTATGGCTAATGGGTGGTTATGCAGGCACTTTATTAAACAAAAGGTGTTAACGTGTTAAATATTTAAACTGAATTAAAAAATCCCTAAAAATTTTAATCCTATTTAAACATTTAATTTTGAATGCATAATTTTTGATGATCAAGGTGACGAGCTGAGTCCATTTAGCCAGGTCCGTCTGTCTCTATATACGGCAACTAGTCGCAGTTTCTGAGATTTCTATTTGAAGTGTTGATTTCTCCTCAGGAGGCTCTTCAGTTGTCGGAATTGCCCATATTCCACCACTATGACATATAGCCGCCATACAAACTAATTGATCCAAATCGAATTATTTGCATTTTTATTTTTGTAGGGTATTATAGCTGCGATGCAAACGAAGTTAATGTTTTTTTCTTGTTTTACCTTTGAATTTGCTACACCATGTACTTAGGTTACTGGAGGTTTGTCGACTTTCTTTGTTATTGTTCTTGTATTTTCTGGTTAACAAGGGATTCTTCTGGTTTAGGTAATGACTAATAGGTAAACATTATTTTTTCTTCAAATTTATATTTTCGGTTTACCAACAAACTTTGTACTTTTCTTTCAACAAATTGAATGTAAATCCCTTAAGTTTCTTAATTCATGCGAATTTTTGGTGTTTCATAAATATTTGCAGAACTGCTGAAATATTGTTTACAAGGGAAGAAATGACAAATTATGTTGTTGTGATAAGAAAAATATTAAGAAAGAGAATTTTTCGCAATATTTTGGATTAAATTTAAGCGGATGTTGAATTACAAACATATGTAGATACATACAAATAAATATGTTATTGCTCAACTCAACTGAATTTTTTCATTAATAATTTCCAATTTTTATCTACTTTTTCTACAGCGCCCAGGCATTGGAGCGTGAGATGCGCGATCCACACAGTATTTGCAACATCGACTGCCTACTGGATACAGTGAATGCGTTGGTTAACGATTGTGATCATGAATCATTGAAGCGTCTAAAGAATATCGAGCAATATGCCACCAAATGTAAGTCGACACAACAACAATTGCAATGTATGTAGGCGCAGAGTGTTAAATGATTCTTTTTCTGTTTTGCTATTACAGATAAGCCGATGTCAAAGCAGATTTGCCAGCTGCGTATGAATGTCGAAGACTTTGATTTTATCAAACTGATCGGCGCCGGCGCCTTTGGCGAAGTGCAACTGGTGCGACATAAATCCTCGCGGCAAGTGTACGCCATGAAACGGTTATCCAAATTCGAAATGATGAAGCGTCCCGACTCCGCCTTCTTCTGGGAGGAGCGTCACATTATGGCACACGCCAATTCAGATTGGATCGTGCAACTACATTTCGCCTTTCAGGATGCCAAATATTTATACATGGTCATGGATTATATGCCGGGCGGCGATATTGTCTCGCTGATGTCCATGTATGAGATACCGGAGAAGTGGGCCATATTCTATACAATGGAGGTTGTGCTCGCGCTGGACACCATACATAATATGGGTTTTGTGCATCGTGACGTGAAGCCGGATAATATGCTGCTCGATCATCATGGCCACTTGAAGTTGGCCGATTTCGGCACATGTATGCGCATGGGTCCCAATGGCTTGGTGGTGTCGAGCAATGCCGTCGGCACGCCGGATTACATCAGTCCTGAGGTGTTGCAATCGCAGGGTGTGGATAATGAGTATGGACGCGAATGCGATTGGTGGTCAGTTGGTATTTTCCTGTACGAAATGCTTGTGGGCGATACACCATTCTACGCGGATTCGCTTGTGGGCACGTACGGTAAAATTATGGATCACAAGAATTCGTTGAGCTTTCCCGCTGAGGTGGAGATTAGTGAGAGCGCCAAATCGTTGATGCGTGCGTTTCTCACCGATCGTACACAGCGTTTGGGTCGGCATGGCATCGATGAAATCAAGGCGCATCCGTTCTTCGAAAACGACACTTGGACGTTTGACAACATACGCGATAGCGTGCCACCAGTAGTGCCCGAGCTGTCCTCTGATGATGATACGCGCAACTTCGAGGATATCGAACGCGATGAGTCGCCGGAGGAGGTGTTTCCCACACCCAAATCGTTCGATGGAAATCACCTGCCCTTCATTGGTTTCACATATACCGGTGAGTAGTGGTGGCAACTGTGTTAATCTAAAGCTTAAATTTTTTTCCACTCTGCAGGCGATTATCAGCTACTCTCCAATGACACTGTCGACGCCGAGGCAAAGGAGTCGGCGAATGCGATCGCCAACCACAGTCACCGGCATCGTCCTTCCAATTCAAATGAAATCAAACGTCTCGAGGCACTGCTCGAACGCGAGCGCAATCATTCCGAAACGCTGGAGAGGCAAGACAAGGCGCTGCGTCAACAAATCGAACTGATTAGTAAGCGTGAAGCTGAATTGCAGCGCATCGCCTCCGAGTATGAAAAAGACCTGGCGCTGCGGCAGCATAACTACAAAGTGGCCTTGCAGAAAGTCGAGCAGGAGATAGATCAACGTAAAAAGACTGAGGCAATGCTCGCCGAGGCGCAGCGCAACCTCGACAACGAGCAGAAGATACGCACACGCGAGATGAACAATAATCTGCATCACAATGAGAAGATCGTCACGCTGGAGAAACAGCTCAAAGAAATGGAGGAGAATTTCAAGAACGAGAACGAGCACGTGCAAAGACTCAAAAAGCAGGTGGCCGAATTGGGTTTAACACAACAAGAGTTGGAGGGCAAACTGGCGCAATTGCAGGCATTGATTGCCACCTTACAATCTCAAAAGGATGCGCTGCAGCAAGAAGTAGCCGAAACGCAAGCGCAGCTGGCACAAGAGAAAAATGGACGCTCACAGCTGAAAGAACAGGTCAAGGAGTCTGAGAATAAACTGCAAACCATGGCGAATGACTTGGAACGCGTGTCGCAGCGCGAGCAGCAAGCGCACGAGGACAATCGCGTGTTAACCGAGAAGATCTCTGATCTGGAGAAGGCGAATGCTAGTCTGGACTTTGAGCTCAAGGCGTTGCAGAGTCGTTATCAGCAGGAAGTGAAAGCGCACCAAGAAACCGAGAAGTCGCGCATGCTCAGCCGCGAAGAGGCGAATCTACAGGAGGTGAGTTTGTTAACCTTTACTTACTTCGAGCTAAAAGTAATATTTAATATATCGATTTTCTATTTTGTCAGGTAAAAGCGCTACAGACCAAGCTAAACGAGGAGAAGTCAGCGCGCATTAAGGCCGACCAAAACTCACAAGAGAAGGAACGCCAGTTAAGCATGCTGTCGGTGGACTATCGTCAAATACAGCAACGCTTGCAAAAGTTAGAGGGTGAATGCCGCCAAGAAACGGAGAAAGTAATGGCGTTGCAGTCGCAGATCGAACAGGAGCACTGCAAAAAGAACACACTGCTATCCGAGCTGAGTTTGCAGAGCTCCGAAGTTGCGCATCTGAAATCGCGCGAAAACCAACTGCAGAAGGAGGTCAGCTCCTTGCGCGAGGCGAAGCGTAAATTCGAAGAGGAAATTTCGCAAATCAAAAACACGTTGAACAAGGAAATTCTCTTGAAGCGCGAATATCAGGATCAACTGGAAGCCGAACAGTATTTCTCACGCCTCTACAAAACACAAGCGAACGAACATCGTGAAGAGATATCGGAGCGCTGTCGTGAAATACAGGATCTGAAAGAGGAACGCACGTCGCTTAAACACCAAGTACAAGTGGCTGTGGCGCGTGCGGACTCTGAAGCGTTGGCGCGCTCCATAGCTGAGGAGACCGTGGCCGATCTGGAGAAGGAAAAGACAATCAAGGAGTTCGAATTGAAGGACTTCATGACCAAATATCGCAATGAATTGGCAGCGAAGGAGGCGGCTCTTACGACGGCTAAGGAAACCGAAACCGAGTATGTCAAAAAATTGAACCAGAAGAATGCGGAAACCGACGAACTCTTGCAACAACAAAAGAAACTGCAAGACGAAATGTCGCAACTGCGCGCCACCAAGGACGAAGAGCTCGCCAAGCTCAAGGAGAAACTGCAAACCGAAATGCTGCTGAAGCAGGTGGCTGTCAACAAACTGACCGAGGTGATGAATCGGCGCGACACGGACTTGCAAAGTGAGTCGGTCTTCAGGCGAATTATGCAACACAAAAATGTCCCAAAATATTTATTAAATCTTGTTATTTTTTATAAAACTTGCAGAGCAAAAAGGCAAAGCGCGCTCATCCGCCGAGTTGCGTAAGAAGGAGAAAGAGATGCGTCGACTGCAACAAGAGCTTTCGCAAGAGCGCGAGAAATACAACCAGTTGTCGCAAAAACTGCAAGACGTGCAGAGCCAGATCATCGAAGACAGTCATGTGAGCTCTTTTTCTGAACTTTCTAAAATAACCCCTCACTTTCGTTGAGAAAATCCATCATACAACATTTTTTCTTTGCAGATCAAGCAAAAGCTACAAATGGAAATCGACTGCAAAGCCACGGAAATCGAGCAGCTGCAGTCGAAGCTCAATGAAACCGCCTCTTTGTCATCAGCCGACAATGATCCCGAGGACACCCAAGTGCTTGTGAGTTCAATCCTTTTTTTTCTAACATCTCTATTGAGTATTGTTAATAAATATTTGACTTTTCTATATGCTAGGATTCGGTGTTCGAGGGCTGGTTAAGTGTGCCAAATAAACAGAATATACGCCGTCACGGCTGGAAGCGGCAATATGTGATTGTGTCATCGCGCAAAATTATCTTTTACAATACCGAAATCGACAAACAGAATACAATCGATCCTGTGCTTATATTAGACTTAAGGTTAGTGCGCTCGAATCTCTTTTCACCAAAACAAATAATATTTTATTTGCTTTTCGCATATGCAGCAAAGTATTCCACGTGCGTTCTGTGACGCAGGGTGATGTGATACGCGCCGATGCCAAAGAGATACCACGCATTTTCCAGCTACTCTATGCCGGCGAGGGCGAAGCGCGGCGTCCAGATGAACAAAATCAATTGGATATCAGTCAGTTGTTGGCGGACGAACGGCCCAGCACCATTATGTATAAAGGTGTGTTTAATATCATATGATTTATGACTTCTTTTTTTTTAAATGCATTTATACTGTTTCTCGCTTTTTTAGGTCACGAATTCGTGCACATAACATATCATATGCCAACGGCCTGCGAGGTCTGTACAAAACCATTGTGGCACATGTTCAAGCCACCAGCGGCGTATGAATGTAAACGGTAAGTGAATATTTGGGAAACCAAGGCCCCAAGACCTTAAACCTTTTAGTTTTTATTCAATTTGTGGACATTGTATTAAAAAAAATTAATTATTTCGACGCAAGTAATACTGGAAATCAGTTCTTTTTATTCTTCAAGCTGATTTGGGGTCCAGAATTGATCTTTCACAAAGATTTCGAAATCTTGAACTTCCAAAACTTCTCATAGCATACCTTTAGGCGCCCAAATATGTTGTAGTATTAAGGGTGTATTCTGGTTTAGAAGCCCGAATTTTAGGTATTTTTTTGACGCGATGAAAAAAATCAAAAATTATTTTGACTATCCATTTTTTTACATGGTTATTATTGATATTCTAAGAATACAAAACATAAATAATATAAGAAAAAAATAAATTTAAAAATGCATGTCGGCGAAGTAGAGACTGGTGAAACAATGGCTTGTCCTGGTGTGCACGATATACCCGTGACCTAAAATGAAAATTTATGCGAAATCCGTGAAGATTAAAAGTGTAGTTATCACACTACGAAACGTTTTTGAAAAAAAAAAAAAAAATTATAAAATGGTGAAGGTGTGTATCGAAATAAAAAAAAAAAATTCTTTCGAAAGCTCTTCCTAGTGCGATACTATAATGTATAAGAAAGCTCTGTGTAAAATTTCATGTGAATCGGTTGGGTAGAACTTGAGATATCATGCACACCGTTTCTAGAACAGTAGTTATGAGAAAAACGAGTTTAAAGTTTGAGAACTAGTCGCGCGCAATCGGAGTCGGAGTCACAAAATGAGCTGTAACTCGGAAAATAATTTGAATTTCGAAAAATCATCTTAGCGACATTTTCTTGAAGGGTTATACTATAAAAATATGCAAAAAAAAATCGATTTTTTCGAATTTCTAAACCAGAATACCCCTTTAAATCTTTAAGGAGTTTAGGATAAAAAAGGTGGTTAGCATAACAGACGGATTCATCTAAAATCAAATATCATCGGTTAGTAGTTGAGTACTGGTCGTGATTAATCGAAAGATTTTGAAAAAAATGAATTTTTGGCAAAGTTGCAAATAAAACATGATTTTAGGTATAATTTTTACCACAAATTGCCTTGAAAAATTAGTTGTAATTGAATAAAAAAATTCATCGTTCCATCCCGAGAAGTAAGAGATTTTAATAAGATCTCGGGTCTACGTAACCGGAACGGACCAGGATTTTTATCCGGCCAAGGACTGTCAAATCGGCATAATTCCGCCGCTACAACGACAACAACAACTAGTTTCTGAGAAATCGGGACCATCGACTTTGAAAGCGATGTTTCGAGAAAACCGCGAACAAAGATTGAAGTAGCCGACGGTCTAGCCTGTCCGGCAGTTCTCCCAAAGGCATTATCTCGGACAATTTGAGGAAATATTCAAGACATATCCTTTCAAGTGTTCTTCGAAGCAAAATCTGGAAAATCTATAGTTAGCTTCTAAGGCCAACTGCCGATATGCGGCCTCTTACAAAACATATATTGTGCACTTAGTGGTACTCACGGAAAGTTCTTTAAGACCTATACTAACTTTCTTCTTCTAAATCACGTTTTGTTAGTACTAATCACCTTCTATAATCTTAAATTCCTACTTATGAAGTCATAATGCTGACTTATTAAGCTTTTTCGCCATGTAACTTGCATTCAGATTCCATTTCTTTTAACGGGGCTAGATCTCCGAAATAACAGTCCTCGGACGGATAAAATCCGGGTCAATTCTGGTGCGAGGAGAACCGGCTGTTGTGGGTATTGAGATTCCATTTCTCTTTTCCTTCACTTGTTCACTCAACTTTACTCATCCGACATTTCTTTTCATGTGTTCCCACATCTGAGGAAGTAACTCGTTTCCTAAATAACTACCATTTCTTACCTCTAAGTAACCACCGCTAAACACATTTTCATTTTTTGTTTTTGTTTTCGAAACCAGTGTCAAAATATATAGGTTAGGTTAGGTTAATCTGGTAGGCCAATAAGTCACGCATAGACTAGTTTGGCCCTTTGCGATGCCAGATGCAGTTCACTTGTTAAGTCCAAGAGGAGTAGTCGTCGCGTAGGATGCGGCCTCACCGTCAAAATATATAATAATACATTTTTCATTTATCTGCAACATTTATTTGTTACAAAATATTTATTAACCAACAAAATATTTTTCGATTTCAGTTGCCGCAATAAAATCCACAAGGAGCATGTAGACAATAATGACCTGCTGGTGCCGTGCAAGCTGCATCACGATCCGCATACTGCCAAAGAAATGCTGCTGCTGGCCGGCACGCCCGACGAGCAGCATCTGTGGGTGACACGCCTCTCCAAGCGCATACAGAAGTTCGGCTACAAAGCCAACTCGTCATCGAACAATAACAGCGGCGGCGGCGATGGCAGCAAAATATCGCCAAGGTGAGTCCCCAGGCACGCTCTATGCCGTTTAATTAACTACATTAACAGTTATATTTATACATATGTATATGTACATATATAGATTTCTTTCAACATTCATGCCTTAAACTTACAGCTTAGTGTTAACTACTGACTTACTTAGTCTTACATACAAACATATATACATATTATTTAATGTTCTTGTACTCACACGAAAAATATTAATTCTAAAATCATCTTTTTTACATTTCTTTTTCTACTTTTATTTGCCTGTGTGTGTTGCTTAACGTGACTGAATGATTGGCAAACCATTTTGGTAAACACAAATTATTATATAACACGTGACACCCGCCAACCTGTAACCCGTATATCCTACCAAAAATCAAAATAAACGACAACAAACTAAATTTCTCCCGAAAATATATGACAAATCGCAACAATTATAACCAACATATATATGTACGCTATGCTATCAACAACCACCAACATAACGCCATCATGCCATCATACTGCTACTCTCATACCACCCGCATACATACATACGCCAATCGCGCTCATATTTGACCCCCAACCATTGTCGCATTGTGCCTCATCTCGCCACTTGCCTGTTCGCCTGGCACGCCGCAGCCAATCGACGCGCTCCGCTTACAAGCCATACGCAGTTAACGTACAAAGATCAGCCACGCTGCCAGCCAATTCTTCATTGAAGCAGTGATCCGCTAAAGCAATCAAATATTTTATAGAAGACAAATATGTAGACATATATATATATATATAGTATATAGTGTAGTAGTCGAGCGAATGACGTTGAGTGAAATGAATGAAATGCTGCATGTGCGTAGACTGTGTGTGCGTGAAAAAAACACAACAAAAACTCATTAAACAAAAACATTGTATGAACGTAACTCGCAGCATATTTGCTGCATATCTAAACTTATATACGAATTTATATACTTGTATATTAGTTTTCACTAGTTTAAAGACACACACATACACACGCACACGCAGTTCTAGGCGCGCATTTGCCGTTACATACAAGTATATACCTTCACTTAGCATATGCTCTTATGCGTTTACCTTCTATGGAAATGCATACTGTACATACATACATACATACGTATAACTGTAGAATGAAGAAGCAGCAGAAACTAATTTACTTTGCTGGTAAATGTAATAACTTTCCATATCATAATTATTATTATATTAATTATTATGTTTGTTAAAGCTAAAATGTTGAGTTGAAACAGAATAATGTTTATATAACTGTCATATCACCTTAGCGCCGCCAATTTACATACATACATACGCATTACTTCCTGTATGCTTACGCCGTATGAAATGCAAAAGCTAATAAGAGTTTATACATACATACACATACATATATACATATTAACTTAGCGCGTCGTTATGTAAGTAAAACTTTTATACATTTATTATTATTATAATTATTATTTAATATTACATAAGTAGTGAAATAAGTAATTTGCTTTTGTAGCGTTATAAAAACAAAAAAAAAATATTTACAGTTGACTTTTTAAAGCGTGTGAAAAAGTATGAAAAGTTAAATCAAAGAAAAATAAATAAAAAATTTGAAAATTGAAAAAAAATATATATTTATGTATATCAAACAGACATTCTAATAAGTAACACCAAGAGATCATTGCCAAACTTTTTGAAACTGAAAACTATACTGTAACTAGTGTTAGTTTTAAGCCGTGGCCACATTCGACGCAAAAACGTGAGCAACTCTTTTGAGCGCCAAATTTGTAAAATGTTTATAAAATTTACATACATAATTATTAAACTGCTGTTTTATGAAATTTCAAATTTTTTTTTTCATGAAAGTGCTGCTTGGTGTCTGATTTTTTTTTGTAAATTTCAATATATTTAGAATTTCAAAATTTCAAATATTTTTTTTTTTTCATGAAAGCGCTGCTTAGTGTTTGATTTTTTTTTTTGTAAATTTTAGTATATTTAGAGTTTGTTTAAAAATTAAATTTTTTTTTAATAGAAAGTTCTGGCGAGGAGTCTGTTTTCATTTATATTTCAAAAACTAGAAAGTGTAATTTAAGCACCTATATGTTAGAATTCTTGTGTTACGAGCAGCTTTTTTTAAATCACCGTTTGTTTTTTTATTTTTTCAAATTTGAGATTAAAAATTATGAAAAATAATTAAACAATTTTTTAAACTTTAGCAGCCGTTAAGCAGGTTCTAGTGTTTAAAAATTATTTTTGAATAATCAAATGAGTGTAAATAAAACAAATTCTAAAAGTATTCGAACTTACAAATTTCCTAACCTAACAAATTTTTTTTCTCGAAGGCTGCTAACTCGAACTACAACATAGTTAGCATATTTTATTTACAACTAGCGCACCGCAATTTAAAATACAAAAAAAAAGTCTTTAAAAAGTGCAAATGTTGAAAAACAGAAGCTGCAAGGCGGTTTATAACTAATTTGCAGCTGCTTTAACCTAAAAACTTCAATTAATTCCAATTACATTCTTATATACATACCTACCTATATTGATATTTAATTTTTTACGCTATATTTTACGTATACGAAATAATTTTTTCCAACAACAAAATCCAATGCGCTTAAACTTAGCTGAAAATACAAAAAAAAAAATTAAATTTAATTAAAAGAAAAAAATTAAAATTGATTTTTTTTTACAAATTAAAAAGAATTTTAATTAAAAATTATAATCAAAAAAATTAAAATTAAATTTTGTCTTAATTTTTTTGAATTATTTTTTTAAACTGAATATTTTTAATAAAATTATAATTAAAAAAATTAAAATTAAATTTTTTCTAATTAATTTTTGAATTATTTTTTTTAAACTGAATATTTTTAATTCTGAAAAAAAAATTAAACTTCTTTTTAATTTTTAAAATTATTTTTTTTTTAAATAAAAAACAAAAAAATAAAAAATTAAAAGAATACAAATTTTTTTAAATTAAAACAAAATAAAAAACTTAAATAAGATAAGTGAAGTCTTCGCACAGTGAATGTGCTGCTAATTCCATACTAATGTTAAATTCTTATTTAAAAGCAAATATACAAATATAAGTATTACATATACACAGACATGCATACAAAGTTGCAGGGGCGTAGTTAGTGTAAGTTGTTAAGCTTTAGTTATATATAACATGTAAATTATTTTATTTAATTTTACTTTCGCTTAAATTAAGTTTTGAAATATGTATTAACAAAGATTAAACTAATAAGTGGTAAAGTCAAAACAAAAAAAAAACAAAAAAAGCTAACGAAAACTTAAAAAAGTAAATCTAAAAAAATGCTAATTATAACGGCAAACTAAAGTGCAGCAAATACACACATACATACTTAAGCGAAATTTCTTACTCAACAAACAAAAGCAATATTGAAATTTACGAGAGAGTCGAAAAATTGCAATGAAAACCAATGAAAATTTATCAAAAACAAACTTTTTTGCTTGCAAAAAAATATTTAAAACACGCTTTTGAGTTAAATTCAAGCAGCTAAATGAACACTGACTGATTGACAAGTAGCAGCTTTGCGTAGCATTACGACCAACAGCAAATCATTTAGCAATTAAAGAGTAAGTGCTTTTGACATTGAAAAAAATATACATTTGAATATTCATTTTGATATTTTATTGATCAAAAAAATCTACCCGCTCTAATGTAAATATATATTTTTTTCATTTGATAATGATTTCTAAAACATTTTACACATTACTACTTTCCTTCACCAAATTCACGGACTTGATTTTTCGAAAAAAGTAAAAAAAAATTAAAAACTTTTTTTTTAATTATTCTTTTGTTATTCAAACTTTGCTTTGCTGTTGTGTTGTTTGCATTGCTTTATCTCTTTTTCTGTTTTCAAATGTTCGAATTGTCTTAATTTATATTTTTATCGAAATTTCCCAAAAAAAAAAACTTAAAATTATTGGTATGTTTTAAGTTTATATTCCATATAAATTCGTACTTATGGGTACAAGTTAAATATATTATTGCAGTTAGTTTAAAATTAGACAAACAAAAAACAAATGTAAAGAATAAAAAACAATTTATAAAATATTACATTTTTAGTTTTATTTTCACTAAATATTTTTGTTAAGTTCATTTTATATTTTTTTGTAATATTTTTAAGTTTTTCATTTATATACATAAATCTAATATAAATTTTAATCTTTTCGCATGCTCAAAGTAGTCCAATAACTGTTTTTAACGCAAGAAAACAAATACGTTCCACTTTTGGATCGTAAATATTTCTTCTCGGATGCTCAAAGTGGTTTCATAGACTTTTTTATGCAAGCAGACACATACGTTCCACTTTTGGATCGTATAATTTTTTCTTCTCGGATGCTCAAAGTAGTCCATAAACTGTTTTTAACACAAGAAAACAAATACGTTCCACTTTTGGATCGTAAAATTTTCTTCTTCCTGCTCGGGCCTTTTTCGATCAAAATAAGTCTAATGTACGTAAAATATTTCAGAAATGTTATTTTGTAACATTTTCACTACTTCTACACGAAATATACGTATACATATATAAAATAACGGTCCTATGCATAATATATAAAAATATGTGTCTATGTACATATGTAACGACTACTTTGGATTTATACGCTCCTCGCTTACCGGGAAACTTATTGGTACACTTTGATTTTTTGCCTTTTAAAAGAGAATAAATTCTTCTTACTCTCTTATCAACAGAAAGGCCCGAAGAGAGTATGAAACATAGCAAATAAAATTAGAGATACAATAGGTGGGTCGCTTTGACGTAAACATTTCGTATTCAGTGTGTTCGATGAAATATTATCTTATCTTATTTTAAGGGTACATCATAGATGTCCAAAGAGCAAAAAACGGCATATTAATTTCTATATAAAAAAATTAAATATTTTATTTATACATTTTATTTATGGTTTTATTATTCCAAAGATACATACATATGTATAATAGAATGGTTTTTGTTTCAAAAGAAAATATTCAAAACTCGGCCATTATGACGTCATATTCGGCAGCCCCTCGAAAAAAGGTCTCCCGGTTTGACGCAGAATTTCTTACGGGTTCATCAAAAAGAAAAAATAAAATACGTGCTTTAGTTAAGACCATAAATTGGGTATTGGACGAAGGAAACACAAAAAAGTGAAAGTAGTATTTTTGGCAGACTTTTTTATAAAAAAATGAAATTTTTTTTTGAAAAATTTTTATTTAGTTTTTATTTAGTTTTTTTATTTTATTTTTTTTTATTTTTTATTTTTTTTATTTTTTTTTTATTTATTTTATTTTTATTTTTATTTTTATTTAATTTTATTTTTATTTAATATTTTTTGTTTATTTTATTATTATTTATTTATTATGTTTTTAATATTTTTTTATTATTTTTTTATTTTTTTATTATTTTTTTTTATTATTTTTTTTTTTGATTTCTATTTATTGAAATAGTTGTAATTGAAAAATCAGTTTCGAGAAAAACGAGTTCAAAGTTTTAGCTGAGCTCGAGCGTGCAACTTTTCAAAGAGAGGCTGTATCTCCATTACTAATATATTTTCCGTTTCAACTTGAGAAAAATATTCTAGAGGTATTAAATAAAACTATACATTTTTTTTTGTTTTTTGAAGCCGTGAAACCCATTTAACCCCTTAAGTGGTAATTTTTCACTTGCAGAATTCGTTTTATTTCTACGCAATAGGTATTCTCAAAAATACTTAAAATGTGGCTTAGGTTAGGTTGATATTCGAGAGACCACGTAGCTTAGTTGAAAAAATATTAAATAATTATTCATATATAAATCGCTAATTATGCTTGATTTATTGCTCATTTGTCAAAAGTATACAATTTTCGTTATCCTACCGCTACATTAACATAAAAAAAAAGCGAAATTGAGTTTTTTATTGCTTACGATTCACTACATCATATTACATACAAATGTAGAAAATTTTCAGCTTCCATTGTCAGATATTATCAATATATAACCATTTTATAACCAAAACTCAAATTTTGCTTCAATAAGAGTGGTTTCTATTATATCGTTTTTCCTTCGCTTGTCAACTTTTAAAAAGTGATGTTATGTTATTTTGCATTTTAGGTGTCGATTTACTTATTTCTTGTAAAAAATAGGCATCGAGCTTTATTTGTGTCTCTCATGCAAAGCATTGTGATTAACCTTTTTCGCTGCTAAATATTTTAAGCTCGAATGCAACTTCTCTTCACATTGAAACATTTCACCAAATTTTACTAATATTTTCTCCAATCACTTATATTCTTAAAGTCGACTGAAATGGCAACCGTCAATAACGTCACAACACTCACAACAAACACAACAACGGCACTCCTCACCGCCAACACCGCCACCAAAACCATTGTCACTGCAACGGCAAAAATCACAACCACCAATATTTTACAACAACAACAAATGAAACGAATGCACAAATTGTAATTGAAACTGTAATAACAATAACAAAAACAACAACAACAATTGCTGTTGTGCAGCAGCAACTTTGCGGAACAGCAACAACAACAACTAATAAGACTATCAAATAGCCTGCGCAACAGTTTTATTAAACGCTTTCGTACAATCACACGCGGCGATTAGTGTGTGAGTTTTATGAAAAAAAATTAAAAAATATATAATAACGGTAATATGTATATTGACTCTAATATATTGAGTAGCGTAATTCTTAAGACACAAAATTCGCTAAGTAATCAAAAAAAAAAAAGAAAATCCTTGGACTAAGTTTGCGCACATTGCAGGATTTTTCTTTGTACTAACATATTTTAGAATGTATGTATATGTATGTATATTTATTTTTGCTTTAAGTTCTTACTTGTTTTTAGGTTATGTTGAAGTTGCTCAAGCTTTTGTACTTAATAATTTTAAAAATATATTTATATATTTAATATTTACCATACAAATTGTTCTAGTGCATGGAATCCAAAATGAAAAGTCAAAATTTAATATTTAATTTTAATGTTTTCAGTTTAGTAAAGCAATTCAAGTGTTAAATATATAAATAAGTTAAATACTTTTAAACTATTTTTATATTTAATAAAATATTGTATAGTTTGTTTAGTGAATTATTACAAGGCGTCACCTAAAATGCAAAACAACGTGTCGTCAAAAATCATGCATATGTAGATGTAGCATAAAATTTTCAACTTCCACTGGCAGATATAACCAATATATAACCATTTTATAACCAACATATAACCAGTATATAACCAATCTATAAACAATATATAACCATTTTATAACCAAAACACAAATTTTGTTTCAAAATGAGTCGTTTCTATTATATCGTTTTTTCTTCGCCCTTAAACTTATGAAAATTGATGTTACGTTATTTTGCATTTTAGATGACGAAGTTTTCTTGCTAAAATGTTGCAAACAATCCAAAATAATGGAAAATTTCAAAATACCAAATTAAATATAAAATCGTATAAACAAAAAATTGTGTATTTTGAATTTTTTTTATCAATACATTTCATACATAAGTATACAAGTAATTATAATGCATACATAACTGTATATTTATGCAATTAGTGATATAGACGAGTATATACATACATAAATTTTATATTTAATACTATATATATTTAAAAAAATTAGAAATAAAAAATTAAAAAATTATAAAAATCATAAAAATTACCAGAAAAATCTATAAACATACATAACTAATGAAATAACATTCCTAATTAGTTTATAAGCAATAAGTAATGCATTTATAATCAAAACGCTGAAAGCGTACTAAATCGAAAGCCAACTAAGCAATGAAATTGTAAACGAGAAAAAAACAGAATACAACAACAAAAACAGCAACACAATCAAAATGTGAACCAAAAAATTTAAATTTTTTTCTCACAAAAATCTATTTTATTTTATGGTTTTGTTTATAGTCAAAAAGCGTCTTCAAAATATCACTTCGAGACTTAAAGAAATTTTATTATTATTATTACACACAATTATTTTTTAATATATTTTGTGCAAAAAAAAAATTCTACTTGATTCTACTTTAAAGCGTTTCATCGATCAACACGCGGCATATTTTCAAAAAAAAACAAAAAATTATATAAAAATTTATTTTTTTTCAATATTTTAGTTGGGTTTCATCGATCAAATAAAAATATAAAAAACTATTATTTTTTCAATATTTTTCCTTCATATAAAAAATTAAATATTGTACTGAAAAATGTTTTATAGTTCCAAAAATATATATTCTGCAAAAATTTTGGGAAATTTTGGTCGGAAAATATTCAAATATCTCGGGAATAACGACGCCATTTCCGAAAGTCCCTCGAAAAAAGCTGCCTCCGCGTGGACAGCAGAACTTCTTTTTGCAACATCAAAAGTAAAACAAAACACAAAAATGCGAGTTTTAATTTAGACCATAAGCAAGATGGACGAAAAAAAAAACAAAAAATGTGAAAATTGTATTTTGGCAGACGTTTTTACAAAAAAAACCAATTTTTATGAAAAGTTCTATATTTGTTTTGAAGAGATTATAATTGAAGAAAAAAATCTTTGTTCAAGGGTTTGTTTATAACTCGAAGACCTGTGTAAAATTTCAGGCTTGTATCTCCAAAACTAATACTCGGATGAACCCATGTGACCCCTTAAGATTTTTAGTTTTCGAGTTTCCCCCACAGTTTTGGAATTTTCTGGTATGCAACAAATATCTTTGCATACTTTCAGGTGCTATTTTCAGATATTTTAGTTGTAAATATTCGTTTATTTGTTAATGTCAATCAATTTGTTTTTTTTTTTACTCAAGAGGAAAGAGTTGCATATAAAGATGTCTAAACCATTTTTATAGTTTCGTCGACTATTTTCCGCAGTGAGTCCAACTATTGGTTCGGTTACTATATATAATTTCATTTGATGACAACAACTGATCTTATTGAATTTTGTCGCAGCCGACTTCACACTTAACATTTTGAACGTTAATTATTTGAACAGCTGATATATAAATGCTTGTTTATATTATAAAAAATCCTCTTACATTTTTTGGAGTATTTTTTGTTTGTTGCCCTATCGAAGATGGAAGGTATTTTACTGTTTTACTAAGAAAAGAGTAAAAATTCAGTTCAAGCAGGGTGAAAATGATGTAATGTGTACGGAGGGGATGTGTTGACCGAACACTAATACCAAAAATGGTTTGCAAAATTTCATTTCGGAAATTTCGACCTTGAGGATGCACCACATTCTGGGGGAACTCTTGAAGCCAATGCAAATAAAATTAAGTCGATAGGTTGCTGGAAGATTAAATTTGACTAACGCAACCGTTCACAAGCACATTAAACGTCTAGGATTAATTACAAAGCTTGACATATGGGTTCCTCATGTTCCTACAAAACGAAATTCACTTTAACGACTGTGATTTGCTTATCAAACGTCGAAAAGGATATCAATTTTTTTTGTTTATTTATTTGTCGGTTTGGTGGAATTACAAAAGTAGGTATTTATTTTGAGCTTTTGTATCACAATAGAAAAGGTGTAGTGTTCCACCAGGATAATGCGCGACTCGTCAAAAGCGTTTGCAGTGTGAATGGGATTTGCTTTCACACTCTTCTCCAGACCTTCGGACTATTACTTGACCGGCACAAGTGGTAAAAGTCTGGAAAATGAAAAACGATAAAAGAACCATTACCTCAAATCAAGATCTTAAAAGCCATTTGCAAAATCTCAAAACGAGGTGACCGTAGTTTCGAAACCCCAATTTCAATGCCACTTTTCTATTCATGAACAAAAAACGGTGCTGGTTGACATGATTCCATACCTTGTACTGATCTATAACAAACAAATTTAAAAAAAGTTTCATAAATTCGTTAACGGATTGACTTGCCAAAGAAAAAGAAAATACTTACAAAATGGCGTCGACTTTGAAAAAAAATTTACACCCTTTTTATCTTTTCGAATTTTTTAAAGCAGCGATAAAGCGATAAAGAGATGTATAACAAAGATTTTTTTATCAAATTTTAAAGGAATCGCTTAAGTATAACTTGAGATATCATGTCAACCACCTCAAAAGAAGTTGTTTCGAGAAAAACGCGTTTAAGGAGAAGTGGATTTCTACGGGTAAAAAATAGTTTTTTTTCAACAATTTTGTTCTCATTCATAAACATACACTATTATCAAAGAAATTCTGAAATTTTTGGAAAAAAATATCTTAAATTCGTGCATTGCGACGCCGTTTCCGGTGAACTCTCAGAAAAAAATGCACCCGCATTGGCAGGATAACTCTATAAAGGATCATCTGAAGTGAAAAAATACCTTAACTTGGACGCAGGAAATTTTTGCAAAAAAATTAAAATTTCGCGAAATTTTTTTTAAATAGTTGTAATCGAAAAAAATCTTTCGTCCAAGTCTTTAAGAGTCGTATCTCAAAGATATATGTAAAATTTCATGAAGATCGTTTGAGTAGTTCTCGAAAAATCTTGCCAACCGACTACAAAAACACAGTTTCAAGAAAAACGCGTTTAAAGACGGCGCACATGGCCTAGCTAGCCTCGAACGCACAAGTTCTCAAAGCTGCATCTCCGAAACTTTTACTCGGACCAACTTGAAACTTTAGGACAATATTCTAGAGGTATTGTCGAATTTAATAAGACAATAAAAAATTAGATTTTTTGAAACCCATAAACCTATGTAACTTCTTAAAGTTTTACGGTAACTTTCACCGATACAGTTGCCACGATACTAAAACGGCTATAACTTCGGAAATGTTTTGAATTTTGAAAAGTTCTTTAAATGAGATATTTTTTAATACCTAAACTATCGAACTATGAAAAAAAATATTTTTTTCTTCAAATCTCTAGACTAGAAAACCGCCATAAAAAGTTATACCAATTTACAACTGACAACTCAACTAAATAGAAAGTTGTGCGTAATAAGAGAATAAGTTGTGTCTGTCTGTCAATCTTTTCGCAAACATTGGTTTACATTATTTTTTGTGTTTGAGACATTAAATATATCTATTATTTTCTTCTCCCCCTTTTTCATAATATTAGTCAATGTGTTGTCAATATTTACTAAAATCTCTTTCACGTGCTCTCTTATTTGGTTATATGCGGACTTACTTTACGGAAAGGTTACTTGGAAATATTTGATTTTCTTATTTTGTAACTTAAACTCGACACATACATATAAATGTTTGTACATATAGTAATTATATCAATGAAAAGCCATAAATATCTGGCAGCAAATAATAATTCAGCAGCAGCTGTGAGCATATCACTTATGTATATCTTATAATAATTAATTACCCAAAGGCATACTTAAGCAATGTTACTTTATAGAATTTACAAAACCTTTCTTTGCTTGTGACTTATCTAGTTTATTGCTTATTGATCAATACAAAGTAAGCATGAACTTAAATAATAAAATTGTAAGCGAAACGCCTTGATTAGTTGTTAATTTATACAATTTGTAATTAATCACAAATCTACTTAGGAAACCCACACACACATATATTCTTATACATACACATATGTAAGTGTGTCCATATGGACATGCAAGTAATCGTTAAGCGTAAAACTTTTGCAATATCGTATTCTTAAATACATAGTGTTTATTACAATCGTTATTTTATATCGTATTATGGTAGTTAGTAGTTAGCGCGACCGTTTATTAGAATTGTATACAATTAAATTCAAGCGCAATAAATCGCAAGCAATTTTGTATGAAAATGTTTATTGTTGTTGTTTCTTTCTTTCTTTAACGTTGTAATGAGTAGCGCGAGACCTTTGTCAGGTTCTTAAAAAGGTCATAAAATATTCAAAAGCCTAACAAAAAACTGCTTTGGTATCAAAATTTGACTTCTGGTTAGAAAAGGATCCTCCGAGTTCTGAAGACAACAGCATTTGTGTAATGAGAGGATGAAAAAGGAACCTCAACAAGTAAATTGAAATAGGTAAGTTGAAAACTTTTTTTAGAACTCAAAGAAGTCATATTCCGTTTTACTCGCTAGTTTTGAAATACCGCCCTGAAAAGTTTTACCAATTTACAACTGACAACTCAACTAAATTAAAAGTTGTAAGTCGTGAGAAAATAAGTTGTGTCTGTCTGAAGGATTTTTGATAAAAAATCGTTTAAAAATTAATTATTATGTTCCAGGGTAACCGCTTTCTGACATCACTCTATTAAAAATGCAGGTCAATTTCGCTCCTTGATTTGAAACAGCGCTGTCATTATTTAGTAACTGTTCAATTTACTCCTAACTCTTTGGAAACTACTCTTTATAATTGATAGCCAAGAAATATTATTGCAATTATTAAACAAATAAATAATCACTTTAAATAATTATAAATAAGATTGATCGAAAGAAATAATATTTGATCGAATTTGACCCGGACGAGGTTAGCATAATATTTTTTACATTCATGAGAAGTTTCATCTCTAGATATCAATTAGTGTGCGTTTGGCAGTTGCCTGTTTACGACGCGAAAAGTTCGGCTGGCGATTTTTACCAAAATAAAAAATGTTACAACCAATTCGCTAGATAGGTAGGTTGCCTTTTATATTTATCGATTAGAGATCAAAAACAAATATTAATCATCTGAAATTGTTTTATTGCTTTTAAAAATAGGCTCTTTACACTTTTGCATGCCTTTGAAGAAAATTTCGAAGCATTTTTCTCACTCAGATTGAGCTATCTCCAAAACATCCGTCTTGAACGCTTCACCGCCTTTTGAGGTGTCGAAATAGGTCAACCTTTTATTTTATTTTTTACGAACGGAAGTAAAAAGAAGTCATTCGGTGCCAAGTTAGGACTATGCGGTGGATGACTTATCAAATACATGTTTTGAGGGCTCAAAAATACAGTTGTTGCAGTCGATGTGTGTTGATCCGTCTTCTGTGGTTGGTTTTCCTGATTTCTAGAAAGACAACTGGCAAATAGATAGTTGTGTATCACTCAGAATTTATTGTTCTGCGTAAATCTAGTGGTATGATTGTGATTTCCAGTTTTTTCAGAAAAAAAACTCTCCACAATTTGCTTAAAAGTGATTCATGCGCGAACAACTTATGTTGGATTCGTCTAATCTTGAAACACCTATGCAGTCGATTGCGGTTTATTTTCGGGATCATACGTATAAATCTAGATTGCAACCTCTGGCACGATGTCATAGACGTATGTATTTCGGTGCCCGCTACCGTTTATTCTATTTTTTAACATTTCTCTCGACCAATCGACATGAGTCGTTTTTGAGCAATCGACAAATTGTGTGTCGACAAAGTGAAAATAATTTATCTACCTTTAAATGTTCATGCAATATTGAATATATGCTGGTTCCTCTAATGCCTACAGTTGTTTTTGAAGGACGTTCATTGCGAACAGTTGAATTTGGTTCATCGATACACTGTTGCTGAGATAATACACTTCGAAAGTTGTAAAATTAATCGCGCCAAAATGTTTGCAATTTAAATCCATTTTTTGGCGGAAATGAATATTTTAAGTTACTGTAAACAACATAAATAGTTTTGAGTATGTATAACATCAAAAATGTCAAACTTTGCGATTGCGAGTTGTGAGTTGTCAGATTGCCAGATTACTACGTTTGCCAAACACGAAATATAAAAAGCAGTCTACGTATTTATCACTTCTACAAAAGCGTGGAAAATGTTGCAGAAGTGTTTTGTAGAGTTTACTTTATCACGATCCCACTTATTTAAGTGGCACAAAGCGGTCAATGAAGGTCGTGTTCCACCTCTGTTAATGACGTTAACATGGAAAAATTAGTAGACATCAAAGATATGGCAGAGGATCTCAACAACTTTTAAGGTCGTTTTCTCAATGTCTGGTAACATTTGGTTATAAGAAAGCTTCGTTACCGATAGAAAGAGTATTGATTAGGTTAACCAGAACTTAATTGACAGATGACTAAAAACCAGACATTGAGAAAACGACCCATTATTGATAGACTCAACACATTTTAGTTAAAACTTTGGGTATGAAGCGTGTCAGCCCTTACCAAAAGACCTGAATTTTTTGTAAAAGCGACGTCGAGTGCAATTCGCAGCAAATATGTTAGACAACATATCTAGTGGGCCTGTATACATCAAACTCATAATTACTGGTGACCAGACGCCGGCTTATGAATATGATGTCAAAACCTAAAATGAGCCGAAACCGAAAAAAAAAAACAAAATTTCGGTGAGGCATTGAAGGCCAACCCAACCAAACTCTATAAGTCACGAATATATAGCTATATAGAGCAGAGGCATGGACGATGACAAATATCTGATGAGTCAACGTTACGAGAGAAAAGTTCTGCGAAAGATTTATGCTCCTTTGAGCAATAGCATCGGCGAATATCGCATTCGATGGAATGATGTACTGTTCGAGTTATACGACGGCATTGACATAGTTCTAGACATAGACTATGCTGGCTAGATCATAACATCCGAATGGACGAAAACACTCCAGCTCTGAAAGTATTCGACGGAGTACCCGCCGGGGGAAACAGAGGAAGAGGAAGACCTACACTCCGTTGGAAAGACCAGGTGGAGAAACACCTGGCTTCGCTTGGAATCGCCAATTGGCGTCACATTGTAAAAAGAAGCAACGACTGGCGCGCTGTTGTTAACTCGGCTATAACCACGTAAGCGGTTTCTACGTCAGTAAAGAAGAAGTATGAAGGCCATCACAGCCGAGGCTTATAACAAGTATATGGAAAATTGGATTGCTTTGGCTGAGAAGCCTATTTTGAAGGGAATAATAAAGATTTTGTATTAAAATAAATGAAAAAGTAGTTCTTGTTTTTCAGTCTGGGTCAAATGTGGTCAATTGGTACGTTAAAAAGTAAGTAAAATATTAAAAAAATAAATAATCTAAAGTAATTGAGCTAAAAAGGCACACAATTTTTTTTATAATTTTTGAATCTTATTATATATAATTTTAAAATTTTTTTCCTTGCAATAAAATATTTGAATTAATATTTATTTTTTAAAGACAGTGCAGTAAGACAATCACGTATAAATAATGCAGCTTCTCACAACTATAACTATATATGTATGTGTATGTACATTTCTATTATAATTAAGTATTTATGAATATTGACAAGCATCATTTGCATTGGCTGTGTGCAAACTATTTTTTAAATGTGTAGAATCACATAAAGTCTTACAGAGAAGATACATATTTACATATTTATCAATTTTCATACGAACAAACATTCAACTTATAAACAAGCTCTTGCATAAATCTACCATTTACAAGCTTTTCAAGCGATATTTACTGTCTTTCTACTTATTAGCGCAAATTTCGCTTTCATTCTACACACACATACCTACAAATAAAAAGAACTATAAAGTGTGTGAGTGACTATCAGTTGCGGAAGAATTTGAACTACTTATATAACTAGTTCGGGTAAGAGCAGCCCAGCACCACAAATACAAGCACATCAGAACCTGCCTAACACGCTGCTGTTTTGTTTTGTCATTTTGTCAAAGCGGTAGCAACAAATTAATGGATCAAAAGAATCATGTGAATGCCAGGTCATGCGGTTAAATAGGGCAAATGACGCAAGAGGTGTTTAGATAAAAATAAATAAATACATAAATTATAGGAAAGGTAGCGCTAATTTTGGCCACAGGCGGTTAGGTACTAACACAATCAAACTTTGTATTTCTTTTACCAAATTTCATGTGTGGAATCGTTGCGAATGCGGGAAAGGCTTACGAGAAATACAAAGCCTTAAAAGATGGTCGAGAGTTCGTTGAAGACATACCTCGCTCTGGACGACCTTAGACCGCTTCAGCTGATGAAAATATTAAAATAGTGAAGGATATGGTGCTTGAAAATCGTCAGGTAAGTGTTAGAGAGATGGCAAGAAAGCTCGACAAATCGTAGGCATCTGGTGGGGGTTACTTTGAAGACGATAAAATAAATATTAATGAATATCAAACTATTTTGCGTTTTATTTACAATTTTCGGATACTTTTTTGTCACAATGTATGCCACTGCAAATAAGCTGACTGCACTAAAACTTATGATATATTGCAACAAGGCGTGGTCCAAATTCGATTTAGAATATTTTGAAACTATTGTAAGTAGTCATCGTATTTTATAATCTTATTATATAATATTGTATACCAAGGTGAGCGGCACCACACGCAATATTACATTTTTCAACTGATCTACTTGAAAGGCTGCTATATATTATTGTTTTGTGGGTGAGAAAATGGATTGAGTGCTCTTATCTTACGCATATAACTCTGCTACAATTGCAATGTGTTTAAGTCTAAATATCAACTCAATAACTTGTAATTTTAATATTAATATATATGTCTTACTCACCATAGAACACTCAGCGATCTTCTCAACAAGCAATTTTTGAAGAGAATATTTCATATTTGTTGATTCTTCTGTTATAATTCTATCCATTTCTACACAAGTCCAAAAATAGGAAATTTTTATACTTTTTTCATGTTTAGTCGAGGTGAATGCCAAGAGATTTCGACATGAACACATATAAAAGTAACGAACCCTGAAAAAATGTGTTTTTAAATTTTTTTAATTTCAATATATTTAGAATCTGTAACATTATAAAAAAAATAACTAAATTCAATTTAAATAATAATGAAATCTAAAGAGGAAGAAAGAAAGAAAGGAGCCTCGACTAAGGTGCGCAGAACTTTATTTTAAAAGGCTTGAATTACTTCTAAATTTAAAATCGCTACACTGAACCAGAATTGAATGCCATACGTCAAGATCAGCCTAAGTATTTCCTTATAAATTACCAATTTGTTCTTCATGAAAGTAAAAAAGAACTAACCCACAACAACCTCAATAAACTTACTTGTTCTCTTTTAACAAATACTCGCATAACGAAATTGAAGTAGCTTGCAAATTTTAGGATTCTAGTTTATTTCGCTTGTTGAACTACATACGTATATGGTATAGAATAAATACATATTGTATATACAAATCCACTGTCACGTCAAAATCACGGAAGTTTTTAATTGTACTCACATCATGTGCGAGTCTTTCAGATTTTAACTGAGAACACGTGAGAAATTTAAATGAGTAAAAAAAAACAGCAAAAAAATTTCTTTTCAACATTGAAATCCACTATAGAGCTTCTGCAGTAGTGTAGTTGTAAAGTTAACACACATGTTGTTGAAGGTATCATCAGTTTTTGAGATATCGATCCGAAATGTTGCCAATGTCCTCTATTCCCCAAGAAGTGGCTCATTTGTTATAATCGCCGATATCGCTCTACTATTGCATACAGTTGCCATCAGAACTGATTGAACAAAATAAAGTTTAATTTTACTTGAATATTGTTTATATCAAACAACGCTTCTAGAAAGAACTAGCAAAACGTTTTCGGCTGGTTATGCACTGTTTGAACCTCACAGAGAGTTTTGATGATTTTCAGTCACACTAAGAAAGTCCTTCTTTTGGCTTGGAGAACTTGTAACTTTGTAAACAGGCGGCTTTCGAGGGCACAAAAATTTGCCTTTATGGTTTTATGTAAAACTTTATTAGCCGCAGAAAAGCTTTAAAGTTATGTAAAATACGCACCACTAGGCTCTGTCTGAAATAAGTAAAAACTAATTGGATTTTCAAAAGGATCGAACTTTGGCGTAGTTTCTTCATTTTGTTGCGTTGTTGTTGCTTCAATAAGAATCTATATATCACTTTTTTTAATGGTTAGACTAAGTTGGATGAATTATCCCCCAGCATGGTGAAGGAATTATCCTTGAACCGTTTGTACAGTACAGTCCTCTATGAAGCTAGTTGAAAAACTCCTGTGGTTGGATATCAGCTATCGGCAAGACATCCTGAATCTATAACAAACCTCCTTGAGCGTTTTATTTATATTTTCGCTATTTCACCTGGGTGTCGAAAAGTATGACATCCGAGGTGTTTCGCCTTGATCTGTCGAAAGGAAGGAGGAAGTGTTGAGACCATTCTATCACATCTTCTTTCAGATAGTTGATACAGCTGCCGTCCGGTAAGATGTTCAATCGTAACAAAGAATCCCGATCGGACAGTATCAAGTTAGAACAGCCACAACCATTAAAAGATGAACCTTGTTGGGAATTGAACCCTAGACCTCTCCCAATTTACCTTGGGCCAGAAGGACTTTGCGACTGCACAGTTGCTGGTAGTTGACCAATGCTTGCTGAGCTGGTCTGAGGCCCAACAGAGCTCTTTTCCGTTTTCTTTTCGCAGTTATTGAGACTGCAGTATCTGTTCTAGCAAACTCATCAGCCTTACCACTGTCGGTAGGCACCCAAACCAGTCTAATGATAAAATACTTCGAAGCTGGGGTTGGGAGTCGAAACATATCTTCACTAGTCTTGAGCGCACAGCAAGCGAACTCCAGGCTAATATCGCTGCCCTATTAATGGAGTGAATAGTCATCACTCTCCGCAGCAGTAGATTTACTGTTACTTTTAAGACAGCTTCTCTGCTTGGAAAACGCGAAAAGTCTAAAATTGGAGTTAATGAAGAGTTCCTGACAGTATATTCTCCCTCCCTACGCTCCCCGTAAGCTTTGATCCATCCATAAAAAAGCCCACCGCCCCTCTCGTGCAGCTAGTGCTCCCACCCATGCCTCCCCACGACAGTCAGGGCTGGACTATGTGACCTAATAAACCAAGTATTTTGGGATGAAATCAAAGTGGCGAGGATTTTAGAGTGTGCAGGCTCGCAATCAACTAAGTATTCAGATTCTCTAAGCCTAAGGGCAGCTTTCGGGCCATACACCTGGCCATTTTGTTCACCATTGCTATGTGCAGCAAAACGTTCGGTACCTAAGTTGCACATAGTACAAAAACAACAACAGCAATTTGCATACGATTATCCAAAACAACGTGTTAAAGCTATAAACAACAGCGTTGGGCTGTTTCCCCTTTCAATGGACCGCTAATTTTATTGTGATTTCATTGTATTTGATATTTGCATTAATTTCGTCCAGTTCGGTTCGGCGAACGCCAAAAATAGTTGGGATGAAATGAAGCTGAGAGGGTATTAATAAACAGATCTGCCAGTCAATGGCTATATTTAATCTTGTTAACCAGCTAGAAAGACAAGCATGTAAAAATCTTCAACTGTGTGAGTGTGTGTGTGCGCGCTGAAATTGTGCAAGTGTTGATTGGTGTGCGTGTACACATGTTTTTTGCTTTATCTGTCAATGGCGGCGTAGATTTGTTTCAAGGTCAGCACCACTACGCCACACACAAACACACACACATACATATATGCCATACATACTTAGGAAATTTACTCCAAATGGCCAAAAGTGAATTTGATTGCGCTGAACCGGCCTGCTGATAGCAGCTCGCTGGCGTGTAAGTCGCGGAAGATAGCAACCGGCGTTTGTATGTGTGCGTGTGTGTGCTTTTTGAGATGCTATTGCTCCAGCGCACAAACACACATACATAAACACTTATGTATGTGCTTTCGCGCGCGCACACATCGAGAAGGATGTAGAAATTATGCTAATGCAGTGATCATTCCGGTTGGGCTCGCCTGATTTGAATACGAGTATAGTAGTTGGTGCCCGCTTTACTACTCAAGCCGGTTCGGTTCGGTTTGGCTTTGGGTTGCTTCGCTCGCTCCATTTCGCCTTCTATTGGTGGTACTCTGGCGTGCATGTAAATTACAAACAACCAACAACAAAAGCAACAATGAAAGACAAAGCAACTCCAAGCCGAATTAGAGCCGAGAGATATTTCGCAATCGTTTAAAATATCCAAACATATGCACATATATAATTCACTAGGCGCAGGTTTTCGTGCGCAGAAACAGCCAAAAACCCAAAAAAATGAAATAAAATTAAAATCAATTAAAAATATGTTTACAAATTAGCTTTTTATTTGAATTTTGTTGCAACTCTTTCTTTGGCATTTAAAACAGTTGTGTTATTGTGTTTGTGCGCTTGAATTTCGAGCTTATTTTTTACTATTATTATTATGGCTTTTTAATTTACATATGACCTTGAGTTTTCTACACACACAATGCATTCGCTGGTGTCCAACGTCCCGCTTTGCGCAGACTCAACAGCGAAATGAATAATTCGCATCTGCTCCGCTGTAAGGCCATAAATCATATAATTTTATTTGGAAAATAGTTATTTATTTATTATTGTTCGATTATTAGTCGAATGATGTTCTTAATTAATAAACAACTGTATTTGAGAAAAAGTCATCAACAGCGCAGGCGGTCAGTTGGCTGATGGCGATTCGCTTCGCTGAAGTGTTAATGGCATGTCTTGTTGGTTTGTGTGTGTTATACATGTGTGTATGTGCGCGCCTTTAAGTGCGCCAGCTGAAGACGTCAAACCATCTGCGAATGTGGCGCAATTATCGCGCAGGCGCACCCAGCACAAAGCGCGGAATTGCCGACCGCGACACTGTTGCATACTCTCATCACTTGAAAAGAAATAGTAAAAAGAAAAATTATTCAAAAAATAGCATCAGCATCGATGAACTATGCTTTGGGTAAAATGAATGAAAAATTTTGTGATTTATGGCGCTAGCGAAAGGAGTATGCATTGGCTATAAATTAATTTAGTTGTATTTGTAAGTATGTATATGCCTCAACGATTTATTTTCGGTATGTGAAGTTATTTATAAGTATTCGGAGCAATGCATCAAATTTCAAAAGGTTGTGGACACTTTGCGGAAATCCGGTATAATGCTATATTTTTACTTCAAGAGGTAACCCTTAAATACCTTAGAGATTTCATATAGTATCATAAAGTCATAAGTTATAACGAACCGAAAACATGGCGTTGAGAATTGTAATTGCGTAAATTCATGTTTGTATGTAATACAACAACAATATTGAAAAAAAAGTGTTAAAATTTATTATTATATGACAAGTTGTGAGTCCTCTGGCTGTGCATTCGATACAGATTTTTTCAGTGGTGACGATTTTTTGTTATGCTTCGTTTTCATTAGGTCAAAGTCAATCACAATATTAAGTAAAAGCAGTTGACAGTTTGCGCAGTTTGCCAGGAGATAGTGTAACTTGATTATTATTATGGTACATTGTTCCAATATTCCTCTCATGCTTAGGAAGCTCACTGTTCTTGTGTGTCTTTTTAAGAACTTGTCATTCATTCAAAGCGTAAAAAGCAATATTTTTTTTTCATTCAAATATGTCTAACTGTCTGCCTGAAATTGCGAGAAGTTCTTTTCCAAATCTTTAATATGAAGAACACCTTAGCCGAAAGTCATCGTATTTTGGTGAAATATTATTTTCAACATGCTCTAACTTAGTGAATTTGCCAAAGGTGGTTTCATCGATATACAAGTGGTGATTTTGGCTTGGAAGGTGATTAATATCCCTGGCGGCTAAAATGATTTGAATACATGGAACCGGAAGCATTAGTCGACGAAGTTTATTACCAAATACAAGAAGAACTCGCAGAAGCTTTGGAAGACTCTGAAGCAGGCATTTCAAAGCGTTTAAAAACAACAGGGGATACATTCAAAAGCATGGAAATTGGATGCCATTTGAATAGAAGCCAGGAGACGTTTAAAGAAGTGTCAGAAACGCAGCTCGAATGCTACAAAAAAAATAATATTTTTTCATCGCATTGTGACTGCTGATGAAAATAGATCAATTACGATAACACTAAACGCTAAATATCATATGTGAAGCCTGTCCATCCAGCCATATCTATAATGTGCTGTATTTTATGGTTGGATCAGAAGGTAGTGCTGTAAGAGGTCAATTGAAAAGTTCCCGGCTTACCACGTAAAACAAATTTTTGTGGCAAAACTCGTTTTTTTTATACAACATAGTTACTTTTAAGGGTGATATACTGATTTTAGCGACCCTTCAACTTTTCGATACCATTTTTGTAGTATGATATGTTCTTTGCCTCAAAATAGGCCTCAGTTTCGGCGATCAACTCTTCATTCAACAAAAGTTTCTTCGTAGCAGGCATTCTTTTGAGATCTGAGTACTAGAAATAGTCACTGGGAGCCAGATCCAGAGTATACGGTGGATGCGGAAGCGTTTCGAAGTCCAATACATGGATTTTTAGTCATCGTTTTCACTGACTTGTGACATGGTGCATTGTCTTGGTGATACAGCACTTTCTTTTTTTGCGAGCATTTTTCAAAGGTTTCGTCCTTCAAACGGTTCAATAACGCTATGCAGTTTACGTAAGTAAGAATTCTTCAAACGGTCCAATAACGCTGTGTAATAGTCGAAAAACGTTCGATATTTTCGTCGAAATGTGAGGAAATAATTTTCCATCATGACAACGATCGGTTTCTAGTTGCAAGACCACTTCAAAACTATTTTAACACCAGCGGCTGGAAAATGTTGCCTCATTCGTCTGACAATCCAGACCTTGCTTCTTCTAACTACCATATGCCCTCGCTGGAATATGGTTCACATCAGTGCAGGATATCCAAAATTGGCTTGATTCTTGGCCGCCAAGCCTGTTATAGCTTAGATGAGCAATATTTATTAAAATTATCAAATATTAATCGGTAAAATATATAAATGAAAATTGAAATTCAGAATTTAATTTTCAGTTATGAATTAAAGTTGTTAACAAAAGTTACTAGAACCTTACAATAACTGGGTATGTTTGGATTTCCAGTACGGCTCTATGACAAAAAGTACTTTTAAAAGCTCTTCGAAATATCTTTTAGAGCCGTTGTCTCAATGTCTGGTTAGCAGCCCAGATGACAATGTCAATTAAGGGGTTACATGAGTTTACAGGTTTCAAAAAATAATTTTTTATTGTCTTATCAAAGTCTACAACACCTCTAGAACGTAGACCTAAATTCGATCCGCGTAATAGTTTCGGAGATACAAGTAAAGTGCGCCGTCTTTGATCGCGTTTTTCCCGAAACTGGTTTTTGCACTCGGTTGACAAGATTTCTCGACAACTATTTAACTGATCTTCCTAAAATTTTACACAGGTCTTTGAAATACAATTCTTTAAGACGAAGGATTTTTTCCGATCACAACTATTTTAAAATAGAAATGTCGCGAAATTTTCACTGAAATATTAAATTTTTTGTAAAAATGTCTGCCAAAAATCCATTTTTTTTTTTCCTTCGTCCAAGTTCAAAGCTAAGGTTTTAACTAATTACTTTTAACTTTTTTTTACTTCAGATGATTCTGTAGGGTGTTATCCTGCCAACGCGGGCGCTTCTTCTTTCCGAGGGGTCACCGAAAATACCGCAATGGCCAAGTTTAAAATATTTTTTCTCAAAAATTTCAGTTTTTACTTGTTAATAGTATATGTTTGTAACAATATAAAATTGTAATAAAATATTTAATTTTTTATATGAGAAAAAATTGTTGAAAAAAGGCTGTTTTTTACCCGAGGAAACTCATTTAAAACCTTAAATTCGTGTATGAAAAAAGTCTAGGTTAAGTTAATCAGAGCTTAACTGATATACTATATGTATAGCTAGATATAAAGAAAAAGGTTCTCAGAGCAGCATTCCCAATTTGTGAGTGTTAATTACCTTAATTTACTCTCAACTAGATCAAAAAGTTCAGATTCTTAAAACATTCCAAGGGATTTTTGGCCATTACTAAGCGGACTATAAGGTAGAAGTATTCCGATCTACGGCATTGGAGGTTAACAATTAAGAGGACGAAAAAATCTTCTATAAATATAAAACTGATTGATTTTATTTATTTTAATATGAGGGCTTTAAAACTAATTTTAAAGTGACCTTACCAAATGTGGAAAAAACCAAGGCCTGAAATCATTTTAGTAAACAAAGCGATTAATGCTATTAAGACGAAAATAAACTTATAAAACAAGTTAATCAGTTAGTTTAGATACAGTTTCTTAAATAAATGCAATAAAATTTGCTAATATTAATTGATTGCTGTGTCGGAAATTCGCAAGATAAACACAAATGAAGAATATTTAGAACAAGAGGATGTTTATATAAATCATAATTTACGTTAATATTAAGTATAGCTATTAATTTCGTGGAATTCCCAAAGAATAAAATATTAAAGATGTTGTAAGCATATTTTTCAGCTTGAGCGCGCATTAACCATAGCAGAATTAATCAAGTGATACAAATGAGCACCAAAAAGAAAAAGCGAATTCAACCAAAAAATATATTTATTTTTTTATGCATATTTATTTCCGATATACCAATATTCATAGCTAAGAATGCCAATATTTTAGGCAGCCCAACTATTGTTCAGTCAGCGGGCGCATAAATGGAGTATTCTGTGACATTTATGACGCTAGAAATTCTAACTTTATCTCCTTGCAAGTAACTCATCGAAAGCAACAACTACGCGCTGCCAACGTCACAATGACTCCACTAACTTAAGTGTAATTGGGTAGACATACCTGTTATTTGTATATGCAAGTGTATGTATGTATGTCCCACAACCCGAATCTATTTATGCAAAACACTCGAAGTAACTTTTGAGCCAACACACACACACACACATATGCAATGGTATATATGCACACACAAGTATGCAAAGATATGTAGGTATGGGTATGTGTGTGTGTGCGCTGCAGATTAATGAACACGCTCAGCAACTACTTAACTTCAAATCAATATTCACCAACACCTCGGCAACACCGCTGACACCTAACCAACTACACATGGGCAAATGGGTAAATGCATGTGTGTACTTGCCTTTGCCTAGCCCATTGGTGTGAGCGAAGTCGACGGCGCCTGCGTCACCATAGACACAGCCAGTGCCACAGGCAGCGGCAGCGGCAGCGGCAGAGCCAGCGCCAGAGCCAGAGCTAGTGCTAGAGTCACAGGCAGTCGCCGCACCACCGTCACCACCAGCACCATCACCATCAGCCACAACATCAGCAACGCCGAAACCGCCACCGTCACCGTCATCGTAATCGTCGACACGTCCGTCGCTGTGCCGTCAGCAGACCGATTTGAAATTGTTTTCTTGAATCTAGCGAATTTGAAATGCCAAACAGTCGTTGTTAAGAAGTGATTGTGGCCTCACACGCTCAACTCCAGCTCAGCTCAGCTCAGCGCTCAAGTACGGTGGCGAAATCGTTAAAGAAACCAATCAACCAGACAGCAAATTAAACGCCTGTAAACGTTTGTAATATTTCAATTTTGTTAGCTGCAATACGCTGCAAACGCTCGGCGAGCCAAACAAACAAATAAAAAAAAAATTACGAAAAATACAAAAACAATCGTTACAACAAAGACTTTGTGTAATTCCGCGTTTGTTCGTTGAGCTAAATTCGTTGATTAACGCTTTTCGTTTTTAATTACCGTTAAAACGCAGCACACACTCAACAAAATTCAAAAATGAAGTTCTTCAACATGTGAGTGTTTCCTTCTACTTCTACATACATACATACTTTGATAATACTGTTATTTTTAATGTTTTTCGTATTTATTAAATGGACTGCACAATCCATAATAGTTCATGTAAAAGTTGCAATCACGCCGAATTCATGGCGGCAGTGCAGTGAACTTGCTTTGATGTGGCAATCTTGCATATTTAAGTTCCTGAACAGTCAGTACTATATGCTTATATGCAGATATATATAAATATTGATTTTCAAATGCATTGAAGCTTAGAATAGTAATAAGGTGAAGTTGTGCAAAGCAAAGCTGTCGGAAATGCAAACACGCCAAGTATTTGGGTTGGACTGCACACGAGTTCGTGTCTTAAGTCTTTCGATTCTCACAAAGCGCTTGGCAGGTTTACTGCATAAAATATAACTGCATGCGATTATAAGGCAGTGTTAGCTGTGTGCATGCTTTAATGGGTTGAAGAGGACCTTTGAGTTTATTTATTTACATATTTATAGATTATATAAGTACTGCACTTGGGATTGTCTGATTGTCTTGTAGCAATAATATTAAATTTGCATTAAAATTTATTATTTGAGAAGTTGTTTAGTTATATTATCATAAATATTTTTTGTGCTAATATGGAAAAAAATGACTTAAATCTCATATATGTATATGGATAGCTTTGTCAAGAGTAAAATGTAGATGATAAAAAGATTTTTCCAAAAGCTTCGGTGTAATTCGACAATACTTCATTTGTTTACAATATTATAAAATAGGCTGTATACCAAATTTTTATGAAATTGGAAAATGTGTTTTTTAATATAATAATATTTTAGTAATTAAACTTTTTTTTGGTAATTTTAATTTTTTGCTAAAATTAATTCTATAAAATTTTTTTTGTTTTAAAAATATGGTTTTTTGATCTAAAATATTTTATCAATTTATTTATTTTTTTATTGAAAACAATTGAAAACGAGAAAACAATAAAAAGAAAAAGTATTTTTTTTTATTAATTTACAATGTTTTTTAATTTAGAAATGTAATTCGTCAACAAAATTTTTTTTCTGAAAATATGGTTTTTTCATTTAACAATATTTTAGTAATTTAATTTTTTTTAAATCTAATTCGACAATAAATTTTTTTTTTAATATAAGACGTTATTGTTTTTTCATCTAAGATATTTTAGTAATTTTTTTTTATTGGAAAAAATAGTAACCGTGTAAACAATTTTAGGAAAAAATATTTTTTTTTTAAATAATGTTTTCCTATTTTTTAATTTAAAAATGTAAATCGACAATACAAAAACAAAAAATTTTAATTGAAAAAATATGGTTTTTTGATATAGCAAAATTTTAGTAATTTATTTATTTTTTTTAATCTAATTCGACAATACAACTTTGATAAGTATTGGACATAACTCACAGATATGTAAATTTTGTGATCTAAATTATTTAAGTAATTTATATATTTTTTTTATTAAAAACCTTTTTTTATCTAATTCTGTTTTTTTAATATTGGAAAATATGGTTTTTGATTTAAAAATATTTTAGTGATTTAACTCTGTTTTTATTTAAAAAAACGCAAATAGGAAAATAATTTTAAGAAAAAGTATTGCTAACACATATAGCATTTAAACACCATTAAGTTATTTGGAAAAATTCTGGGCATTTTAAAAAATTATCCTAAATTTTTTTGTTACGTTTTCTTAGGTTCAAGAAGTATCACACTATATTTATTTCTTTAATATTAAAGTCTTGTATGTATTAATTTATTTCCTTATTTTTAAACTGTAGAAAGTATTGATGACACTTATTTACAGGCATTTTGCGACAGTGATGTTAGTGGCTGTGTTTTGGTAATTTTTGCTTGCTAAAACCGAAAATAATAGTAAAAAAATTCCAATTTTTTTTTGTCTTTTAGTCAAAAAATGTAGGGATCAAATCACTACGATTTACTTAAATGATAAAAATAGCTGTATGTGATGGAAAATTTTTGAATTTTGAATTTTTGAACTCAAATTCGTAGTCAGGACACCTCAAATACGCCACATACCTCCTACCATATTAGTATATTTTTTTCCGTTTTGTTGATCAGTGTATTTTTTAAAATATTTTGAAAAAAATTGCATTATTCGCACTTATTGTTTGTTCAACTTAATACTGGATTATTGGTCAGTCGAAATTTTTTTTCAGATTTGTTGACTAGTGTAATTTAAAAAAAAAATTATTCAATTTATTATTGTATTGTTAGTTGATTTTTTTCATAATTTTTTTGTTTCTTTTCACAAATCAAAAAGTGTTGTTTAGCGTATAGCAAAATGTTTAAGACTTACCTTACTTGTACTTAATTTGCCTGTGTGAAATAAACTAAAAAGATCACACATCTGCTTAGCTGCTACTGAAAAACTAATCAGTACATTAATAATAATTTATAATTTATATTTCTTTAAAAAAAAAGCGAATTATGAAAAGTAAGGTAACAAATTGCCCACTTTTCGTTTTTTTACTTCTTCGCTGCGCTCCTTAGAATGCCGAAATAGCTAAAAGCACTTAATACACATACCTGTTTCTAACCTTTTTCCCTTTGAGCATATTTATGCTAAATGAGCGCATATAAATCTCATTTTATTTGAGAAAACATAACCTAACTTAACATAGTTTTATGTGAAATATACATTTTTAAGCATAAAGTTTACTATAGAACTTAAGAAATTCTTAAAATATTATTTTGCAACTATAAATTACAAAATGAATAAATAATAAACAATGCATTTACTCAAAAATTTATTAAAAATCTCAATTAAAAAGTAAATAAATTTGTATATTATTAGTATTTACGATTAAATATAACTGTAGAATAACTTTCAACCAAATAAAAAAAAAATAAGCGTTTTGTTGTATAGTGTAAATGTAGACTCCGTGGCATTCGACTGCAAAAAGTAGTAATTTGATTAAATATTTCATAAAAATTCGCCAAATTTATTTACGCTTCTACTATATCTCCAAAATAAAGTTACGTTAACAATTTTGTATGAAATATTTCGTAAACACCCATACATTCAGATATATCTGCAGCCTATTTCATAATCACAAAATGCAGCCTCAACTTTCTTTGGTTCAAGGCAAGCAATGATAATCACATATTATTCTCGTAAATTGTATTCTGCATAACTTGCTGCACACCACAACCTCATCTACGCGGCGACTCATCGAACAAGTCTAAAATTAACTGTTACTCGGCAAATCGTATGCATTATTATATAACCAGCAAAGATTATCGCCGGACAAACATGTTATTTAATTTCTTGAAACTTACTTGTTTCCCATGAGAAATCAACGTAGCAATTTTATTCGAAAAAGAAACAAAAACTTCAAAACAGATATCAATCCAAAAACAACGCAAACAACAACAACAACACAAATTGACGCTACTAAAAGAAGATTTGTCTATTTGAACTTTACTATTCACTTTAAATTAACATTAATGGTTAAAATGGCAAAGTGCAAAACTGGTTGCAGACGAAAACGAAAAACATTTCAAGAAAAAACTTGACGCTGAAAAAAAAAATACTCAACAAGAGGCGCTGAAAATAAGACAAAAATGCAGAAGACACAATGTACCAAGTACAAAAAGTACGTCAAGAAGCAATGCCACAGCGCAGCCACAATGCTTGGTTATTGCGAAGAATTGATTGAAAAAAGGTAGAGGCGCAGCCGGAGGGGATGTAGGCAGTTGTAGCAGCTGCATTTGTAGCAGCAATAAAAATTCAATTAATTTTGCCGAAATTTGATAAAATAAGCACAAAAACGTACATATGTAAAAATGAATATGTATTAGACGCGTATCATTGAAAATATTATTGAAGTCGAGTTTTAATACTCGCAAAATGAATAAAATTTGTTGGAATACAAAATTAATTGCAGAGAAAAATGCTTAAACTTGGCTTTTGGCAAAACAAGTTAGAAAGTGTGCTACTACTTGGTGTTAAAAAAATTAAAATTAATTATTTATTAATATAAATATAAAGAAAAAATAAGTTGAAGTTTGATTAGAAATACGAAAAGACTTTTTCGACTAACCAATATTATTTCTAGTAAGCACGAATTTTGAAAAGGCAGAATTCACTCAAACCAACCAACGTTGAATTGATGGACTTGAACATATGTAATTCAAAAATCCTAAGTTTTCTTGCAGTATATGTATTTCAAAACATAGACTTAGACGTCGAGAACCACTGCTTGTTTTTAAGAATATTTTACTATCATGACTATTGGAATTACAGTTCGCAATTAAGATCAAAGTGTACGAGAACATATATTTTTGGAAAATCAACTTCAAACGAAAATGCGAACAAGTGATAACATGAAATACTGCACTTGGGCTTACTTTGCTATATCGTGATTTTTTACAGTGTATAATTCAAATGTTGATTTATTTTCCTCAAAGCTGACCCAAAAGATATGTAGAATCATGCTTGAAGTCGATCAAAGTTGTATATTGTTTTCAAGAAGCTCTTAATATTATACACATCTTGAACGAATTTTCTTGGAGAACTTTGGTGTCACCGAACGCCCGTGCATATTATTGTGACACTTTCTATTATAAGTTTTCTGAAAATTATGTGAAGAGTTAGTTAGTCATACACTATATACCTATGCCACATGTTGGAATCTTCTTGTTTATTGACGTAAACACCGCTTTTCGCTGTTTGGCGCACATATTGGAATATTCCCTTAAATTATTTCAATATGTCATTATAGACAATATCTAAGATGATTTTATTTTAGAAGATTTTGTTCAGAGAGCAGTGAGTGGTACTTTTAGTGTGATCATTTCGTAATTTCCACATTAGCAATTCGTTAACAAGAATGAGTCGAAAGTGACTAAGAGTCCGCCATAGAACTCGTATTTGGCACCACCATATCTGCGCTCCTCAAAGAATATTCTTCAACGAGGAAAAAACGTTGCACCGAAACTACAATATCCTTCGCAAATACAAAAAAATCCTTTCAAGAGCTTGATGCCGATCGTTCAATTTACATGACAGTTATATGCCATAGTAATCCAATCCGAACAATTTCTTCAGAGATTACATTATTTTTTTAGACAGTAGTCCATGCTAAATTTCATGAAGATATCTCAACAATTGAAAAAGTTTTCCATACAAGGACTTGATGCCAATCGTGCAATTTGTATGGCAGCCATATGCTATGGTGGTCCAATATTGACAATTTCGACAAATGAGCAGTTTCTTTGGAGGAAAACAATGTGTGCAAAATTTCGGTTCAATATCTCAAAAACTGAGGGACTAGTTCATGTACATATAGACACAGAACGCACAGGCGGTTATGGTAAATTGGCTCAGCTTATAATGCTACACATTTACGTATGTACATATGTACATTAGGGTGATTCAAAAAAAAGTTTTTTTTTTTCAATTGGTACTCGCAAAAATAGGTTCCTAGACACCTCTAAGAAAGCCTCTCCAAATATGAGTTTTTAATAATTTTCTTTCATTGAGTTATAAAATTAATAAGAAATAAAGAATTTTTCCAAAAATAGTCAAATTTCAACCGTTAATATCTTTTAAACGGTTGGGTTTACGAAAAAATCATAAGAGACCATATTTTAGAGCATTCAATTTCCTACAAAACCTAATTAACAAGATATTTTTCCAAGTAATTGGAAGCGACATATAAATTTTTCTATCTGATAATAAGAAAAAATAGAAAACCGTTAGGCGGAGGACCTTCCCGTTACAATTAAAAACTCATATTTGGAGAGGCTTTCTTAGAGGTGTCTAGGAACCTATTTTTGCGAGTACCAATTGAAAAAAAAAAAAATTTTTAATCACCCTAATGTACATATATATTTTATAGGATCTCCTTTGTTTTCTGCTGGGTGTTAGAAGCTTCATGACAAACTTTACATACACTCTTCAGCATAAAAAAAAAAACGTTATGCGACCTCAAAAAATTTTTCAGGAATTCGTAGAGAACTTAATGCTGATGGAATGCACTTTTTTGGGATAACAATAAATCTAAGAGAGAAAAATTGTTACAGAAAGGCGCCTAAATGAAGCATTTTTACGTTATTACTATTCTTTTTCAGTAACCGTTATGCAGTATCTTCAATATGTCCCTTCATTTCAAAATATTTCGTTTAACCCAATCGAGCTTTTCTATTAAAAACCCTTTCTCTATTTACAAGTAGATATACATACGAGTATATATGTATTTACATTTTATAACACCACAAAACTATAAGCAATTATAACTAAGTAATTAGGTGTTAGTATAGCATTTGCTAGCGATTTTTATACGGCCCGCTATGCGGAGAAATGGTTTCAAGGCCGTTTGGTATCACCGATTTGTCCATCGCCAGCTTTGTCTGCAGCTGCGGCACCAATCGCACAGCCATGGAGCCACAGCAGCTGCGGCAATATTGGCCAGAACAATCCATTTGATGGTGCGGCCAGACACACATACACAGAGCTATATACATAGGCACACATGTACAGCGCATGCACAAAGCATTTGGACACGCGCTCACAGCGCCATTTCGATTGCAAACGCAATACGTTATTTACATGCCACTTTTTTAGCGATTTTTTCTGCGTAAAATTGACTTGTAATTTTCAATTGCTTGTTGGCAGTTGTTTTTTTTTGTTGCTTGTGGCCACTACTTTGGGCCAAAGTGGTACCCGGTGAACCGGCTTGGTGAGCGCGTGTGCAGCCAAAGCTATTTATATTCGCATTGCAAATTATTAGTTTAATTACAAATTTAACACGCGTTTAAATTAACGGCTCCAGCATACCAACGCACACACACGCACGCACATGCACCCGTGTGGAGTTGCGCCGCCTGCGGCCTGCCAGACAGATGTAGGCAAATGATATGCCGCAGCAATGCTGTTCAATTTCAATTATTAATACGCACTAATACATGCTTATGTATGCACATACTTATATGTATGTGGTTGTGTTGTGTGTATTTGAGTTTATGACAATTTGAGTGTGCCGCGATTACTGCAACCGCCGCAGGCAAAGGCAAACGGCATTTTTGCAGTCATATTGAGCGATTACACTTACGGTTCGAGAGATTTCTGTGCTAATGCAGGATTAGTTTTGTTTTCAAATACTTCAGCTCACCAAACAAAAACGCAAATAAACGCATATTAATAATATTTTCATATCTGCATGCCTTTTCGGCGCTTGGAATATTTCAAATTGTGCAATTTTGGGTAACGAGTTCATAATAAAATTAATTTATAACGGTAAATAAATAAAAATATTTAAAATTGAAAAAAAAAAATCAAATAATTTTTTGTTTATAAAAATATCTTAAATTTACAATCTTGAAATTATTAAAAAAATTATAATGGTAAATAAATTGAAATATTAAAAAAATTAAAACAAAATTAAACAAATAATTGTTTGTAAATATAAATAATTTTTATTCATATTTCTGAAATGTTCAAATTAAAGTTTAACGGTAAATAAATTAAAATATGGAAAAAATTAAAAAAAAAAATCAAATAACTTTTTGTTTTTAAAAATGTCTTTAATTGACAATCTTAAAATTATTTAATTAAATTATAACGGTAAATTAATTAAAAAATTAAAAAAAATCAAATAATTTTTTGTTTTTAAAAATGACTTAAATTGACAATCTTAAAATTATTAAATTAAATTATAACGGTAAATTAATTAAAAAATTAAAAAAAAATCAAATAATTTATTGTTTTTAAAAATATCTTAAATTGACTATCTTAAAATTATTAAATTTAATTATAACGGTAAATTAATTAAAAAATTAAAAAAAAACAAATAATTTTTTGTTTATAAAAATATCTTAAATTGACAATCGTGAAATTAATAAATTAAATTATAAAGGTAATTAATTAAAAAATTAAAAATAAAATGTTTTTTTGTTTATAAATTTATTTTTGTTTATAAAAATATTTTATTGGGAAATGATTAAATAAACTTATAATGGTAAATTAATTAAAACATTAAAAAACTTGAAAATAATTAATCAAATAATTTTTTGTAAATATAAATATTTTAGTTGCAAAAGACAGCAAGAGTTACACCATCGAGAGTTTTGCCGTTCCCACGATAGTCGAGTTTAAGTAATAACGGACCCTGATTTTTATCCGGCAGAAAACTGTCAATTCGGCACTATGCCTTAAAATTACTCAAGGAGTGTTTTCTGCAGCTACAACAAAAGAAACAACAACACAGCAAAATTTTTAGTTGCAGCAACGACGCCTATAAAGGCTTCTTTGCTGAATTTTTCATTTTGCACAAAATTTTCGATTTTATTTAAATCGACAATTTATAAATATGAAATAATTATAAAGTGCAGAATACTTTCAATTGAAATATTTAATATTTAAAGTATACTTCGTTTGATGATTGTTGTAATTATTTACTTAACTTTGCAAAAGCCAAAAAAATTAGAATTTATTAAAATAAAATTATGAAAATTTAATTTGGTTTATTCTTTAATTTTTTTTATTTATTTTATTTTATTTATTTTTTTTACTGATTAAATATTTTTTTATTATTTTTATTATCAATTTGATATATTTCTGTATATAATTTTAATTCACTTGATTATTTTAATAATTAGAAATCGCACTATACTTTTCAACCAAGCAGAAACAATTTAAGAAACAATTTTTTAATTAAAGTAATGAAAAGTTATTTTGCTTTACTTTTTAAAATTCGGTATTAAATTTTTCAAAATATTTTAATATGTAATAATTTAATTATACTTTGTACCTTACAAATGCGATTCGTAGTCGTAATTTCCAGCCGGATAACCAAAAAAAATATTGATAATATTGATAATTTTTTTTTTTATTTATAAGATTTTTTTATTTTAGTACAAATAATAATTTTTTTTATTATTATTAAATTATTAAATTTTGTTTTATAATACGCTACTAAATTTTTCAAAATTTTAAACAACAATTTAATTATACTTTGAACCTAGCACAAATCTAGTCTGTGCCATTACTATTCGTAGATGCAATTTCAAGCCGAATAACCAGAACAAATATTGGTAATTTTAATATGTAAATTGAATATTAATAAATATTGCATTGAAATTAAATTTTGTTTCTATTTATACCAACCTCTAAATATTTTATTTTCGCTACTCCTCCGCTTTTTAACCTTTTTTAACATTTCACTAACGCGTTATATTTCCAAATTGCAGTATTGTGAAAATACTCACCGCTGCAAGTAGCGCACACACTCACCGCGCACGCTTGCTTGCCACTTTATCTCATTTGTATTGCCATAACAAAAGACTTAAGCGACAAACCGGCGCTTGAATACAAATCATTAGTGAATAGGTTAACCTAATTTCGCGTGTAAAAATTAAACTAGGTGAATGATTTGATGATGAAAGAAATACCGAAATTTATTATAGCAGAGACGAAACGGAATATGTGGAAAAAGTGGCAGCGAATTGCTTTTTCATTGAAATTTTGTGCATTTTATCCTTGAAAGTTGTGGTTTCGCGCAAAATTACACTTTATTACTTATTTATAAAGTAAACAATATAGCAAGCCAATGTCAATTTATGTTCAAAAAAATACAAAATATTTGTGACCGTGTTATGATAAAAGCTAATTCTTACAAATATGTTCATTGTTTTTTTTAATCATTTCAACCTTCAGTAGTAAACTACTAATAAAAAATAAATTTTTAAATGAAAAATTTCTTTGGTTGAAATAATTATAGACCAGGCTTAATCATGTTTAAAATAAAAAAAAAACATTGTGGGATGAAGATAAAATAACCAACATTAAATAATTCAGGGGCGATCTGAGATCCGGAAAAAATTGGAGCTGACGTGGTTGAATTTTTAAGGGTTAAAAACGGTTTATCTCGATTTCCAACAAAACTACGCGTTTTATAGCAAAACGTACTATGGTAATGTTGTAGCTAATGAAAATATCTATAACTTCTGTGTAAAGACTTTTTTACATAACTCCAAAATTTATCTGAAAAAATTTAAAAAATCAAGTTTTAACGCTTTTTATATTTTTATTTATTTCTACAAAAAATCGTTTTTCTCACGAAATTAGCCGTAAACTTACCAACTTATGGTCAAAATACACTATATTGTTGTAATTAAAATATTAGAGAAGGAACGTTATTGCGACTTAAACCCGAAAAGAATGCAAATTTTCGATCAAAAAATCTATTTTTTTCATTTCCAAATGCTCTGCAATAGTCTATTTTTAAAAAAATCTCAATTGAAATGTCTTTATTTTGAAAAAAATTTATTTTTTTACTTTCTATTTTTATTCTATTTTGAAAAAGTACTTTTTCTTTTACTAAAATGGCCAGTCGTTTGAAATTGCCTCACTAATTTTATTGTTATCTTCGCTTGCGCGTCCTCCATCATGTGAGCTCTTGCTTGTCAATCAACCACTCCTACGCCATTATCTCTTTGGCTTTATCTTTGGCACAAATACAAATCATCCTCGTTACGTGTGACCCACCTTTTACCTCGAGCTGACAAATAGTGGGAGTGTAGCAAGATCTTTCAGACTCTCAATGCTAGTCTCTGCATGCAATAACGCCAACAACAAGGGCAAATAGCAGTTGGATAGCTAAATATTTTATTTTTTTTATATTTCAATTTTGCTTCTATGCCAATTTTTATACCTGTTTTTTGTACCAATTATTATATTCCATTTCTATGTATATTTAAAGATTTTTGGTGGCTATTATTTTGGAATATGTTTGGAAAAGCATATGAAAGTAAGATTATAGATAATTAAATCGTACCAGTGTAAGAGTTTTCACTAAACCCAATTTTCAAAAAAAAATATTTGTTTGTAAATGTTAAAAAAAAATATTTTTTTCGAAATATTAAAAATTCAATTTTCAAAAAAAGGAATATTTTTTTTTCGAAAACTTAGAAATTCAATTTCAAAAAAATTTTTTTTTTTCGAAAAATTAAAAATTGAGAATATTTTATTTTAGAACAATTTTAGTTGTTTATAAAAAAATATTTTTTTCGAAAATTTAAAAATTTAATTTTTTTCGAAAAATGAAAAATTGAGAATATTTTATTTTAGAACAATTTTAGTTGTTTATAAAAAAATATTTTTTTCGAAAATTTAAAAATTCAATTTTCAAAAAAATTATTTTTTTCGAAAAATTAAAATTTCTATTTTCTAAAAAATTATTTTTATCGAAATATTAAAAATTACGAATATTTTATTTTAGTGGTTTATTCAAAATTTTATATTAATAAATGCACTACGACCTCTTAAACATTTCTCGCCTCTAGCAATAAGCTAACACATCTTATAGAAAAGTGAGAATGCACGTATTAGCGGCCTTAGTCATGATACCATAAAAAATTTTAACAGTTATGGGACCTAGTTAAAAGCTTTTCCTACATTCATTCTTAAAAGTATCTACATTTTTTGTTTGTGTGTTTACTTATTTGTAGGCATAACAATTATCAAAACGTGCTTTGCATGCATTTTATTATTAATTAGTTTATATTATACTTTTAATTGCTCTTCAGCTATGAATCATAACACCTTTCTAAAGTATAACAATGAAATAATAACTGCTAAAGCATAGTTAATGATTTTCCAAAATGTTTAAATGATAGAGGCTGTTTCTTGCTGATTTTAAACCGTTGTTAAAACCGAAAATTATCGTAAAAATGTCCTAACCTAAAGGAATTTTTTGTAGTAGTCAAGCGATGTAGGGGTCAAACCACCGCCATTTACCGAAATGACAAAAATAACTGTATGTGATGAAAAATTTTTGAACTCAACTTCATAAACAGGACACCTCAAATGCCCCAAAGACCGCTTAGCACGTCAATCGTAAATTTTTCTTTTCAATTTGTTGAGTATAGTAATCTGCAAGCATACTTTCTGTAAGTTTTGCTTAAAAGCTTTACGCTTGGTAAATACTGTACATGTTGGCAACTCTATGACATATTTATTTTGGCTTATTTTCATAATTAGTTAAATTTTTGATTTTTCTTGAACAATGCAAACTCTATAACTAAACAATTCTAAATAAAAGGCTGCATGCATATTTTTGTGAAAGCTTTTCAACGTTTGGCGCACGTTTTGCACTACTTTAGCCACTTTTACAATTTTTTATAGGTGGCAACTCTCTCAATCACTTGCTTAAGCACTCACTTACTTACTTTAAACCCACATTACCGCCCAAGTACTCCTCTGGAGCCAAATTGTAATATAGCCGTAATCATAATGAACATCCTTATACATAACGTCGCCTAAAATTCAAAACAGCGTATCATCAAAAAATCGAAATTGCGTTTTTTATTGCTTACGATTCACTAAAACATACTGCATATACGTAGCTACAAATTTTCAGCCTCCGCTGTCAGATATAACTAATATATAACCATTTTGTAACCAATATATAACCGATATAACAAATACATATAACCATTTTGTAACCAATATAACAAATATATATAACCATTTTATAACCAAAACTCGAATTTTGTTTCAATATCAGTGGTTTCGATTATATCGTTTTTCCTTCGCCTGTAAACTTATGAAAAGTAGTGTTAGGTTATTTTGAATTTTAGCTGACGTTATTGTATTTTTACATATTCAATATATTCATTACTCAAACAAATTTGGTTACAACTGTTATAATGGAATAATGGCTGCATAAACAAGCAACGCCTTCAGTGCCAGAACATACCAACGGAAAATTGAACTCTTACAAAGCTTTGCATACACATACATACTATACATACATATACATACATATACATACATACTATATACATACACACTTGTAATATAATTTTGCTACAACTGACCATCCTTAGTTTGGGAAATAAAAAATTATGTTCAACGCGGCGCCTTACAAGCGACATCGCCGCTCAGCGAAGAGTCACGTTTATAATTCGTGACGTTGAAACATAATGCTAACGCTAAGCCCAACTTCAATTACTTCGCCAAGCGCGCAATGCATGCCATTACACACAAATATAAATATATTATATATATTTATGGGCATATGGCGGTACTTGCTGACTCACCTTGCCTACCCAATTGTCAGATAATTATTCGGATGTCACAAGCGCTTTGTCTTTAATGACCAGCGACCAACTGCTGGGCGCTAAGCAGTGCTTAAATGCAGAGATACATATGCAAGGAGGTGAAGTGGAAACCCTGCCCGGGTTAAAGTTGAACTTAATTACAATAAAAATTGAAGTAAAAGGTGGTTAGTGGTGGCGGTTGGCTTGCAAAATATTTCACTTTTTACTATTACAGTTCAGCTTTAGATTTAAGAATACTCAAAGGGACTTGCAATTAACCCTACGAGCTACCGCTAATATCTTTAATATGGCGTTATTATCACTTGCCGCTCCAACCTCACACCCTAACCACAATAATAGACAAACTTGCTGGTAGGAAAAAAGTGAGAACTCGTCAAAAATATTCCTTAAGCCGGCTAAGCTGAGCTGAGCTGACGACAGGCACCGATGAACACCAAAAATTATTGCTCGGAATGCGGTACTAACTGGTTTATGTAGACACAAATGTGTTTATGTATGCAGGTATGTATGTGTGTGTGCGGGGATTTTTACTGCTGATGACGTTAATGATAACTCTGCAGCCAAGATTATATAACAGGTTAATTTGCAAGCAAAGCTGGATACTCATAAACAACTTTGTACAAACACACACACACATACATACATATATTTTTTTTATTACTTGCGATTTCTTTGAAGGTATCTTTAGGCAATAATAGAAAATACTGTAAACTCAGTTGTGTGTGTGTGTGTGTTGAACTGCAAGAATGTGTGCTTGCAACAACAAAACAAACAAGCAGCGCAGCATGCTGAAATCGCCAAAGCAGCAGCCAATCAATTTTTGCAACAACAACAATATGTCTTCTGCTCAACAATTTCTTGAACGCTGTGTGTATGTGCCATGTGTTTGCGTGTGTGTGTGTGTTGCTGCTTTGTGCCATTAAATTCAGTTACTTCTTTACTTACTCGCAAAAAAGTGGTAATAATAAACAACAACGACCACAACAACAGCAATGCATAGCCATTAAAAGACATTTAGAAGCTGCTCATGTGTACGCGGCAGCTTTTTTCTGTGTTTCACCCGGTTAAACCGGTTGCACGAGCTCAGCCGAAATGTCAAGCGACGTGCTCGTGATACAAATAGAACAGCACAAATGCGAAAATAGTTAGTTTTTTCTACAATAAATTAACGGCAATAAAAACAAAGAAAATAAATTACAAAAATAAATCAAAAAAATAGAAAAAATCCAACAACACTTCGAATTCAGCGCACATTTCTTTGTGGTCTCTTCGCACTAAATCTAATTTGTGCGGCAGCGTCCGACTGCTGGCTGCCATCGGCGCATACAAATGACACTAAATACTCAATTAAGTGTTTTTCTTTTGTGATTTAGCATTTTCTTTTGTTTGCTGCCTTCGCGCTCGCCGTTTAATTGTGGCGCGCGGGTGAAAAATGCTCGAAAAGTTGCGGCGCAAATTACACACACGCCGCTGAGTGCTGAGCGCAGTTGAAGGTACACCAGCGATTTTGTTATGTAACTTGATCGATGACAATAGCAAAAACAACTACAACAACGCTCACATCAAGCACAATTGAGGCAGGCGTGCAGGCACATGATTGTGATCATTAATTTGTCCGTCCATGTGTCCATCGAAATGAAATTAGCTGTGTCTTTTGTGCGGCGTGGCGTGGCGTGATGTGAAGTGATGTGATTTGCAATTGTAATGGCACGAAATGAAGTTGTTGGAAAGGTGTTTGCAGCCGGTAGAAGTATGGCATGTGGAAACAGGTCGCCGAATGTATTGGCCCTGAGGTCAACCGCTTGTGGCGTTTTGTTGCGCTATTGTTGGATACATTTCCTGGGAATTTCCACACACCCGCCCATACGCATATGTATGTTTCAACACATTTACACACACATATTTGTACATTTGTTTGCTTGTGATTCATTTCCTTCTTTAACTACGAGCAGCCTGCAATGTTAAGGCATAATGTAACTGCGCACATACATATGTACATTCATGCAAACTTATTTACTTTTATCTACTTTAAACGGCTTTAATTGGTGCCTTTTTACGCAATGTACAAGTAATTTAATTCCAATGACTTTTACATGAAATTGTAAGAAGTTGTTGGTGTTGTTACAATCTGCTTGTAATACGTAGGGTATTGAGCCGCTGAAGTTCAATGAGAAAGTTACCAGGCCATTAAGTTAAAATTATTATTAAATTATTAACCAAAAATTGTGCAAATAAAATTAAAAAAAGAAACAATAAAAAGTATATACGATTTTTTATGAATTTGAAAACAAAAAAATACATATATTTATCGTCACCTGAAATACAAGATAACGTAAAATTACTTTTCATAAGCTTACAGGCGAAGGAAAAACGATATAATAGAAACCACTCATATTGAAACAAAGTTTGAGTTTCGGTTATAAAATGGTTATACATATCTGTTATATTGGTTATATATTGGTTACATATTGGTTATATTTGACAGCGGAAGCTGAAAACTTTATGCTACATACATATATATTATATATACAATATGTTTTGGTGAATCGTAAGCAATAAAAAAAACAATTTCCATTTTTTTTTGTTTGATGATACGTTGTTTTGCATTTTAGCGCTTAAAAACCTGGCGGTTCCTCCAGGAAGTACTACATTTTGTAAATATGTATTTTTAAATATTACGTCATTCCACATGTTGCTTTGTTATAATATTATATAAATGATATGACGACAGGAGTTGACTGTTTGTCTGTCCGTCCGTCTGTCCGTGCATGCTGTAATTTGAAAAAAAAAACAAAATCAAGATATCTTTATGAAGCTTGGTTCACATGGTCTTTGTCGAAAAGTACGGCCTAGTTCGTAGATGAGCGTAATCGGACAACTGCCACGCCCACAAATTGCCATTAACCGAAAACACATAAAGTGCCATAACTAAGACATAAATTAAGATATAAAACTGTAGTTTCGCACAGGGCATCGCAGTATCAAAGGGCATGCGTGGGCAAACATTTTTTAAAAAAGTGGGCGTGGTCCCTCTTTTTAATGTGTTTAATATACATATATATCTCTCAAACCGTTCAAGCCAAAATAACCAAATTCGCTCTAGATAAATCAATAAGAACCCTACCATATAACGGTATATTCTCATTTAAACAACTATTAAACGCCAATAAATCAATAACTAAATACGCCAGAAACAACAAATTTGACCACCGAGATGGTGGTGAGCTTTGTAAGAAGTGTAGTCGAAATGGGACAATGGGCACGGCGCCGCAGTCTTTTACGTAAAATCAGATATCTCGTGACCTGCTGGACCGATTTAAATCAAATTCGTTACATGACATTATTTTAATATTCCTAACAGTGTGAAATGGTAGTATAACCACGCCAACTTCCCATATAACACTATTTTAAATTCCTTTCGATTCTTTCACTTTCCCACAAACAAATCAAGAAGCAATTAATATACAGGAAACGTGATAAAACTTTACTCGAAAAGTGCCTTTAAGCCATGTCACCTTATGACTATAAATTGTCCAAATCGAACATAAACTGTTCCAACCCTTATATACCGGATATTCGGACTCCAGTATCTATATTTGCCTTTCGACAGAAAATATTAGTCAATGTGTGAGATACATCCTTTTCTGACAATAGTATGTCTGTTTGTGGAAAATGGCTTGAATCGAGTAAATACTTCCCTTAGCACACCTTTTTCGAACTTCCGGTACCTGTATATCGCATATAACGGGCAATATGTAAGGTATCTCAATAAAATTGAGAGAACGTGTTTTACGTATCTTTGTGTCTAAAATGAGTAAAATCGAGCGAAATCTTGACCTAGCCTTAGCACTTGCCAGGATTTTCTAACATGCGTCTGTCTTCATAAGATTGGGGATGGTATATGAGGTACCTTAATTACACCCAGGGAGCATCTTATTAGTATGAGTCATGTTAGTATAATGTGTTATTAGCAAACATAGATAAAATCGGGTCGATACGACCCCAACTCCCGTATACAACATATCATTATTTTCGTTTTTCTTAATAAGGTTTGTTGCCAAATATGTCGGTCAGTGTATGAATTATACAAATATAGTACATATATACATATATAATATTGCTTGAATTCCGATCCTCTGGTTGACATTTTACACATTAACATATTTCTCCGGCTTTGTTTCCTGCAAGTTGCAAGAGTATAAAATGTTCGGTGACACCCGAACTTAGCCCTTCCTTACTTTTTTGTTTTTGTTTTTTTCTAAGACAGGAGGAATTGAAATCTCAGTAAAGTTTAAGACAACTCAACTGATTTGAAAATATCTAAAGTCCCCATTAGTAGCAATAAATTTCCACACGGAATAAATTTACTTTCTGAATTTTGCATAATCTAAAAACTTCAAAGCAAATTCAGCTGAAATATTGGGTATTTCAATAAGCTGATTTGAAAATATTTAAAGTCCCCATTAGTAGCAATAGATTTCCACACGGAATAAATTTACTTTCTGAATTTTGCATAATCTGAAAACTTCAACGCAAATTCAGCTGAAATCTTGGGTATTTCAATAAGCAATTTCGTGCAATTTAAACATGATTTTTATATTGTATAAAACAGTTTATGAAATTTTATATTTTCCATTTTAGCCCGATACCTTTCGTCATCTTTCGAGATTAACCCACGTTAAAAAAATGTCGATCCTTGCGGGCAAAAAATTGGTCCAAGAGGTTTTTGACGCCCTGATTTGAGGTGAATGTTCCTCCAACCAAAACATTTTGCACAGACCGGAACAAGCAATAGTACGAAGTTGCGAAGTCTAGACAATATGGTGGGAGTAAAAGTACATCCCATTCAAGCTGCAAAGCGTTTGGCGAGTCTTCAGACTTGTATGCAAATTTCAGGGTATATTTTTACATGTTTCAAGAATACGTAGAGAAATTTTGAAAAAAAAATTAAATATATTTTGAGTTACACGAGCTCTCCGACGTCGCTAAAAATGTATTTCAGTGCTGCAGATATTCGGCTTTCTTCCTGGTTGAAACCATGCAAGAAATAACTCTCCTCAAGCTAAAAAATATTCTCCGTACAATGCGTACATCTGCGATGAAACAGTTCAAAAATTGATCAAATGGTGACGTTTAAAAACAACTTGAGTTTAATCCAAAATTATGGGCGTTTTTGGCCAAAAAATTTATTCAGTTTTCCTATGTAAAATTTTATAAAGAAATTTTGTTTGCTGAAATAAAAACTGGTGGTTACCCTTTTAATAGCTGTAAATCAAAAACTATTTGAGATATTGATTTGAAATTTTAGTATATTAATTTCAAAGGTATAAGCTACCAAAAATGGAAAAAGTGTATTTTTTCCAAATTTCACTGTAGGTGTGCCTCTTACTATTAAAGCATTAAAAAAATGCACTTCTGAAACCATTCACATATGCACACGTAAATATCATTTCAACGATTTTTTATAATGTGAGCTGCTTTACTTAGGTAATGTGCAAATGTTGAAATAATCTGGCAAAATGTTTAACGTACATACTAATATATTTAGTACTATATCCATATGGCAGGAAAATACTAAGTGGCCAACAGCTGGAATAGTTCATGCTAGCATTGACTTTGGCTGCCATTCGGCGCTTCGATAGCTAGCGGTGCACAATCCAAAGTGTAAGTGCATTATTTACCGCTCTAACGGTTACAAACGTGCCGCTGCTACTAAGTGACGGCGAAAAAGCGGTCAACAGAATAGCAGTAAATGCAGCGAAAGGCGCGTTAGAAACGATTACTCGGCGTTGAAGAACAAATGTGTGTGCTCATATGTATGTACATACATATGTATGCATATACGAGTATGTGTGTGTGTATGCACGGCTTTAGACACTTTTTTATTGTGCTGTGTACTTTATTATTATTCGAAATGCAAATGCATTTGTTCAAACCAAAACCAGAGAATGTTAATTCTTAGCTACTTCGCATACCTTTCTGTTGTTGTTGTTACTCAATATTCCCATTTTATTCGTATTTGAAATGTTACTTGCAATAAATGTGCTTTGTTGCTGTTGTTGCGTTTAACCGTTGTTTGAAACTGGTTATTTTGCATAAGCACTTTTTAAATTCGGACTTGGCTTTGTGGCGTTGCTAAGTGCGGCAGCTAAATGAAACAGCTAAGTTGACCAACAGCAACAAAAACAACAACAGCAACAAAAGTTGGTGAGGCGCGCAGCAGGTTATAAGCGCGCTAATAACTTAGTGAACGACCGTTAGACGCGGCAGCGGCAGCGGCAGCGACACAGCAACGCCAGCACTGTCACCATCGCCGCCAGCATGGCGTATACGTAACTTTTTGCAGCTAATCTCTAAGACCATCACAGGCAGCTGCGTCCTTCACCAGCACAACTGAACCTTCACCACACGCGGTGTTGTGTTGTTGTGCGGTTACTTCTTTTGCTTATTTCGCTCATTTATTACTTGAATTTGTTAATGCCGATTAAGTGGCAATCATGCAGCGGCAGCCCAAAAATTCCACAATAATTGCCGCACAAGCTGACCACTTTATGGCCACACCAAACTTGTTTACTCGAAACTTTTTTGAGCTATAAATTGCCGTTTGTGTTTTATTTAATTTGTTTAATGCTAATAATTCTCCCCTCTTTCTCCTCCATTGGCAGCACACTTTTGCTGGTCGTTCTAGCGTTGGTCTGCTGCTTCTCCCTCACATACGCGCAAGAGGAAGGCGCTGCGCCAAGCGGTCCCAAGCGGCCGGCACTACGGCGCCCAGTCGGTGGTAAGGCGGCAAAAACCACAACAACAACAGCCGCACCAGAGGAGGACAATGAGTATGATGATGGTGAAGGCAACGCTGCAGAGGGTGAGGAGGGCGATGAGGATGGCTTGGGCGCAAGCAGCACTACAACAACCACAGAAGCACCCAAAAAGGTGATAGGACCAGTCATTCGGCCATTCCGTTCCAACGATGACTTCTTGAACTCGCTGAAACGTCGTCAACAAGACGCCAAGAAACACAGATGTAAGTGTGCAACCAGCAACACAAACAACAAAAATGTATCTATATGTATACTTAATTACCGTTAACTGTTTTTAACTACCCACAGCTGTTGAGAAGCCAACACCAAAGAGCAAGCCAGCGCCCTCTAACGACGAAGACGCTGATGAAGGCGCCGAGTCTGCGCCAGCTCCATCGTCGAAAGGCTTCAAGGGCGGCAATTCAGCCTGTGAGTATTCAACGAGAATGCCAAATAATTATTATTATATAATTTTACTTTGTTTGCGCTTTCGCCCGCAGTGAACCGCCGTAAATTGTCGAAACCCGGCAAGCCAGAACCAGCGCCCGCCGATGATGCCGCCGCCGAGGAGTCCGAACAGGAGCCAAAAGAGCAAGCGAGACGTCTGCCACATGCTCGTCTCGCCTTGAGGAAGCGCAACTAAGACGCGACGCGCACGCGTAGTGAAATGTGAAAATTTCTTTGCAAAACAGTTTCTACTCCTGTTAATTTGATAACTTCCTCCACCTTCAAGTTCTTTTCCATGAGTTGTAATGCAAAAACATACATAACTGTAAGCTATTCAGCTTTCTTCACTTATCTAGCTGTCTCTTGCGCGCTTGCAGCGCTGCGCTTCAGCGTTGTAATTGCTTTGTGATTATAAACACCTTATAACTGTATATTTTTGTTTCACTCCACACCCGTACATATGTAGAAGCTTATCGTTTTGTCTAGATTTAAGTTATTTTATTTTATAATTGTTTCCACTTTTGTTTTAATTGAAATTTTCGTTTGGAGTTAGAATCGTCCTCAGTGCTCTTAAGCTTCTTTATATGTGTTATGATTATTATTTTATATACTTGTATGTATTTTTGAGTTTACGTGTATATTATATATTTTATTGTACATACTGTCAGCGTAAATTTTACAAATTTGTCGTAAACAATTACAATAAACTTAAATATGTATTGATAAAAAATGCGAAAATCCAATTTCGTTGTTGTTTTTTTATTTTTTGAGCATATTTTTAATAGGTTCATGTGGACGAGAGGATAGCTTTGCATTACAGATACGTGGAGAAGATCCTCAAATTCAAGAAGGCTATAAGGTCATAAGCCTTTATTTAAATATAAACTCTATAAGGTCATCTTCAGTATCCGAGTTCGAGCTCAACCAGTGTTTATCATTGAAATGACGTAGGTGCATAATAAGTTTTATGTGATTTTATTACCTAAAACTACCTCAGTGATTGTACACACTTGCCCAAAAAATAAGGTGAAATTTGAATTTTTTTTAGGCTGGTAGTACTGTCAGTCACATTTATATCAAATTTCATGTCAAAATATTCGTTAGTGTTTGAGATACGTGTTGTTTTGTGAGCTGCTAAAAGTGAGTTTTTCGTTTTTTGCGATGTCGAAATTTGTTGAGCAAAGAATTTGCATTAAATTTTGTTTACGGAATCAATTTTCCGCTGCGGATACGTTTAGGATGGTGCAGAAAGCCTTTGGTGATGAGGCTATGTCTAAAAAAAATGTTTACAAGTGGTATAGTGAGTTCCAAGCCGGCCGTGAACGTGTCGAAGACGAAGAGCGTCCAGGGCGACCATCAACCTCAACCGACGAAGCTCACGTTCAACAAATCAAAGATTTGGTGTTGAAAAACCGTCGATTAACAATTAGAGACCTTGCTGATGAAGTTGGCATATCGAAAGGCTCGGCCAATACCATTTTGAAGGATGTTTTGGGCCTCAAGCGCGTCAAATCTGGACTGGTACCGACAACATTGAATTTTTTGGAAAAAAGGCGTCGCGTTGAAGTGTGTGAAACGATGTTTTCCGACTACCTGGGTGTCATGAAAGGCATTATAACTGGCGATGAGACTTGGATCCATGCTTACGACCCCGAAACAACCGATCAATCTAGCGAATATCGTGACAAAAGAGAGCCGAGACCAAAAAAATCGCGCCAAAATCGCTCAAAAATCAAGGTTATGTTGACAGTTTTCTTCGATTATCGTGGTGTTGTGCATAATGAATTCCTTCGAACCGGTCAAATAGTCAACTAATTTTTTTAGGTATATTATTTGAACGTTATGCGTCGGTTGCGTAACGCTATCCGCCTAAAAAGGCCGTAATTGTGGAAAGACAATTCTTGGTTTTTACACCACGATAATGCAACATCCCATACTGCCCTCGTAATTCGTGATCATTTTGCCAAAAACTCAACCCATATCGTTCCGCAACCACCGTATTCACCAGATCTGGCGCCGTGCGACTTCTGGCTGTTCACCAAGCTCAAAAGACCGCTCCGGGGACACCGTTTTTATGCGATAGAGGAGATTTAAGCCGCAGCGAAGACGGAACTGAAGGCCATCCCGGAAAGTGACTACAACCAGTGTTTCGAAGATTGGAAAATCCGTTGGTATAAGTGCATTGCATCGGGAGGGGACTACTTTGAAGGGGGTGAAATTGATTTGGAAGAATAAATAAAGAATTTTCAAAATAAATACAATGTCACCTTATTTTTTGGGCACATTTTATATCTTCTAAAAAGTATTACTGCCAAATTTATTAAGCCAATGACATTATGAATTTATTTTATCGATCTTGATTTAATTCTTCGAGGCGACTGATCGAGTGGAAACAGGCAGCGATCAGCAGCAATGGTGACTAAATTAAATTATTCATAGTAGGGGGTGCCTTTCCATGTTGGATTTTGAAATACAATTTAACTCATCTGTGGTAACTCGATAAACAAAAGTGTTCCACACACTCGCAGTGTACAAAGCATCTCCATAATAGAGGTTCAATCCAATTTAATATCATTTTAGATTGTTCGGTTTAATTCTCGAACCAATTGGAATTGAAAAGAGTAAAAAGATTGTCATACGTTTAACTAATAACAAATAAGAAAGCCATAACTCGGGTGCAACCGAACATTTCATACTCTTGCAGCTTGCAGGAATTAAAGTCAGGGAAATACGGTAAGAAGTAAAATATCAACCAAAGGATCGAAATCCAAGTAATTTTATATAATGGGTTGTCAAAAATGTCTTGCGGTATTTTTATTGATTTTTTTTTTCGTTTTTTTATTGAAATTGAAATGAATTTTTGATGACTCATGCCCAGCTCTTGACCGATGCTACGGCTGCTACTATGCCGGTCTCTTTCGACCAATTCAGCGATTTTATCGCAATTTTCGACGACAGACCTTCCGGAACGTGGCGCATCTTCGACCCTACACCAGAACGAAAACGTTGAAACTATCCTTGTGCGGTGGAAATGGAAACTGTATCGGGTCCATAAAATGCACAAATTTTATGGGCGGCTTGAGATGCATTTTTGCCTTTATCGTAGTAGTACTGTAAAATATGCCGTATTTTCTCTTTATTTTGCTCCATGTTTGCGACGCTATAACTCACGAACGAATTAAAAGAAACGACAATCAATCAAATGCGTTTTAGCGCGTGAAATGAGCTTTCCAAAAAGGTATAGCATGACTCGATGTGACGAATAAAACTAGAACTACGCGCTTTCAGCTCCAACTAGCGAAAATACCGCAAGACTTTTTTGACAACCTAATATATACATATGTATGTATACAAATAACCTTCCTATGTTTTTTGGCTGTAATTTAAAAAAAAAATTAAAAACTTTGACTCTGCTTGTGGATTATTTTTATTTGGTCTTTTAAATATTTTTACATCAAGTCGAGAATATGATATCATGTAAATGGCCGCCGCCACAGTTGATTGTCATTTGAGCCCTTTTTATGACATTTTCCATCACTTTGGCCAGAACTTCCGGCGATAGGTTCTCAAATTCTTGACGAATATTGTCTTTAAGAGCTGCAAGAGTATTTGGCTTGTTGACATAAACCCGCGACTTTAAAAAGCCCAACAAAAAGAAGCCTGGAACGGTCAAATCAGGCGGTCTTGGTGGCCAGTGCAAATCGCTAAAGCGGGAGATTAGGCGACCGGGAAATGCATCCTTCAGCTTATCGGTTGTGGCACATGCAGTGTGTGCCGTTGCACCGTCCTGTTGGAACCACATCCAATCTCAATTCATTAAGTTGCGGCAAAAAGAACTTGTTGTTAATTGCTCTTTAACGCTCACCACTCACAGTAACCGTTTGGCCCGCGACGTCTTCGAAGAAAAAAGGTCCGATGACTCCTCCAGCAGAAACAACACACCATACAATGACTTTGAGCGTGTGTAATGGCTTTTCGTGGGTTACACGCGGATTTTCAGTGCTCCAGAAGCGTAAATTTTGCATATTTTCGTACCCGCTAGGTTGGAAATGGGCCTCATCACTCATGATTATTTTTGATGAAAAATCATCTTCCTCTTGGTGCTGATTAAGGATGGCTTGAGCGTATGTTAGACGCGATTGGCGATCAGCAACTAACAGCTGATGCACCGTCTGGAATTTGTAAGGAAACATCTTCAAAACTTGTAACAAAATTCGCTGTAAACATCGTCGACTTATACTCATTTGCGTGGCACGTCGTCTGATCGATGTCGACGGCGTTTCCATGACATCCTCGGCAACAGCAGCAATATTCTCTGCAGAACGGCTACTCCGGGGTCTGCCACGCCTGGCAGCATTTCGTGATGCGCCAGTCTCTTCTAGGCGAGCGGCTGAACGTCGCAGTGTGTCACCAGTAGGCGTCGGAAATCTGCGATGAAATCTCACGTTGTGCCAAAGTCACCGACCGATTATTGGTCAAATAAATAGTCACCAATAACCCGCGTTCTGGAGCAGTGTAGCATACCATTGTTTATTTACGTGTATTTGGCATGTGTAAACAGAACTAACATTAGAGGTCAATTGCAAAATGTATAGCATCTTCTGATAGGAGGATTACTTTTGCGCCACTCTTTATATAGAGCTCTATTTTATTTGTTAACTGAATATTATCATGCCACATACCAAAAAGAGTTCCCTGGGTTTCATTAAAGTACCTCAGATAGAATCACCAATCATTTTGAGCAAAGTCAGCCGGATTTTCGAAAATCCTGGTAATAGTTATAAGGGGGCTAGGTCAATTTTTCGCTCAAATTTATCCATTTTTGGCACAAAGACACACTGACATGATTAAAACACACACTCCAAATTTCATTGAGACAACGCAAATATTGGCTGATATATCCTGCATAAAGTCACCTGGAAGTGAGCAGTGCAACGCCCATTGTCAAATTTTCACACCGACTGTCAAAAAGCGCCCTCATACCATCTCGGAGGTAAAATTTTATGTTTCTGGTATAATTGTTTATTGATATATTTCGCTTTCAGTAGTTTTCAACAGTATCATTATATTTGAAGTGAGAAGGTTATCCTCCGATTTCATCCATTTTCACACTGTCGATAGGATTTCTTATAATAATCTAGCTCAGCAAATTTGGTGGTTGTAGCTTTAGTTGCTTAAGAGATATGCACATTAAACATATTAGAGGGCGGGCCCCGCCCACTTTTTTAAAATTTTTTATCCACAGGTGCCCCTTGCTACTGTGATCCTCTGTGCCAAATTACAGTTTTTTATCTTAATTATGGCACTTTATAGGTTTTCGGTTAATGGTGATTTGTGGTCGTGGCAGTGGCCGATTACTCAAGTTACAGCTTGCACGGACGGACGGACGGAAAGACAGACAGTCAACCGGATTCCAACTTTTCTCGTTATCATGATCATTTATATATACATAACCCTATATCTATATAGATTAGTTTTAGGTGATACGTACAACCGTTAGGTGAACAAAACTATATAACTCTTTAGCAACTGGTTGCAAGAGTACAAATATTGGTAACCAATAAAAGGTACTATATATGAGAAAATCTTGGTATGCAAGGAGATATAGTATTCTGTAAATGATCGGATATCAATAATAAAATTAACAAATTTATGCTGATTCAATTATTATCAAGCAAATTTGACTTGCTCTTCTTGATTCGATTAGAAGCTCAGAGGTGGTTGTCTTCGCTAAAAAAAGACAGGGCGACATCTACAGCAGTGAACAAATATCCGTTAACATACAGAGTGACTCCAAACAAATAAAATTTTAAAATTTTAATTTGGTGTCGATATAAAAATCAGTGGTGTTCAAGAATGGTTTTATAAAAAAATAAAAACGATTTTTTCCAAATGTTCTTACCAAAGTTATTGATAAAACTTTTAAATTTATAAAATATATTTGATTTGCTTTCCTTTATTTAATTTACTAGGCATTATTAATAAAGCTGTAGTCATCAGCTGCATTCTTAGGTCAGCCTGGTACGAAAAGCTCCAAAGCTTCAATGGATTAGGATGTGCAGTCCTCAGAAATGCGCATGTAATTATAAAGCACTAGGCACTTTGTTGAAGTCTTATGCAAATATTATATGTCTTTATAGTGCATTAAGTCTTTATTGACACGACTTTATTTAATGACTCTGTAATATCTTCGTTGTTAACCATTGATAAGCGCCGCTACAATAAATAAGCAGACTGCCGTTAATACATAACACAATATATACAGAAATATATGTAGTATATACATATGTATGTATGTGCATGTGCATAAATAAGTACACACTTTATCAAGACCCACCATGAAACTAAAAGATAATGAAAAACATGCAGTCAAAGTCTTAATTGATCTTGCGTAATCGCCTTTTCATTGATAGTTCTTGTAGTTTGTTTTTAAACACTAAACCACGGCTGTTCAATATTAGCATTATTGGATAATATGCAACCGAATAGACTACGTCCAGCTTGGCCAAAGCCGATAGTGTACACAAAGATCTTGGAGAGCCGATTCGGCGCCATTCGCAGCAACTCGAACTGGAGGCCCATTTTTGGCTCAATGGGAATATAAGAAAACAAAATTGACGCATTTGGGATGAAGAGCAATCTGAAGAGATTCAAGAGCTGCCATTTCATCCATCAAAGGAACAGTTTGGTGTGAATGGTGAGCTAGTGGAATCATCGTCCATAGTATTTCTTCAAAAATTATATCGGTGAGAATGTAACCGTCTATGACGACCATTATAGCGCCATGATAACCGACTATTTGATGATTGAAATTGAAGCTCGTGATCTCGACGACATTTGGTTTCAACAAGACGGCGCAACTTCCTACACATCGCATCAATTAAAGGATTTATTGAGAGAACTGTTCGGTGAGCTGATAATTTCACGTTTTGGACCGGTCAATTGGCTACCAAGATCGTATGATATAACACCGTTACACTTTTTCCTGTGGGAATATGTAAAGTCTAAAGTCTATGCGGACAGGCCCGCTTCGATTCAGGTCTTGGAGCAAAACGTCACGCGTGTGATTCACCAAATACCAGTCGAAATATTCGAACGAGTCATGGAGAATTGGACTCAATGGATGGACCAACATTTGAAAGAGATATCTTCAAAAAAATTTCGAGCATTCCCCATTGAAATTGAACTTTCTGTGTTTTTTCTTTAACAAGTAGGCAACCTCTAAATTTATCACCCTTTATTTTTAATAAACTATACAAAGAATGCCACTGTATAATGGCGAATTATATTGCAAATGGATTTCCCTTTGAAAGCTATGCTTTAGACTTCGATTGTCGCATACACTTCATTTTCAAAAATACTTGGTTTACAAAAAAGACAAATGGATGTGGCAACACCAAACCGCTCAGCTGACTGCCGACCGTTTTATTGCATTAATTTGTTTTTATTTATCAACATTTATGATTAAGCAATTTGTGCTGATAACAACTAGCTATTTGGCTGCTTAAAGTAGCCGCCAGCGTTCTCAACGATCAGTTGAATTTAGACGCTTGCAGTGATAAGTTCTATTTTCGTGTTTAAATCGCTTTGATCGCACAGCATTCGTAGTGTTTGGAAGAAAAAACATTAAATACAGAAATAACATTTTTTGAACTTGAAATTTATTTTTGTGCATACTTCGTTGTGTTATTTGTTGTTGTTGGTACGTTGTGCGTATATATGAAAATATAGTACATATGTATATACATTTAAATATATCAGCGGGCAGCAAAATCTCCAGCAAAGAATTATATAATAAGCGACTTACATACCCGTGTACATGCATAAAGTACATAGAATATATAATATATGTACATATACTCGTATATATTTTATACATTAGTACTCAAGCTGCTAGATAAGTATCTGCTGGGTGGCGTTGGCGCGCGTGGCAAATATTTGTTCTAGTTTCTTACAAACGCTCATAAATTCGTGTGTAGTACATAAATACATACGTACATACATAGCATATACTATATGTTTATTTACGCTGCGTGTATGAAGTGCGGCTCCAGTAAATAATCAATGAAACTTAATTTGTGTTAATAAAAAATGAAAAAAAAAATTTATGTGACGCACTTTAAATTGTTATTAATTTAATTAACTTGATAAACAATTTTATTTTATTTTTTTTTTTAATTTTCTATTAGCTATATGTACATATATACATACTTATATGTGTATGTATGTATTTGTAGGTACTGGAAAGTCATTGTTCTGAAAGTGAAAACAAAAACAATTAAATAATAATAATAGTAATAGATAATATACTATACATACATATGTACATCAGATGTTTGTGAATATAAAAGATAATAATTGTTTAAACTTTGACCGCTGCCAACAAAGCGAGATAACATGTATTTTGATTTTGTTGCAATTTGCAATTCATGAACATGAAGTATTAGACCGGATTTCTTGTTTTTAAACCCAGTGAACATATTGAAATACTTTGAATTTCATTGAAACCTAAAGAAGAGTATTAATTGAGGTCTTAAATAAAAGCTATCAAGTTGAGGAAAAAAAGAAAAACATAAAGAAACGTTACTTGCGCCGAAGCTATAGCACATATCACAAGCAAAAAAAGTTTCCATACAAGAAAGTTTTTCGATTTGGTTGATTTTAATCGGTAAGGTTCTATGGCCGCTAAATGCTATGGAAGTTCCATATAAACAATTTGAAAAGGTTTTCTAAACAAGTATTAGATACCGACCGTTCAGTTTGCATGTTAGCTACATGGTGTAGTGGTGGTCCGATATCGGCGGTTCTGAAGTGAAATGAGCAGCTTTTTGAGCAGTAAGCGATATGTGCAAAATTTCCGATCGATACCTTAAAAAGTGAGGGACATAAAACATGTATATTTGTAATATTCCTTACAAGCACTGTTGCCTACATTTTGGCGCGAAATTTAAATTATAGTATTATTAGGGGTAATTGAAATTCATACAGTATACGTTCTTTTTAAACACTATTGCCATACAATATGTTCGAAATATAACTCTGCACAGCCATTTTCGGGATCACCCAATTGGAACTTCACACTTGGAATCTCCAGTTGGCGTCATATAGTGGAAAGGTAGATCGGCTACAGTCGTAGGATGGAGATTCCAAGTGTAGCCAGGTCCTTCTCCACCTGGTATTTCCAACGGAGAGAAGGTCCTCCTCTTCATCCACTTCCCCCAGCGGGTACTGCGTCGATCACTCTCACAGCTGGAGTGTTTTCATTCTGTTTGGCGACATGACCTAGTCAGCGTAGCCGCTGCCTCTTAATTCGCTGAACTATGTCAATGTGATCGTATATCTCATACAGCTCATTGTTCCAATGCGCAAAGCACCATAAATGCTCCGCAGAACCGTAATTTCGAAACTCGTAATTCCGACTCATGAGATGTCGTCATCGTCCATGTCTCTGCACCATATAGCTGGGCGGGAATGATGAGCGACTTGTAGAATTTTTTCCGAGTCAATGTTAGGAACTCGGAGCGTACGCTCGTCTAAAACACTGGAGACGTGTCTTACGTCTATCACAACATGATCGATCTGGTTGGTGGCTTTATGATTCTAAGACATCTTGGTAGCTTAATGAATTTTCCTATGCTGGAGTCTAGTACTACAGCCCCGACGAAGTCTATTTTACACAAATAGTTCTAAAGTTTACACTCTTTAATAAATTAACAATTGTATTCAAATGCGAAATTCTTTAAAATTACATTTTGGTTTAATCATTAAAATTGTTATTTAATTTTTAACGTTTGCTCTTACAAATCAAACAGTTTGATTTTATAATTGAAACATTTGGTCCTTCGAGCCGGATAGTAGCTCGAGCCAAAATTGTAAGACCTGTATGAATAAAATACAGGCAATATATGTAAAAGTCCTATTATATATGTATGTATATAGGCAATATAAAAGCCCTGTTATTTACACAGGCAAATTAATAAAGAAATTGTAAGACGGGTCCATATTCCCGCATATTTAGATATATGATCACATAAGCCGTTTTAGTTCGAAACTAAACGCTGTGTATAAACTGTTATTTAAAAAAATATTCAGCGGCTGTGAATCGAGGCACAGCAAGGTCAACCAGGCGACCAAAACTATTACCTCCAACGATTTTTTTTAAAGAATAAAAACAGTTCATTAAAAAAATAGTTGAAATGTCGAACACTGCGGACATGTCACAAAGGAGAGCCGAAGATGATAGGAAACGAGCTGAGCAGCTCAAAATGGAACCCACAACCAAAGTGATGGATACAGTGGCAAGAGCATATAGCCTCATCGAAAACGGAATAGATCTTTTATTGCAAACAATTGAAAAAAGATCAGAAAAAATTGGATTTATTATTGAAGAGGCAAAATCAAATATAATGGGTTGTCAAAAAAGTCTTGCGGTGTTTTTATTGATTTTTTTTTTATTGAAATTGAAATAAATTTTTGATGACTCATGCCCAGCTCTTTACCGATGCTACAGCTGCTACTATGCCGGTCTCTTTTGACCAATTCAGCGATTTTATCGCAATTTTCGACGACATGCCTTCCGGAGAGTGTCGCATTTTCGACCACTTTTACACCAGAACGAAAACGTTGAAACCATCGTTGTGCGGTAGAAATGGAAACTATACCGGGTCCATAAACTGCACAAATTTTATTGGCGGCTTGAGATTTTTGCCTTTATAGTAGTAGTACTGTAAAATATGCCGTATTTTCTCTTTATTTTGCTCCATGTTTGCGACGCTATAACTCACGAACGACTTAAAAGAAACGACAATCAATCAAACACGTGTTAGCGCGTGAAATGAGCTTTCCAAAAAGGTATAGCCTGATCCGATGCGACGAATAAAACTAGAACTACGCGCTTTCAGCGCCAACTAGCGAAAATACCGCAAGACTTTTTTGACAAACTATTACATATATATTGCCGACGAAGCTGCACTTGAAATATATAAAAATCGTATACAAAATTGATGGAATCTCGTGGAGAAAAATATAGATGAAATGATATATATATACAACAGGACGTATATTGATTTCGAAATAGAAGATGTTTCTTTTGAAGTCAAATACATTAAGCGAATATTGAAAAAACAAAGTGGAATCAATTTAAAAGAAAGAGAAGAAAAATGGAAGCAGCTAAAGTTAGAAACACAAAAATTCTCTGGCGAATTCAGAGAATGGCAATGATTTAAAGAGCTCTTCGAGAAGTATGTCCATAAAAGAGACATTAGCGACTCTAAAAAGCTGAGCTATTTGAATTCGTGTTTACAAGGAGATGCCAGAATAATGGTTAGTCACCTGATAATGGGATCAGGTGCAAATTACGATACTGTGTGGGAGTTATTAACACGCAGGTACGATAACGCACCCAAGCAGTTCAAGATATAAATAATATCTAAAGTAAAAGACCAAAAGGCTGACTCCCTAGTGCAGAGGATGCATATCGATATTACATCGAAAACGCGAAAATGAATTCATTTAGCGCCAATGAAAATGTGCTAGAGACTTGTGAAAACCACATTACGAATATGTGGAAGTTATTACAAAAGGATTATGAAGAACTATGCGGAATATCGTACTTAAGAGATTATAAAGCGGAAGTGGAAGAGTTAGAAGATCAAGTATTTGACATAGTGTATATGTTAAAAAGAGCAATAATTTTCATAAGATATGAAAAGCATAAACAGCAACTACCAAAGAAAGTTGATGTTAAGCCTGCTTTCTGAGAGACACATCCAAGTTTGTTTGATAAAACGTCTACGACCAAAACTGGATTCATTCCCGGTCAGAGTTTCACTGACAAAAGTGGAGGACGTACCTTCAGCACCGCTACCATATTTGTGTCCAATATTAATGATGGAAACATGTCGCTTGGGAGACATGCCGATAACGAACAACCGACATTTCAACAACAAACATTGCCGAAAGTAGCAAACGAAACAACACAGAAGGAAGATAATGAATTTGTTCAAATCGAAGAAACAGATTCAGTGAAGACATTGGGGTTGCGTTGCAATGGGAATCAAAACGTGAGCTTTTTAAGTTTAAAGCAGCAGCTCAACAGTTGAAAAAAAGTACAAAAACGGTTGCAGCTTCGAAGGACACAAGAACATCCAAGGGGGGGTGGATCCAGCAGCAGTAAGGACGAACGCAAATGAAGCAAGTCTGATGACGATAAATCAAAGAGAAAAGATGAGAAGTCCGGCGACAAAAAGGATACAGACATTAGTGAACAAAGATCATCTTCAAACAAGACTTCGCAGAAGGATGACAAAGAAAAGTCTTCAGTGAATACCTCTACAAAATCGTCGTCCACAGGAAAGCAGACAACACCTTCACGTAATCTTTGGGTATCCGGGTTATCTTCATTAGCGAGAGACAGTGATCTGAAAACTATATTTTCTAAATATGGAAAAGTTATCGGAGCCAAGGTGGTCACCACCGAAATCCATGGACGAATAATATCAGTAGAGCACACTAAAAACGAAATCGGCAGCTCAACAAGTGTCACCAAAACGCGTGAGGATACAACAAAAAAAAGAATGAAAAATTTCTCACTTGAATAAAGTCTTTGTTTTCCCCCCACCAGTGCTAACGATCTAAAGAATGTTATTTAAGTTTTTAACGTTTGATCTTACAAAACAAACAGTTTGATTTTATAATTCAAACAAAAATCAAAGTCGATTTATTTTAATGGATAATAATTTATCAAGGATTGAAATCCGAAGTGAACATCTTTCTTCAACTACGTATTTATTTGCCATTGTATATTTTCATGGCATTTTAATCTAATTGTGGAAACTAATTGCGTACACTAATTTATTACTGTCCTAATTACATTTTTATTGCGTAAATAAAGTTCAGCGCAATCTGGCCTTAACTACATATTTGTATTTTTATAGTTTTTAATCCCAACAGTATTAATTGGCATTATCTTTAAGCTTCATCCTAAACCCAGCAGTCAATTTCTAGTCCTAAACTAATTTACAACTGGTCAGCCGACTGTGTTTACTTTATACAAGCAGCCACGAATTTTGTATGAGCTAAACCGAACGGCTTGCAAGATGTGAAATGTGAGATTTCGTTCAAAAATATACCAGCAAACTAACTTCTAGTACAATTAATATCCTCAGAGAGAAAAATATTGAGAATCTATGTGCCTTCTAGTTCCGTTTAAATCGCTTTAATCGCATTTGCATTTGTTCTATTGTTTTTATACTCTCGCAACAAAGTTGCTAAGGAGAGTATTATAGTTTTGTTCACATAACGGTTGTTTGTAAGTCCTAAAACTAAAAGAGTCAGATATAGGGTTATATATACCAAAGTGATCAGTGTGACGAGTAGAGTTGAAATCCGGATGTCTGTCTGTCCGTCCGTGCAAGCTGTAACTTGAGTAAAAATTGAGATATCATAATGGAACTTGGTACACGTATTTCTTGGCTCCATAAGAAGGTTAAGGTTGAAGATGGGCAAAATCGGCCCACTGCCACGCCCACAAAATGGCGGAAACCGAAAACCTATAAAGTGTCATAACTAAGCCATAAATAAAGATATTAAAGTGAAATTTGGCACAAAGAATCGCATTAGGGAGTGGCATATTTGGACGTAATTTTTTTGGAAAAGTGGGCGTGGCCCCGCCCGCTACTAAGTTTTTTGTACATATCACGGAAACTACTATAGCTATGTCAACCAAACTCTATAGAGTCGTTTCCTTCAGGCATTTCCATATACGGTTCAAAAATGGAAGAAATCGGATAATAACCACGCCCACCTCCCATACAAAGGTTGAATGTTGAAAATCACTAAAAGTGCGTTAACCGACTAACAAAAAACGTCAGAAACACTAAATTTTACGGAAGAAATAGCAGAAGGAAGCTGCACCCAGGCTTTCTTTAAAAATTGAAAATGGGCGTGGCCTCGCCTACTTATGGGCCAAAAACCATATCTCAGGAACTACTCCACCGATTGCAGTGAAATTCGGTACATAATGTTTTCTTAACACCTTGATGACATGTACGAAATATGGGTGAAATCGGTTCACAACCACGCCTTCTTCCAATATAACGCTATTTTGAATTCCATCTGATGCCTTTTCTGTATAATACGAGTATATATGTACATTAGGAACCAATGATGATAGCGGAATAAAACTTTACACAAATACGGTATTTGAAAAATATGTAAATGACGGATAATGCAATCTCGATTATCACTTTATCATGCGAGAGTATAAAATGTTCGGTGACACCCGAACTTAGCCCTTCCTTATTCGTTAATATATATTATATGGCAACATAATTTATTTTGATAAAGTTTATCAGCCAAACAACTTTTACGACTTCGAAATAGTTCAAGTAGTCACCGATATTGTAATCTCAATGCAATGTGAATTTTGTTATCGAAAATCATACTTTTGCCTTTTCCATTATCTCTCTGCAAAGAACTTAGTTAAAAATTTGGCAATAAAGCCCGAAGCACAAAATTAACGCCCCTGTCCAAATCAGCGGATGTACTTTAGAAATGATAAGTTATCTATATGTTAGATTTTAATTGGCCATATGCCGGCGAATATAGTACCTCTATAAAAAAGCTAAATAAATATGTACAAATTTGAATGTAAATAAATTTGGCGCACGCATGCATGTGAATAGGTCTGTGGGCTTGTATATACTACTGTGGGCAAAAAATAGTAAGACTTTGTTTATAGGTTTAAAATTCTTAATTTATTCTTTGTCGTCTTTGTCGTCGCAATCAAAGTAATCCCCCTTGTCTCCAATACACTTGTGCCAAAGTTTTTTTCCAATCCGATTTACGTTTAATGTCTTCAATTTACTCAAAACAGTTTCCTCTTCTTTTTACAACATCCGGTCTTTTATCCAGTGTTCTTTGAAAGAGGTTTTCACTGATCTTACCGATATTCCAAGGAGTTAGTAAGCTCTCTGACTGTTAATCGTCGATTTTCAAGCACCAAGCACAAGTTCGATCATCAATTGTTGTTGATGGCTATCCTGGACGTGTTTCATCATCAACACGATCTCGATCCTCTTTGAATAATGATTGAATTATATGATTAGTCATGGATGTAAAAAAAATTTATGTTCAACATATACATTAGGGTGATTCAAAAATTTTTTTTTTTTTTCAATTGGTACTCGCAAAAATAGGTTCCTAGACACCTCTAAGAAAGCCTCTCCAAATATGAGTTTTTAATTGTAACGGGAAGGTCCTCCGCCTAACGGTTTTCTATTTTTTCTTATTATCAGATAGAAAAATTTATATCTCGCTTCCAACCACTTGAAAAAATATCTTGTTAATTAGGTTTTGTAGGAAATTGAATGCTCTAAAATATTTTTTCGTAAACCCAACCGTTTAAAAGATATTAACGGTTGAAATTTGACTATTTTTGGGAAAATTCTTTATTTCTTATTAATTTTATAACGCAATGAAAAAAAATTATTATGAATGATGAAACACATAGTTTTGTAGAAAATTTACTGCTCTATAAAAATGGTCTACTATGATATTTCGATTAAGTTAAGCGTTTACGAGATATTCATCATCAAACATCAATGCATATTAGGGTGGATCAAAAAAAAAAAATTTTTTTTTTTCGTTTGGTACTCCGAAAAATAGGTTCCTAGACACCTCTAAGAAAGCCTCTCGAAAAATCTATTCATAATAATTTTTTTTCATTGAGTTATAAAATTCATAAGAAATAAAAAATTTTCCCAAAAATAATCAAACTTTAACTGTTAATATCTTTTAAACGTTTGGGTTTACGAAAAAATCATAATAGACCTTTTTTGTAGAGCATTCAATTTCCTACAAAATCTTAGGAACAAGATATTTTTTCAAGTAATTGGAAGCGAGATATAAATTTTTCTATCTGATAATAAGAAAAAATAGAAAACCGTTAGGCGGAGGACCTTCCCGTTACAATTAAAAACTCATATTTGGAGAGGCTTTCTTAGAGGTGTCTAGGAACCTATTTTTGCGAGTACCAATTGAAAAAAAAAATTTTTTTTTAATCACCCTAATATACATATATCGTTTGCTATGGCTTCGGGAAGAACAAATGGTCTCTTGTGGTTTCGTAGCTAAGGTCGAAATTGATAGGTTATCCAGCCTCCAGACCTGTTGCCATGTATGTAATTGCCTTGTTTTTTAAACTCTAGCGCTAACAAGCAGGGGACATCACGCGTTGGTGAGGTCGACAATTGGTTTGGTCATATATTGGCCGCCAAGCCGCCATTTATTACTATATATCATCATTATTAATATTCGACTAAATTAAGAATAAAATTATTTTGTTGTTTTTTTCGACAGTTTTAAATCATGGCACCACCGGCTTCACTCAGCAAAGAGATACCCGATATCGAGGTGAGCACTATTTAAATTTGTTTTGTTTTTTAAATACAAATATATTTTTTTTACTTTCCGCAAACACTTTAGAGCCTGATGGCCTTGAATCCTCGTGTCAAGTCGATGTGCTCCGCCGTGCCAACAGCCGAAACGAAGATCAACAAGAAGCATTGGAAGCGCAACAATGACCGCAATCCAACCGTAAGTGCAATTTTGAATACAACCCATTTCCCATACTAAAATACCGTCACAATTCAATAACAGGGCTGCTCGAAGCTACTCAATAACTTCGAAGACGTCAAGCACACTACACTCTCGGAGAGAGGCGCTTTGAAAGAGGCCGCGCGTTGTTTGAAGTGCGCCGATGCGCCTTGTCAGAAATCATGCCCCACCCAACTGGATATCAAGAGCTTCATCACCAGTATTGCCAACAAGAATTATTATGGCGCTGCCAAGGCGATTTTCTCGGACAATCCACTCGGTTTGACTTGTGGCATGGTGTGCCCAACCAGCGACCTATGCGTTGGTGGTTGCAATTTGCAGGCATCGGAGGAGGGACCCATCAATATTGGTGGCTTACAGCAGTTTGCGACCGAAATATTCAAGGAGATGGGTGTGCGCCAAATAGTGCCACCAAATGTGAAGCCACTGCCGCAACCTAATAAGAAAATCGCTTTGTTGGGCGGTGGTCCCGCTTCACTTTCATGTGCCACATTCTTGGCGCGCTTGGGTTATAAGGACATTACGATTTATGAGAAGCGCGCCTATTTAGGTGGTTTAAGTTCATCGGAGATTCCACAATATCGCTTGCCCGTCGATGTGGTGAATTTTGAAATTCGTTTGGTTAAGGATTTGGGTGTAAAGTTTGAGTTGAATCGCAGTCTGTCCACCAACGACTTGACAGTCACTGTAAGTTTAGATAGAAGCTCGTTAAATTCTTTATAGCGTATAAAAATCTGGTTTTCAGGGCTTGCTTTCGGCAGGACACGATGCGCTGTTCCTTGGCATAGGATTACCTGAACCAAATGTGGATCCAGTGTTTGGTGGCTTAGACGAGTCTATGGGCTTCTATACGTCGAAGAACTTCTTGCCAAGTGTATCAGCGGGTTCAAAACCTGGCTTATGTGCTTGTAAAGCTAACCAAGCCTTACCTCAGTTATCGGGTAATGTCATCGTTTTGGGCGCTGGTGATACCGCTTTCGATTGCGCCACTTCCGCTTGGCGCTGCGGTGCTAAGCGTGTCTTTGTCATCTTCCGTCGTGGCACCACTGGTATGCGTGCCGTGCCCGAAGAGGTAGAGTTGGCGCGTGAAGAATGGTGCGAATTTCTACCATTCTTGGCCCCCAGCAAAGTGGTGGTGAAGGACAATAAGGTAGTAGACCAGACTTTTTTGGAAAAAGCACTTAATAAATGTTATTCCTTTTTGCAGATTCGTGCTATGGAGTTCTATCGCTCTGAAATCGATGATAACGGCAAACTTATTGTGGACAAAGAGCAACCTACCACACTGAAGGCCGACTTTATTATATCAGCATTTGGTTCCGGTTTGAATGACTCGGAAATTATTGACGCCCTCAAACCAGTAGAGTTGGATCACTGGAACCTGCCCAAAGTGAATCCCAAGACTATGCAAACCAGCGTGCCACAAGTTTTCTGTGGTGGTGATTTAGGTGGTCAAGCAAACACAACTGTGGAATCGGTAAACGATGGAAAAATCGCCGCATGGAGTATTCACTGCCAACTACAAGGACTGTCATTAGATATGCCTGCAGAACTGCCACTTTTCTATACTGAAATCGATAATGTAGACCTATCCGTTGATTTAGTCTACGAGCGCACCGACAAGGAAACTGGTAAAAAGGAGAAGCACACACTCAAGTTTCCCAATCCGTTCGGTTTGGCGTCAGCACCACCCACCACCAGCGCGGCGATGTGTCGGCGTGCGTTCGAACAAGGTTGGGGCTTTGTGGTTACCAAAACATTCGGTCTCGATAAGGACTTGGTCACCAATGTATCGCCACGTATCGTGCGTGGCACTACATCGGGCTATAACTATGGTCCGCAGCAAGGTGCTTTCCTTAATATTGAGTTGATATCGGAGAAACGCGCCGAGTACTGGTATCGTTCGATACGTGAACTCAAGAGAGACTTTCCCGATCAGGTGGTCATCGCGAGCATAATGTGTGCCGCCATCGAAGAGGACTGGAAAGAAATGGCCGCCAAGGCCGAGGAATGTGGTTCTGATGCACTTGAGTTGAATTTGTCTTGCCCACATGGAATGGGTGAGTCCGGTATGGGCTTGGCGTGTGGTCAAATACCCGATTTGGTGGAGAAAATTTCTAGATGGGTCAGTGCAACTGTGAAAATACCTGTCTTCATTAAACTGACACCCAACATCACGGATATTGTGGAAATTGCGGCTGCCGCGCATCGTGGTGGTGCCGCAGGTGTTTCAGCCATCAACACCGTACAAGGATTGATGAGCCTGAAAGCCGATGCAACGGCATGGCCAGCAATTGGCACGGAGAAGCGTACCACCTATGGTGGTGTGTCTGGTAATGCGACACGCCCAATGGCGTTGAAGGCGATTTCCTCCATTGCCAATAAATTGCCTGGTTTTCCCATACTCGGTATTGGTGGTGTAGACTCGGGAGAGGTGGCACTACAATTTCTACAGGCCGGCGCCTCGGTGGTGCAGGTTTGTTCTGCTGTACAAAATCAAGACTTTACACTTATCGAGGATTATGCAACCAGTTTGAAGGCTTTGTTATATTTGAGAGCAAATCCACCACCATATTGCGGTCAATTGTGGGATGGACAATCACCACCAACACCCAAGCACCAAAAAGGCAAGCCCGTAGTGCACTTAACTGGGGATGACAATAAGGTGAGTGAAATATGGTCCTTTCTGGTCTTCAGATTTTCTAACTTCATTTCTGTGTTTAGACCTTGGGCTTCTTTGGTCCATACAAGAAAGTACGCGAGCAAAAGCTTTATGAGGAGCGTGTCAAAAATGGTCCATTATGGAATGTCAAGTCCGAAACTGCTGTGGCACCTGCGGACGACGCACCTAAGCCAGCTTACAGAATAAATGAAGTTATCGGTGGCGCGTTGGAACGCATTGGCGCCTACAAGAAGCTGGACAACACACAACAGAAAGTGGCTTTGATCGACGATGTAAGTTTGCGCATGCGCATAAAAGAGTGTAAGGCCGATTATCATAATTTTTGTTTACCTTCTTTAGGATATGTGCATAAATTGTGGCAAGTGCTATATGACTTGTAATGACTCCGGCTACCAGGCCATACAATTCGATGCTGACACTCATATACCACATGTCACAGACGATTGCACCGGTTGCACACTTTGTGTCTCCGTGTGTCCAATCATCGACTGTATTACGTAAGTATATCAGTCTAAGTATGCTTAAATAGAAAAAATACTTACTGATTTCTTTTCTTACAGCATGGTGCCAAAGAAGATTCCGCACATCATCAAACGCGGTTGGGGTGAAAATACTCCGGTGTTTGCGCATGCGCTTAGTCCAATGCAGTAATTTGCCGCATCAACATTTCCATGCTTTTCTCTTGGTTGCTATCACTTTAACCATAACTTTATTGCCATAATTGTTGATGGTGTAAACGCTAGATAAGTTACAATTAACCAGCTACTAATTATACACAATGTATTGTTATAATAATATAACTATTAAAGTTGTATCGTGCACAGTTTAAAAAATAAATAAAGGGTGATCCATTTCGAGGTTGCCTACTTTTTTAAAGAAAAAACACAGAAACTTTCAATTTCATGGGAAATGTTTATTATCATTCGAAAGAACATGCTTTGGCATTTATTTTTTGAAGATTATCTCTTTCAAATGTTGGCCGCGGCTACGTCTCAGACGGTCCATCCGTTGATGGCGAATGACACGCATGATTTTTTGCTCCAGAGCCTGAATCGAAGCGGGATTGTGCGCATAGACAGTGCGATATCACACGATTTTGGGGGCCAAACGACCGTCCAAAAACGTGAAATTATCTCCTCACCGAAGTGTTTTCTCAATAAATCCATTGATTAATGCGATGTGTGGGAAGTGGCGCCTTCTTGTTGAAACTAAATGCTGCCGAGAACACGAGCTTTAATTTCAGGCATCAAATAGTCGGTTATCAAGGCGCGATAACGGTCCCCATTGACGGTCATGTTCTCACCGGCACCATTTTTGAAAAAATATGGACCAATGATTCTAGCTGCCTACACACCAAATCTTGAATCTCTTCAGGTTGCTCTTTATCCCAAGTCCGACAATTTTGTTTGTTTACATACCCATTGAGCCAGAAATGGGTCTCATCGCTGAACAAAATTGGACTCGAAAATGTCTGATCTTCTGGGAACTTTTCAAGAGCTCATAGAGCGAAGTGATGTCGCTTGGGAAGGTCGAGCGGCTTTAGTTCTTGCACAAGATGTATTTTGTACGCCTTCAATTTAAAATCAGATCATCAGTCAGAGTTGCTGCGAACGGCGCCGTATAGACTCTCCACGGTCTTCGTGTACACGCTCAGCTAGAGCTGCTATATTTTCTTCATTGCGTGCTGGACGTGGCCTATTGAGTCGAATATTATCTATTGGATAATGATATGAATGCTGGATCTGCGTTTATTCGTTATTTCTACTGGTGTTTAATTTATTATTAATCGGTTTCGTTTATTATTAAACGACTCGGAAAAGCTTTTTCAGGGCTGACGCTATGGGCCTCTATTTCTATTAGTGTATGATGAACATATTGTCAACTGAGGATGTTCCGGTTGGAGAGTACAGTTATAAACTGAGTGTCTTCGGTAGCTATATATGAAGACAGATAATTGTATCCGCAATATTTCATAGTTTAAGTAGTTCTTCAAAGTCGCTAATATCGAAATGGGACCGAGTTGGATCTCAATTAGCATCTTGCGATATAATACTGGACCTACGGACCTTGCGTGCGCTCAGCGCTGGCTGACGATTCGCTCGTATGCGACTGCAAGTTGCTTTTGGCCTAGAGTAGAACTTAGGAGGTCTTCTGAATTACTTGCGCTTAGCAAATTTCATCTTTCCGCAATAATAGCAGTTCTTACTGAACATTTTCCCAGAGGCGTTCATGCCATAAGGATAAAAATCTTGACGGACGCATGTTTTGAAAGTTGTGTATGTAAGGGAGTGAGGTGAAGACATCCAGACACTTTGCAAGACTATAGTTGAGGTATCTCAGCAGTCTTACATTCGGTGAACCAAAAGACGTAGCCGAAACTGGCATTTGTCGCCTCAACAAATTTGTGATAGGCTCAAAGCGCTTTGTCGATTCGTAGGGGTCTTATGATTTATTATATAGAAATTTTTTGGGTAATACAACGGATCAGCTTTCCAAGCTCGAAAAGCGAATTTATTGCCCAATTAAGCGGAGATGGGTGATACTTATATTGATGTCACTGCTAGAACAACCAATGGCATTGCTTTTAGTAAGCGATTTAGTTAGCGATCTAAACAATCTGATACTCAAAAAACAGCGCATGGTGTGCTAATTCTTAGGAGACCAAATATAACAATGAAAAGTCGAAATCTATGAAGAATTGCGACAAAACCGACTACTAAAGAGGATATGGGAAGGTTTAATTTTAAAGTCCGTGCCTAAGCCTAAAATTATGTACTCTCACTTGATAGAGCTAACAGTATTGCCGAATATGCGAAGGTGAAATGGGGGAATTTAAAGAGCGAAAGAGAGGGTTTAGAGCTAAAAACAAGCACGCTCATTGAACTGACTCAAAATCTAAAGAAAGAGTCCCATAAGTTACAGTTCCCTCAAAAATATATTAAAAATCGATTTCAAGACTTTATCGCAAACATAATTACACAAAATCCACATGCTTGTAAATAATGTCAAACGGGTATAAAAGCTGTAAAAGACGTTGACAGAAAGTTTTCAAAAAATATTCTGAAAATCATCATATAATCTCCGTTTTTACAAAAGCATTTCTATATTTTATCAAAAAAAATCTCTATATTTTTGTAAATGTTTACAAATATAATACATTTACGTGGGTCATTACTGATCTCGCAACGCGTTCCACGGCGACTTGGTGCGACACCCTTGCGCGTACTCTCTCTTGCGGATTTTCACACACAGACTTGCCTAACGTAAATGAAGAGCTCTTTCAAAGATGTACGCATGAAGTTGAAATATTTATTTTTCCAGGTCCAAATCCAAAACTAAATGCCCGGAGGGAATACTCTCGAAGGACCCACCCGAAACGACAGTAAAACGACTTCTTACAAACGAACTCACTACGACTAAACTTGATATTCTTCCAGAAAAAACTTGCACAGCATGCCTGCTGTAAATGCAAATGCTGTGTGGTTCCAACAGCCGAGACCAAGACCGCGAAGAAACACTGGAAGCGCAACAGTGAGCGCAACCCAACGGTAAATGGCACATAAAGTTCTGCTCAGCTTACTACTCACATATAATTTTGTTTTCGATAATCTGTTGCGCTACAGGGACAGTCGAAGCTTTTGAACAACTTTGAAGACATCAAGCATACAACACTCTCGGAACGTGGTGCGCTCAAAGAGGCAGCGCGTTGTCTCAAGTGCGCCGATGCACCTTGTCAGAAATCTTGTCCGACACAAATCGACATAAAATCTTTCATCACAAGCATCGCCAATAAGAATTACTATGGTGCTGCCAAAATAATATTCTCCGACAATCCGTTGGGTCTTACTTGCGGCATGGTGTGCTCCACCAGCGACCTCTGTGTTGGTGGCTGCAATTTGCAAGCTACCGAAGAGGGTCCTATCAACATTAGCGGCTTGCAGCATTTCGCCACCGAACGTTTCAAGGAGATGGGAGTGCCGCAAATAGTGCCGCCCAATGCGCAGAAGTTGAAAGATCCCAAAAAGAAGATTGCTCTAATAGGCGGTGGGCCGGCTTCGCTATCGTGCGCAACTTACTTGGGTCGTTTGGGTTATAAAGATGTGACGATCTATGAGAAGAACGCTTTTCTGGGTGGATTGAGTGCAGCGGAGATACCGCAATTTCGTTTACCTGTCGACGCGGTCAATTTCGAGATTAAACTCGTAAAGGACTTGGGTGTGAAGTTTGAGTTGAATCGTTGTTTATCCACCAAGGACATAACGGTTGATGTAAGATGTTAAGTAAGCAGTGGTAAAACGATGTTTTATACTAATTTTGCACCTTTGATGTGTTAGGGTTTACTGAAAGGAGGCAATCATGCAGTTTTCTTGGGCATAGGTTTGCCCGAACCAAACATTGATCCGGTTTTCTGCGGCTTGGATGAATCTATGGGATTTTATACATCGAAAAGTTTTCTACCCTGCGTGGCAGGCGGCTCCAAACATGGTATTAGCAAAGATAGCAAACTCCCCAAGTTGTCAGGCAATGTGATTGTGTTGGGCGCTGGCGACACAGCCTTCGATTGTGCGTCTGCTGCATGGCGTTGTGGCGCGGAACGTGTGCTTGTCGTGTTTTTGCATAGTACAGCGCTTATACCAGCCTTACCCGAGGAAGTTGAGTTGGCACGCGAAGAGTGGTGTGAATTGGTGCCGTACTCGAAGGCCAGCAAGGTGATTTTGGAGGACAATAAGGTGTGTAGGGCTGCCACTCAATATCATTGAAAGCTTTTGTTTTGAACAACTTATTTCGCAGATTGTTTCTGTTGAATTCATACGCACCGATATGGACTTTGATGGCACTATTAGAGAGGACAAGGATCAGAAAACGTATCTGCCAGCGGACTTTGTCATATCTGCCTTTGGCTCTGGGCTGAATCAGAAAGAAGTAATTGATGCCATGAAACCAGTGAAACTCAACAAAAATAATCTACCGAAAGTCGATCCGAAAACTCTACAAACCAGCGTACCACAAGTGTTTTGTGGTGGTGACTTAGGCGGTATTGCCAAGACCACCGTAGAATCAGTGAACGACGGTAAAGTCGCTGCTTGGAGTATTCATTGCCAACTCGAAGGTCTACCACTTAACACGCCAGCCGATTTGCCGCTTTTCTATACTGAAATCGATAACGTAGACTTGTCCGTTGAAGTCTGTTACGAGTATTTAGATCGTAAAACTTGCAAGAAAGAGATGCGCGCACTCAGGTTCCCCAATCCATTCGGCTTGTCTTCCGCGCCGCCTACAACAACGGCTGCTATGTGTCGTCGCGCCTTCGAACAGGGTTGGGGATTCGTTGTTGTGAAAACATTTTGTCTCGACAAAGATATGGTGACCAATGTCTCACCACGTATAGTACGTGGTACGACATCAGGTTACAACTATGGACCGAATCAGGGCGCTTTCCTTAACATCGAATTAATATCGGAGAAACGTGCCGATTATTGGTATAAGACTATAGCTGAACTCAAAAAAGATTTTCCCGATAAAATTGTAATCGCCAGTATAATGTGCCCTGATAGCGAAGCAGACTGGAAGGATATGGCGCCTAAGGCAGAGAAGAGCGGTGCCGACGCTATTGAGCTGAATCTTTCTTGTCCACATGGCATGGGTGAGTCCGGCATGGGTTTGGCCATTGGTCAAGTGCCCGAACTGGTTCAAAAAGTTTCGAAATGGGTCAGCGAATCTGTTAGTGTACCAGTTTTTGTCAAATTAACACCGAACATCACCGAAATAGTAGATATCGCAACTGCTGTTAAGCGTGGTGGAGCTGCTGGCGTAACCGTTATAAATACCGTACAGACGTTGATGCTTCTAAAAGCCGACGGCACTGCATGGCCGGCTGTGGGCGATGAGAAACGCACCACATATGGTGGCATGTCGGGGAACGCAACACGCCCGATGGCGTTGAGAGCGATCTCGGCTATCGGTAATAAAGTACCAGGGCTAGCCATACTTGGCTGTGGCGGTGTGGATTCTGGTGATGCAGCATTACAGTTTCTACATGCTGGCGCCTCAGCTCTTCAAGTATGTTCGGCCGTGCAGAATCAGGATTATACTGTAGTACAGGATTTTAAGAGTAGTTTACAAACTTTGTTGTATTTAAAAGCGAATCCACCGCCAAAAAATCCCGAGCTATGGGACGGTCAATCAGCGCCAACTCCTTTACATCAGAAGGGTAAGCCTGTTGTGCATCTCTCAGCCGAAGGCAACAAAGATAAGGTAAAGTCTTATATTTAGTTTTAACTTTACCAAATTGATTATATAATATCTTCAAAGACGTTGGGCTTCTTCGGTCCATATAAGCAACAGCGAGAAGAAAAACTCTTTAAGGAACGCAAAGAGAAGGGTCCACTGTCAAAGGATAAAGCTACGGTAGCTGACAAAAAGAAGTCTGGCGGTGGTAAACCGAAACCCGCGGTGTATGTAAACGATGTGATTGGCAAAGCGCTCAGTCGCATTGGCACTTTTAAGGAGCTGGACACCAAGCAGCAGAAAGTGGCTCTTATTAACCCTGTAATTACTATAAAACCCAACATTCCGTCAAATGTTATCTATTATTTGGCTTCATTTCCAGGACCTATGTGTAAATTGCGGTAAATGCTACCTCACATGCAATGACTCTGGCTACCAGGCTATAGAATTCGACGCCAAAACGCATATTCCACTGATCGGTGATGACTGCACCGGTTGTACCCTTTGCGTGTCTGTATGCCCCATCATCGATTGCATCACGTAAATATACTTTGAGCGGCTTAGATGACGGTAATATATTTTCCTTTTTCTTGTTTTCAGAATGGTTCCTAAGAAAATACCCCACGTCATAAAGCGCGGCTGTGGGGAGAACACAGTAATTGAGGTTCCCAAAAAATAAAATCAATTTTATCCAATCAACTTTTTTTCAATTAGCTTCTGCACTTATTTGTTATGAAATATATTTTCTAAGAAATATACTATTTTACTTTAATTACATTTATCTCAGGAGTGAAAGGTGGATTAACATATTCCAATTTGAAGATTGAACTGAACGAACTGAACTATCGTCTGCAAATGGCTTGATAAGAACCGTAAAAGATAAAAGACCAAGCTCCCTTTTACCCAGACTTTATTCCAACAAAAAAGAAATTGCTTGTATCATTATTGTTGTAGTGAATACCTGCACCCTATATTGGGGTAAAGCGCAAAATAAACTCTTCTAAACCACTTAACAGTAGGCTTTCGTAAACGGCGGTTTCCACGCCGTGGGTAAAGGCGTGTCAGACAAGTGAGCTTAGCTTGAGTCATAGGGATCGGTTATACTCAGCTGTTTAGAAAAAACCCAGATTCTTTCTTGTTTCGGTAGTCATGTCCCTGAGAGCCTCCAAATATTATTCATCTAACCAAATGGTTAGTCTGCAATTTTATTCACACTACAAGTACTGCCGGCGAGTGACTTGAGAATGAAGACTACATATAGTATCCTAAAGATGTTGCTGGTCGATATCTTGTTTTGCCCTCCTCAACCGACGGACAGGGATGACAATGAGATTTCGCAATTAAGAGTGAAATAGTAGTATATGTCGGAATCGTTGGACATTCAATTGATACCAGAACGATACGAGGAGAAAGGTTGGAAAAGAGGGGAAGGGACGGGGAAGAGGACACGATTAGGCTAACCAAGTACTGTTTAAGATTCAGTATCACTATATTTCTAATTTTTTCAGTGCCAGCAAGAAGTCTGAACGTCAGATTGGACCGATTGAGACTGCTTCGCTTTTCATCTCGATTTTCGTGCTGCATTATCCGTTTTTTCAGCCCTTCCAATCTCAAACATATTATTTATAATCTCCTTTGCGGCAGAACGCTTATGGCGGATTAGGTTAATGCACGAGCACTTCGAAAACTAAATAGGGGCACTTCGTAAATGGCGTTCTAATCCCTTTGCTTCGGATCCTAGTTGTGAAGGTCTTGATGAATGATGCTGTCTGGTGGTTGCCTATGCAGACGATGTAGCTCCTTTGTTTAAAGAAAAAATCCTGAACACCGTTTACAATCTAATCCACGGGTCTGCTATTAGACTTAGAGAAGCTGGGTATATGAGGGACTCCGAGCAGAGATACACTGAATTCTCCTCCCTGCTTCGATTGCATTACTTACAATCTAGATCTCTGCATCGCGACCATTCTCCTGGCAGTGCCCTTTCAGCTCACACACATGCGAGGAGTTTGTGGACTAGAAGAAGCCGTTGCAGAAAGGCTGCAGTTAACTTTTGCTACCATCAATGTAGCAGTAGATTTATAGTTCGGAAGTGCAGCTATCTTCAGAGAGGTGTGCACTCACTCCATAAGAGGCTGTACTGTCTTTGAGCTCGCTGACTGTGCGCTCAAAACAAGACAAGGAATGCATGACCTAATTTACTCAAAATCGCTGCAGTAGTCGGTGTTCTGATTTTCCTCCGACTTTATACTGACTGAAGCTGAAATATTTTGGTAAACACCGCCTTAACAAAGTTGTGGTAAGGTCAAAACACTTTGTCGATCTATGAAGATCTAATGTTCCCTTTTAGGTGTTTATGGGTAACACAAAGCACGAATATCTGTCCAAGCGAGATACATCGATCTTGAATCAGCCCTACGACCTATCCTAATCTTATTTCAATGGACCAGCCTAAATTCATATCCGATGGGATCTGCTATTATTAGGTGCATCCACAACTAACCAGATATTGACCATGCGAAAAATCTTGAAAAGATGATCGACACACACCACCTCTTCGCCGATTTCCAAACTGCTTTTTGACAACACGAAAAATAGCTGTCTTTATGCCGCTATGACTCAATTTGGGATCCCAGCAAAGCCGATACGGCTGTGTAAACTGATGTTGAGTAATACCAAAAGCTCCGTCAGGATTGTTAAGGACCTCTCCGAGGTCCTCCGAGCTTTGGTATGGAACGACGTTTCATTCAAGACGACTCCCTATCATACGACAATCTACTGCCGGTAAAAATAATTCGAGCTGCAGAGCTAAATCGAGCAGATACAATCATCTAAAAGAGTGTGCAGCTGCTGGCTTAAGCCGATGACATCGATATCATTGTCCTCAACAACCGCACCGCTAGTTCTGCTTTCTCCAGACTGGATAATGAAGTGAAACAAAGGGGTCTAGTAGTGAACGAGGGCAAGAAGAAATATATCCTGTCATCAAACAAACAGTCGTGGCACTTGGTCCCACATCACTGTTGACAGTCCTAACTTCGAAGTCGTAGATAAATTCATCTAACTTGGAACCACTATTAACACCAACAACAATATAAGCCTTGAAATCCAACGTAGAATAACTCTTGTCAACAGGTGGTACTTCGGACTGAGTAGGCAATTGAATAGTAAAGTCTTATCTTGATGAACAATGACCAAATTCTACAAGTTACGCAATATTCCGGTCATGCTATACGGTGCTGGGACATGAATGATGACATCTGATGAGTCGACGTTACGAGTTTTTGAGAGAAAAGTTCTGCAAAAGATTTATGGCCCTTTACGCGTTGGCCACGGCGAATTCGCATTCGATGCAACGATGACCTGAATGAGATATACGACGACATTGATATAGTTCAGTGTATTAAGAGACAGCGGCTATGCTGGCTAGGTCATGTCGTCCGAATAGATGAACACAGCTCTGCGAACAGTACTGGCCGGGACAAGCAGAGGAGGAGAAAGACCTCCACACCGTTGGAAATACCAGTTGGCGAAGAACCTGACTTCACTTCAATTGGCGCCGAATAGGATGTGATATATAAGCGATGTCTACGCCAGTAAAGAACAAGAAAAAACGTTAACTTCGGCTGCACCGATGCTAATATACCCTTCACAGGTGCATTTCTTTTAGTAACTATGTGTTCAGTTTGTATGGAAGCTATATGCTATAGTAATCCGATCTGAACAGTTTCTTCGGAGATTACATTGTTGTCTTAGAAAATAATCTATACCAAATTTGGTGAAGATACGTTGTCAAATGTGAAAGTTTTCCATACAAGAACTTGATTCCGATCGTTCAGTTTATATGGCAGCTATATGTTATAGTGGTCCGATATCGGCCGTTCCGACAAATGAGCAGCTTCTTGAAGAGAAAATGACGTTTGCAAAATTTCAAAACGATAACTTAAAAACTGAGGGACTAGTTCATATATATACAGACGGACGGACAGACAGAGAGACAGACGGGCATGGTTAAATCGACTCAGCTCAACATACTGATCATTTATATATATATATACTTTATAGGGTCTCCGACGCTTCTTTCTGGCTGTTACAAACATCGTGACAAACTTAATACACCCTGTTCAGGGTATAAAAAGATTTACATGCGTATATTATATTACAAACACCCCTTCATACATATAAATTCTCGAATAAATAAATGCAAAGTTTTAGAGTATGAATACATGATATAATAAGTGTCCTTTATTGATATTGATATCGCTTTAGTTTCACATAATGCTCTTTCATTAATTCTTATTTACTTTTTTTATGTAAATAACCACTTTTGCTTCTGCTTTCTAATAATAAATACATATTTATTTTGATAGATTTTAATTGCATGAACTTTGCCACGGCATTTTGCGTAAATACAAGTGGAAGTGGTGCTTGGAACAAATTGAACTCAAAATCGGTTCGCAAAGACATTTAAATACAAATCATAGTAGAGATATTTATTAATATATAAATTTATATATGCATGTATGTATGTATGTGTAGATTAAAATCTAATTGAGTGACATGAACAACGCAGTGAAATTACAAACTATTAGGAAATGATGCTGTGTACTGAAATATTAAAATCAAAAGGCTACAAATACACGAGCACATATGCATGTATGTGCGTGGGTGGGGGTATTTATTTATGCTGGTATGTAATTACACAAATGATAGAGAATAATTATAAATTCGTTGGAATTTGCATAAATAAAAGGTATTTAGAGTAATGTAAGAGTGCGCATGAAATAAAATATTTTTGGAGATTTTTCAAATACATATGTATGTATGTATACTATTTTTAATATTATAAAAATTGTTTTGGAATTCTACAAAAAAAATATTTATTATAAACGAAACACACACAGGTAACAAAAATAAAAAATATATTGCAAACTCTCCTCTCAAATCATATGGAACGTATTTGCGCTGTTAGCGTTTATATATTTTTTAAATTATAATACAATTTTGTTGTCTGCACTACGCGCTTTCTTCTACGCTTTTAACGCTTTGCGCGCATTTTATTTTATTTTCATTTATTTTTTACTTCTATTAATTCACTTTTGTTGCCAGCCTGCAGTGCTGGGCTCTCACACATAAGTATACGTACACGCGTGCATAACCTCACTTATGCCTGCATGAATTTCGCATATATAACTTACTTATACATAATCGATATATAAAATGTAGATTGTAATGCTTTTTTTTAATAGGAATATATACGCATACATATATTGGAGGAGTTTCTGATTAAAATTGCTAAAAAAGCATTTAAAATATTCACGCATTGTCAATAAAATTGCGACTTATAGATTTCTTTTATATAAAATACTTAAATAATTTTACAAATTCCAATGCCAAACGCTCGATTTTAGTGATTTTATATATATTTTTTATGCTTACTATTTATGTAGGTAAATTTTATGTTTTTTTTTTTTAATTTTTCACACTATATAAAAAGGACTTGCAACGGAAGGACTCACAAAATTGGCATTTTTATTACGCAACACACTTCAGTGCAAGACAAGTGCAGCGCAAAGTTTACGACAAGTGATTTATATGAAAAAGATGAAATGATATAATAAAATATGTATTTGTGATTACACATACATATGTTAAGTGAGGTTAGGTCGTCTTCAGCTATTGTGGGCATTTTGTTTTCCAATGAGACATTTTGCATTTTCTCGATCACTGTTTTATGATAATTAGAAGTTTTCAATCTAGCTCATGTCTCACATATTCGAAAATAATTAAAGCAGAATTTTTGAGGCGCCTTAAGCTACTTTTACTGCTTGCCATGGATACTTTAAGTCACCTTAAACTACTTTTACTGCTTACCACGGATATTTTAAGTCTCGTTAAGCTAATTTTATTGTATTCCACGGATATATTGGTATGTAAAATATTCCGATTTGAAAATTAAAAATTTTTTCGCAAACGGTCCGTTAATTTTCACCACTTTTGAACTGTTATGCGCTACAATGCAATTTGAGTAGTAAAAATCCCATTTTTTGTCGTTTTGAGATTCGAAAAATTTGCTTTTATATTCAAAAAAGTAAAAAGGTAACAAAATCAGTCGTTTACGAAGTTACTTCCAGTTCGAGCAATTTTTATCGAAGCGAAGTATTGAACTGGACTATACTTGTATGCAAGTGAATTAAAGTTTTGAGAATAACCAATTTTTATTTAAATCCTCTTCGAAATTTAGAATTTTGCACGATTTTCCACAGTACTTGTCGCCACTTTGCCGCCTACTTGCCTACACATGACAGTGTAAATTTTATATATAATTATTTTGTTGTTGTTGTTTTTTTCTTTGCACGGTATAAAAGCTAGACTTTTTGTTGCTGTATAAAAGTATGTAAAAAATTGTGCGTTTCCTGTTTTTGTTGACAATTTGTTTTGTTGTTTTTATATTATATTTGTTTTTGTTGTATTTTTATATTAACTTTCATAAATTTCAGTTTTATTAGCAATATTTGCCATCTCTGTTTAATGGTATAAAAATATTATGCTGTGAATATGTATGCATGCTCTATGTATATATGTATGTATGCATGTAAGTATGTATGTAAAAGCGTTTCTTTAAAAGGGCATGATTACCATTTTAATTTTCATACAAATTACTTTAATTACTACATTAATTATTGATGTATTTATTTGCCTTATAAAATCTCCAATTGAATTGTATTGCGGTTTGCTACGTTTCGCCACAATCGCATGATATTTCAGTAAAAATTGCATGCGATTTATTTTAATATTTCAATTCATTATCATTTAACTTATTTGCGTTTGCTTTCTCGTTTCTTTTTTATTTGATTATTATTATTTTTCTTAATTTTTTGACTCACTTTTACTTAAATGTATGCATATGTATGTTTATGTGTGTGTGTGTGAACGCTAGGTTTTTTTCACGATCCTTATTGGCAAACAATTTTTCTTTGTTTACTTCACTTTACTTGCTTCCGCTTTTGCATGCCTGCCTGCTACTGAATTGCATACAAAGTGTGTTATTTATCAATTAAGCAATCGCCCAGCCCATTGCAGCGCCTTGAAGTCGCTTAGAATTCCCACTGTGTGGCCGAGTCGGTGCCATCGTCGAGCAGCTTGAACGCGCCATTTTTCGTAGCGCCCAAATATTTGCCAGTTTGCGATCTGAAAGCAGTGCATGCAGAGCAAATTTAGTAAGTCTTTATAATATAAAGAAGATTTGTGTACCTTATGCAGATTCGGGTCGGCTCGCGCAGCTCCAAGTAGAAGCCATCGGCGGGCGCATCCGCATCCACGGAGATACCTTCGCCGTCGATGCGCCAGTATTTGCCGCTGTGTGCCTTCAAGTGCACCAGACCCTTCTGGGCGCGCTCCACCAAAATCGTCTCGTAGGTGGCCTTGTTGCATTCCAACTTGAGATTGCCGGGCGTGCGGTAGCCGACAAAGCCCTGCTCACATTTAAGTACAAGTATGGGTCTGCAAAGCATATGTTTTAATACAAAAAATTACACAAAAATGTTAGCAGCTAGCTGTTACCTATTTATCAAATAGAAGTAGAATTTCGTGATCTCCTCAATGCTCTCGGATGTGGCGAATAAGTGTCCGGAACGTTTGGTGGCCAAAAACTTGCCATTATTCGCGCGGAAGGACAGCGAACCGTCACCATGCCAGACCAGCTCGAAGAGCGCATCGGCACAGCGACGATTGCCGGTGGCTTGTATGCCACCGCCAGCGGTCAGACACCAGTAGCGGTCCTGTGTGGTGCGCAACGCCCAACGATGGGCGGACCAGTCAAACTCCAGCTGGAATGTCTCGTTCTCACCCACCTCATCCTGATTGGCGGTCACATCGACGCCCTGCTTCACCGACACATAACGCGAATTCAACTCGGCGATGAATGAGGCTTGCGGCAAGGAGTCCTCTAATGAGAAGAGCTCATCACGTGTCACCGTCGAGGAACGTGATTTCAGCACAGCTTTCGAGCCAATTGGCGATAGATACTGGCTTTGCCTGACACAAACGAGGAGTAGAAAGAAATTCAAATTAATTAATTGTCATCGATCATTCGCAATGCATCAATCAAACTCACTTGTCACGCAACGCCAAGTGTCCGCCATGGTATTCAGCGCTGAAGAGACAATCCTCATTGCAAACGGTCTGCAGTTTGCCGTTAGCATTTAAATACCTAACAAGAAAAGTAGTAGAGTCATTGCATTTGTTGTAATTGCGCGGCGGAGCGCAGTGCTTACTTGTTGTTGCATGTATGCAAAGCATAACGTCCGCCCTCCTCGGCGCGGAACTCCAATGTGAAGAGCGTATCCTCGCCCCATGGTATATTCGCATCGACATGTATCTCGTCTTGTGATTCGGATAGATGCGCGAAACGCTTGCGGCCGATTGAGCGCAAATTCACTTGTGGCCTGGCGGCCAGGTGCACGGTCCAGAACTCGCTGGAGCTGGGCGTTTTTGCGGTGCAGACGAGTTTGTCGGGTGTGCCGCCAAGGAAGTAACCGCGCGATTCATTCTTCAACGCCCAACGTCCGGTGCCATCCTCGCTGATGCTTATCTGGAAGCGGCTGCCAGCATCGCGTTCATCGCTCTCGCAGAGCACATTGCCGAACGTGTCGACCGAGAGATATTTGTTTAGATGAGATCGTAAATATATAATACCTGAAAAGAGCGAGTAATGGAGCATTTTAATACAGCCATTAGTTTGTTTAGAAAACGTGGAAGGTTATAAAAATAAGCAGTCTGTAGTACTAATGAGTGAAGTTTGTTCCTAACTTGAGATTCAGGAGACTTTTTTGTCTAAAGTGCTTTGGCAATATGGGAGTTTCTTTGAGATTTGAGTCTACTATTAGCAAAATTATATTATTTGTAGTTTTGAGAGTTTCCAAGTTTCAAAAAAATCTAGAAACAAGCAAATATTTTTGCTAGATACTTTGCCATGAACTACTTTCATGTTGTTTGGGACAGGTATCGAAACTGGATTAAAAAGATATCGGTAGATTTGTATTGCTATTATGTTGTAAAGGGTGATACATTTCCAGGTTCCCTACTTTTTTAAAGAAAAAAACTCAGAAGCTTCAAATTTAATGAGGAATGTTTTTTATCAGTCGAAAAACATTCCTTGGCATTTATTTTTTTAAAGATTAACTCATTCAAATGTTTGCCGTCTCAGACGATCCATTCGTTGAGTCCAATTTTCGATGAGTCGTTCGAGCTCTTCGACTGGTAACTGGTGAATGACATGAATTGAAGCGGAATTGTCCGCATAAACTTTAGGCTTTACATATTCACACAAAAAATAGTCTAACGGTGTGATATCATACGAACTTGGTGGCCAATTGACCGGTCCAAAACGCGAAATTATCTGCTCACCGAACAGTTCTCTCAATAAATCCATTAATTGATGCGATGTGTAGGAAGTTGCGCCGTCTTGTTGAAACCAAATGTCGCTGAGATCACGAGCTTCATTTTCAATCATCAAACAGTCGGTTATCATGGCGCTATAATGGTCGTCATAGACGGTTACATTCTCACCGATATAATTTTTTGAAGAAATATGGACTCATGGTTCTAACCGCCCACAAATTACACAAAACCGTTGTTTTTTCTGAATGAAATGGCAGCTCTTGAATCTCTACAGATTGCTCTTCGTCCCAAATGCGGCAATTTCGCTTTTTTACATACCCATTGAGCCAGAAATGAGCTGAAAAAAATTTGGCTCGAAAACCTCGAATCTTCTGTGAACTTTTCAAGAGCTCATAGAGCGAAGCCATGTCGCTTGGGAATGTCGAACGGCTTCAGTTCTTGCACAAGCTCTATTTTGTATGATTTAAATTTCAGATCTCAATATAAAATGCGCCAAGTCAGTCCAAACGTCAGTCCGAGTCGCTACAAACGGCGAACGAATCGATTCGCCACGGTCTTCGGGCACATGCTAAGCCACGGCTGCTCTATTTTCTTCACTGCGTGCTGGACGTTGTCTATTCGGCTGAATATAATTCAATAATGAATGCTTGAATCACCCTGTGTTAGTGAAATCTCTCTATACACATAATAAAAACATATTTGAGACCAATCTAGCAAAGTATTACTTCAACACTTCTCCACATAACAAAGTATTTTTTTTTCAAACGCGATCCTAACCAGCTTTGTCATGAATGGATGGATGAAGTTGGCATCTCTAAAAAAAAGACTGATTAGCTCTACTCATTCCAATCCACAATTATAAAAAGTATCCCTCGCCTCTCAAATGCTATCAGAATGTGATTAAAACACTTTTTACAGGAAGTAGCATCATGCCTTAATACATACGCTTATGAGTATGTATGTGTGTATGTATAGTACGTACGCAGAAATATCCATATGTCACTGATAAGACTATTCAGAGGCTAATTGGTCAAGAGATAAACAAATCATTAATGAAAGCGGAGATTAAAGCCGACGAATGCCTGTGGATGGGCTTATCAAGTCAAGCAGCAATTTCAGAATAACAGAATAACAGTTGTTGCATTACGCAGCAAACACAACAATAAAACAAACAGATATACATACATGCATATATACTTACATACCATACATACCATACATATAATATATAAGTATGTACATACATATATATAATTTGTGACTGCGGCAGTGAGTACTTTCAACGCTGGCGCACGATGTTGCACCAACTGAGGGCTGCAGATTGCTTGGTGCTTGGTGCTTGTAATTGACACGCTTTCCCACTTAAATGCTAGATTTACAACAACGTCAATTTAAGCGAAGGATAGTTTATTGCGCTTTAAATCACCCATCTGAGGGCAAGCCTATGCAGCGAGCATAACCGCGAAGAATTGTGGACCGTAAAATGCAGTTGTGTCGAAAGTAATGACCGTACAATGCGATAAGGCTACTCTTGCAACAACAATCGCAACAGCAACAACAGCAACAACAACAGTATTAACAATAGCAACATACATTGATTGCATTTACAATGGAAATGCCGCTGCTGGCCCAAGCAAATTGAACGATGCAAAATGCCTGTATGTGTATATGTAGTATGTGTGAGTGTGCCAAGGAAAAAGAGATTGCGCGGCTAATAAGGCAGAGCAGCAATACTTGGTGGAAAGTATTTGCAAACATACATGTACATATTACTCACATATGTACATATGTATGTTGCTATGCAAATAACATTTGTATATATGCAATACAACAACAAACGTGCATCGATTGCCAACAGCACAAAAAGAAAGAAGCCTAGAAAGAAATGTTTGACCAACAACAACAATCAAAATAACATTTTTTTTGTGTCGTACAGGCGCAAGAGTAGCGAAAGGTCAGTCACTGACAGGCAGCATTGATGGATTTGCTTGCTGAATTTGTGACCGTCTGTTGCTACTTTGGCCGTTGACAGCCGCCAAACCGCATGAGCAAAAGCAAATGTTGAAAGCATAAATGAAAGGAAGCTAAACAAAAAGCAAATAATTAGAAATTGTAGTCAGTTGTTCTGCATTAATTGGAATTGTGTGATGCATGATATTCATACTCAAGTTTGAACAACATCTAGAAATTTCTTCAAAATATTATAAATTTTTTACAAATATGCACTTGACAACGCCGAAAAATTTTCCAGCGCGCAAAATTATTAAAGTAAAGTGACCGTTTCGTAAAAAAGAGTTATGAATGAGAATGACACGCATGATGTTTTACTCCAAGGTCTGAATCAAAGCGATGTTATCAGCTTGGACTTTAGACTTTACATATCCCTACAAAAAAAAAAGTCTAAGCATGTGATATCACACGATTTTGGTAGCCAATCGACCGGCCCAAAATGTGAAATCAACTGCTCAACGAAGTGTTCTCTCAATAAATCCATTGATTTATGCGATGTATGGAAAGTGGTGCCGTCTTGTTGACACCAAAAAATGTCGCCGAGAACACGAGCTTCAATTGCGAGCATCAAATAGTCGGTTACCGTTACGTTCTCACTGGCATCATATGGACCACACCAAACCGTTGTTTTTTTCTAGATGAATGACAGCTCTTGAATCTCTTCAGGTTGCTCTTCGCCGCAAATATGGTCATTTTACTTGTTTACATACATACTTACATATGTATATGCCAGAAATGGACCACATCGCTTAAGATAATTTCGTTCGAAAACGTCGGATCTCTTTAGAACTTTTCAATAGCCAATAGAGCGGAGCCATTTCGCTTGAAAAGGCCAAGCGGCTTCAGTTTTTGCACAAGCTATATTTTATACGTCAGTCCGATTTGCTGGGAACGGCGCCGAATCGACTCTACACGGTCTTCGTGTACTCTCAGCTAAGGCTAAATAGATAGTATGTACTTAGATAGTTATGCAGATAGGCAGGCGGCAATTAAGGCAATAATCTCACATCGCATTACGTCAGAGAAGATCCTTAGTAGCCGGAAGGTACTACATGTAACGGCTGCCGGAAAGTAGATATATGAAATAGCTGATTGTATTGTCAAAAGTACCATTCATCTAGGTACAGAGCAAGTTCAGGAAATACGGAAGTAAAGTATTTCCAATTAAAATTAGATTTCTGAAAGAGCTGATAGTCGTATCAGGTCGTGAACAAGAGCCCGGAAGAAAAACAACCATGTTTTTCACTCACACGGTCTCCAAAGGACTGTTGGCCTAATGACAGGTCACAACATACTGACATCACAGTATTGTCATTTAGGTATTGTCTTAAATATCTTGTGGCTCCGCAGTTCAAGGAACTAGATGATATATCAACCCGCTCTTAAAGTTAACAAAAAGCGTTGACGTACAGTTTCATGCTTCAGCTCAAATTAAACTGATCCTCCATCTGGCGTTACTAAGAAGTGGGTGTATGTATGGCGTGATAGCCGACCGGTATACCAGTATCACCTAACCAAACAACCCACATTTTCTTTTTCTAAGATTTGATTAGCTTAGATTAAGCTTTTGAAAAGTCTCCACAGCAGATAGTAGTTGTTGTTGTGGCAATTACCTAGACCCTTTTTGGGGGAAGTAAGAAGTTAGTTGTCATCGAGGTCACTTAAAGGCAGGCCCAGAAAACGAGCAGTTTCGACGAGTTTGGACCAAAGGGAGAAAGGGGTTAAGTGAGTCGACGATTTCATCGAAAACACCCGGGAAGAAACTGCTTAGAGAGGAAGGTGTTATGCTCCTTTACTAGTAGCATGCGGACCTTACAGTGTATGTGCTCGATGGGAGACATCAGGAGACTCCCTGTAATTGTGCGGAGTGCGGTATTTCGGCAGGTTTAAATAATCCCATCTGCGTCCTACTGCCGACCATATTGCGGAATTTATAACTGGCCGGCCGATTGCCTTGGTATGCTTTATCGGTATGCCTTGTCGGTATCGTTTTAAAGATCTTACTTTAGTTGTAATCGCGGTGGTGTGCGAAGTGAAGGAGTGCAGACTGTCGAGTGTTACTACTAAAATTTTAAGGTGATTTACTGTCGGAATTCTAACTTCGTCAACGGAGAGAATGAGTAATGTTCAGTTTCAGTCGGTGCTCCTTCGTCCAGTTCGTGAATAAGATGGTCGCGAGTTTAGAATGAGAGAGTTTTAGGCTCCTAGCGGTGAGGAAGCGCGGAAGTTCGGAGAGGTAGACATTCACTTTTGAACGCATGCCATCAACTCCATTTCCCGACGTCATTACCGTAAAATTATTTGCGTATGAGGTTATGGAGGCTCCTTCTGGTGGTTTATTATCATCTGCGTATGAGGTTATGGAGACTCCTTCTGGTGGTTGAGGGAGTTTCGAGATAGTGATTAAATATTAGCGGGAAGAGTACACCACTCTGAGGAAACCCGCTGTTTAATTCCCCATAACTTTGATTGTCAACCGCTCAGATAGTTCATGATACAAGTCTTAAGTACCTTTAGTACCTTTGGATGGTTGTAGGAAGAAGTGATAGCCAAGGTGCTTTAGCCATAGGCTCGGAGAGCAATTCAGGGGAACAGTGTTGAAGTATGTTCGGCGCGCCATTTTCCGCACAATTTTTATTATGCGGAATAGTGACAAATCAAAATTTATATTACTTTTGTTCCCCATAATTAATTTTTGGTTTTAATGTGTACCCACAATAAAATAATTGTTCAAATAAAAATTCAGACAGTATTATAAAAAAAACGGTTGCTTTCAAGAGGGGAATACTGTATTTAGTCTCTGTTTTCATTCAGTTTCACTTCGGTTTGTTCAGCGAAATCAATATTTTCTTTGTTTTTGAAAACTATTAAGTTGTATTTTAATTTATATGTGCTGTATACTTTTAACTAACACGAATAAACAAAAAGGCAAAACAAAAGCTGGCAAAAATTTGCTTAGGAACAGTGAAAAAGAAAAAGCTGTCTCATCATTAGCAGAAAAGAAGAAATACGGCGAGCGCGATTTTCGCCAAATGAAATGTTTTGTGATGACTTAGAAAAGGAAATGAACACAAAAGCACAAACAAAATTAACGAAAATTTAGCATTGTTTTGTGCAAATGTTTTTTGGTTCGTTTTGTCCAAAAACGATTGAAAGCAGAAACTGAACAATCGGCTAATTATGCATCTCGGGCGCTTTGAAAGCTTTCGCGCGAAATATGAAGCGATTAAATCATTGATAGATAATGCGCGGGGTAAAGGCGGGAAATGAAGAGCGGTAACGGCTATTCACGGCAAGAAAAGCTTTGTTTCGCGTCAGCGTTTTCGTTGCGATTGTTGGCAACAGCGTATTGACATGTAAAGCCGGCCATTATTTGACTAATTTGACGCTTGCCATAACAATTTGCAGATGAAAGTGTTAAAAATCAACACAAATCTGTAAGTGGCGAAAAGTCGAAAAGTGTTTTCAAATACGCAATTCGCCTTTACGAAGAGGAAAGTGTTAATATGAATTTGTGTTTTGCCAAACGAGGCATTAAATTATTGTGTACATATTTATTTTCTTAACGCAAAATTAGTAATTATTTTTTCTATTTTCGTAAACAATATCGGTCATTAGTAGCGAGGACATTAAATAATGTTTGCGCAGAAAACATTTCGTGACTGTTTTTCAAACAACTTTTACTCTCAAAGATGCTCATATATGGTATACTTTACAGATATATACACACACATACATACTTATGTATGTGTTTATGCTTGCATTGGCGTTTATATTTATCTAACTTTAATGAAGTTTATTTTGCGACAGACAGTTGCATAAAGCGTTAGTCGCCGGTCAGTGACACAGTTCAAGCCCTGTAGGAAAAATATGCCAGTAAGAGTTAATAAGTAGTTAATAAGCTACCTCTTAGTGCATATACATAATACAAGAATAGGCTGCTTTATTGTTGCTACAATGACAAAAAACACGCGCCAAATATTTTTGGTTAACGCTATCAGGGTAACAGTACTTAATCGACTACAACTATGGGTGCCTAGTGATTGGGTAGCGTCGACTTTAGTGGAAACGATTTGTTTTATTTATAAGTAAACAGATGAAGAGAACAACATTATATTATTATTATTTATTAAATACGAATTAAAATAATTAGGAAAAGTTAAAATAATACAAAAGCTTTTATATTCAGCTCTTAAATGGCTATTTTTAGCGCTGTACCATATCCATAACAGATAGTTCTTATAATCAATAACAAAACTAGTGAACTTGTAATGGTTGAATTGTTATAACCTCAAAGTAATTTATATATTTATACCCTGAACAGGGTACATTAAGTTTGTCACGAAGTTTGTAACACCCAGAAGGAAGCGTCGGTTGTTGAGCTGAGTCGATTTAGCCATGTCCGTCTGTCTGTCCGTCTGTCTGTATATATATGAACTAGTCCCTCAGTTTTTAAGTTATCGTTTTGAAATTTTGCTGACGTCATTTTCTCTTCAAGAAGCTGCTCATTTGTCGGAACTGCCTATATCGGACCACTAGAACACATAGCTGTCATACAAACTGAACGATCGGAATCAAGTTCTTGTATGGAAAACTTTCACATTTAACAAGATATATTCAAGAAATTTGGTACAGATTATTTTCTAAGGCAACAATATAATCTCCGAAGAAACTGTTCAGATCGGCTCACTATAGCATATAGCCTCCATACAAGCTGGACACATAGTTACTACAAGAAATGCACCTGTGAAGGGTATTTAGCTTCGGTGCAGCCGCTTTTTTCTTGTTTTTATATAAAAATTCCATGTTTGTTTTGCTCACCGGGCGCTCTCATATGAATACGGCGCGTTCATAAATAAATATTACTTTGGCAAAATACAATTTTTCTTTTATTTTGTTGCATTTGAAATATTTTTTTTTGGAGTTTTTAAATTTCACAGAATTTTACGCTTAACGATTTCACTAAAAGCAAGCACTTATAAAATGTAAATTCGGAGAAAACGAATATTAGTATGGTTGTTGGCAAATGCATACAATTTAAACTTCCACTTGAAATCCATAAAATTGCTGAACAGTTAACAAACTCATAATTTATATGATACATACATATATGGTATATGTATATATGTATATGTATATGTATATACATATGGTTGTTTGTAGATATGTGCATTAAAACAAAGCGGAAGGAGGCAATAGAAGCGAAAACTTCTTTTCCTAGGGATCATAAGCGATGATTTAAAATAAAATTTTAGTCCAAACCAAATTATTTATTTATTATATCTTTATTATCTGCCGAAAGGTAAGTATACGTTCATTTAAAAGTTTGCTTTCTTTACTTTGAATTTGTCGAGACTTCAAAGAAAGAATTGAACTTTTAACCTCTTTACTTACGCCTTTGGCTCTCTCATAGATACCAAAATTTATCTGATTTTCTACTACGCTAAATATGTAGTAGATACCGAATTCAGTATTGGATAAGAATATAGTACTCGTATTTAATATTTATAAGACATTTTAGAGAAATGATAGAGTAAAATGGTCCAAAAAAATTAAACCCCCACAAATAATCAGAGCGTCACTGGGAATTCGTAATTATTCGGAATATGTCTCAGCAGCAGTGAGCTTGTAAGACAGAGATCTCAATGAAATGGTTTTTAAGCATATATAAGCGCCAAGTCAGAGTTTCGCAGCCCTTCGAAAGGTATAGATAATATAACAAGAGCATATGTACAGTAAGACGAGGTCTACGAAAAGTTTATCTCAAATATATGATCAAATTTAAATATACCATAAATTAAATTAGGCTTTATGGCTGCTCCTCAAGATAAATCCCAACATTTATCTTAAGACCGAATATCCAATGACTGATCATAATGTGATGATGACGATGATGATGGAATGATATGTGCTTTTTATTGGGGGTTGTTTTTTTACGTGTCGGGCCCCAAATCCAGCGCACTACCCTGTGGAGGGATGGCTTATAACTCGGCTTAAAGCTCGCCTTTAAACGAATGCTTTTTGGCTACCCAGAAGATACTTGGTCTAAGACCAGAAGTAATGAGCTGCTTAGGCCACATGTAAAAGAATCGCTTCTGGTCACTCCCAAGTGAATGGCCCTCAGAGTACTTTCCTCACTTCCTTGAACTTCTACATATGGATCCATCTTCTAGGAATCAGTATTAACACCAAAAACAAAGTCTTCCTCGAAATCCAACGCAGAATAACTCTTGCCAAACACATTAAGCAATTCCTGCTGCCCGTCCTGCTATATGGTGCAGAGCCATGAACGATGGCAACATCTCATGAGTTGACGTTACGAGTTTTCGAGTGAAAGTTTCTGCGGAAGTTTAATGGTCTTTTGCGCATTGGCAATGGTGAGACGCTGAACGATGAACTGTACGAGATTAAGAGAATGTGGTCCGAATGGATGAAACACTCCAGCTCTGAGATTACCTCCACTCTGTCGAGAATATCGAGTGTAGAAGGGCCTGGCTACACTTGGAATCTCCCATTGGTGCTAAACAGCGAAAGAGAAGAACGACTGGCGCGTTATTATCAACTCGGCTATAACCGCGTAAACGGTGTTTACGTCAGAGAAGAAAAAGAAGTTGATGTTCCTACACTCCCTATCGATTCTACCCGAAATGGAAGCTAGGTAAACCGATCGAAATTTAAAGTCATTATTCTAAGGCATCTCAGTGAACCCCTTTTTATTAAGCAGATAGCACATTGGAATAGTTAAAAAATTGCTCAAAGACATAAGTATATTGAGTCGTTCGCTAAGTAATTTCGTTTGATGACAACAGCTGATCTTATTGAATATCTTATTGAGTCGTCGAAAAACAACTCTAGATATTGCTAAAAGATTAAATTTGTTTAACGCGACCGTTTACAAGCATATGAAGAGTCTGAGCTTATTTCGAAGCTTAACACATGGGTTCCTCATGTCCTTACAAAACGAAATTTGCTTCGTCACAAATCACCAAGTAATTTGTTTACCAAACGCTAAAGAAGTGATCCATTTTTGAGCGCATTGTTAACGCCGACAAAAAGTGGTTTGCTTACAAGAATGTAAAGCGCAAAAGATCATAGTCTTTAAAGGATGAAACAGCTCAAACCACTTTGAAGACCGATAGTTACCAAAAAAGGTTATGTTGTCTGTTTGGTGGGATTTCAAAAGGATTTTGGTCCGACACTGCCGCGATTAGTTCTGCAGTGTATTGCGATCAGCTGGTCAAATTGAGTGATGCACTCAAAAAGAGAGGCTAAAACTGATCAATAGAAAAGCTGCGATGTTCTACCAGAATAATAAGAGACTACATGTTTGATGGCGCGCCAAAAGCTTTTGCAGCTTGAATGGGATGTTCTGCTATACCCACCATATTCACAACACTTAGTACCTTCGAACTATTACTTGTTTCGGAATCTGCACTTTTTTTTGGATGTGAACCTTCACGTCAAAAACCACTTGAACCAATTTTTTGTCTACAAGGATCAAACATTTCTGCGGTGTCATCTCACCAAAATAGAGTATTGTTCCACACATCAAAGTAGCTTTTGCGACCAAGTAGCAGAGACACCAGAGCACATACTCCTGGATTGCCCCGCAATTGCAAAAAGGAGGAGTCAGGCTATCGGGCAGTTGTATCCGGTAAGAGAGCGCATCACAACCATTAACCCAGGAGCTTTACTAAGCCTCTTTCATTTGACTGGGTTAAACGAGGTGTTGTGAGAACAGGAGAGGGCACAAAACGAAATTACTTAGTGAACGAACCAATACATATATTTTATTTTGAAAGTGCACGTGATTAAAAGGCTTACTGTCAAAAGAAAAAACTTTCCCTAAACTGACGCCGCATTCAGCCTCCTACTACTCTTTATAGAACGTTCGTAATTTAATGCAACGAGCTCAACTGATTGCTTATCGCTTACCAATAGCTGCAGCAACAACGTACACAACCACAACCACAACCGCAACAATAACAATAACAACAATGCGCAAAGTGAGAAAATCAGAATGGCTAAACTTAATACTGTCGATTGCAAACAGTTAGGTTTGTTGCATGATTGCGAAATGCTTGAGCAAACAAGGTGTACCGTTGCGCGGCTGTTGCCAAGCGCGCTGATACGAGGCGCGATATAAGCCACCGCAGCTGCTGCTGTTGTTGCACACTGCACTATGATTTATATGGCAACAATCGCCGGCTTGGCAGCCACGAAAACGACGTGCAACAAGCGCGCGCACACACACACGCACACAAGAATTGCAAACTAATCTTCGGCGAAAACGCATGTCAATTTGTATATACATACATATCTGTGTATGTGTGTGGGTATGCAAACAAATTTGAAAGGTTAAAGATGCGACAGCCGCCAAATCATGTGCGTGGCATGCAACAGAATTGTAAAAATAAATCAATAACAACAACCAACATTTTAATACAACTTAATGGCGTACAAAAACAAGAACAAACGCACCAATAACAACTGCAACAAACATAAAAATGTTTAGCGAAAAATTGGAGTATGATGACCGTGCACCACAGCACGTTGCACGTTGCACATTCACAAGTTGCAATATTAATTTCGCATCGACCATTTGTTGCGCTATGTGTGCTCATTTGCCTGTTGACGTTGTTGGCGCTGCGCAGCCGGTCGGCCGGCCGGCCGTGTGGCATGCCACAATTTCGCCGCAACACGTCTCGGGAAAACAATGAACGGCATTGGACGTCTGGCGGTCGCCGTTATGTGCTGCCACCTTTTCCACACAATCACGTTATAAATTATGAACGTACAGTGGCCACCAGCCAGCTGCTGTTGCTGCAACAATAACAACGCTTTTCGTGTCAGGCAATCAACTCGGTCAACATGCTGCCAGCAGTCGCAGATAAAGGCGGTCAGCGACGCGCTAGCAAATGCTCAGCTGTCATTTAATCTATTTTCTGCACAGCCACACAACCATACAAACGCACGGCGTTGTTGCATGGCTGCAAGGCGCAAGATGACACCGCAAGTGTAGCAGTAATGAGAGCGTGTTGGCAAACTAGTAGTGTCACTGCATCATTTGCTTAATGCAAGCTACTCAAACTACATTTGTCTGTATGTATGTACAGGCAATAATCTAAATGTCCAACTGCTTAGAGCGACAATAGCAAATGAAAATGTCCATTAACACCCATCAAATAGCTATGAACACCTTCAAAATATATAAATACATATAAATATGTTATTGTAAATATGTATATAAATATGTTATTGTAATTCATCAATTGGTGCGCGTTCCAAGCGCCTGAGAATTCCCATGGCACAGAGAAATTTAGAAATAATGAAATTCTTCTACTATGCGCGCCATTTCAGTAAGTAAGCATGCATGTATGGATTGGCAATGTCATGGGAACAAATTGTAAAATTTTGTATAAATTATCATCCTGAGAAAATTGAAAAAGTAGAAGATCAGGAGCAGCGGGAGAAGATCACAGTTACTTGTTAGCTGGTGACACCTGTGTGGTTGGTGTAAACTCAGATTTGTTGAAATTTTGATTTGAAGTCTACAATCGATTTTATGTATTATTTCGAGGTCTTCTTTTCATTGTTGTTCACAAAAACTTCCACGGTTATACATACTCGCATTTCTTTCCTCGATTTGAGGCGAGGAAAGGTTCTGACTTGGTTGTTTAGTTTAGCATAAGCGCTGCTCGAGGCTTGACACATAAAGATCCAAGTAAGGCATTTTGATGCTCAATCGTGTGAGACTTTTTATTTATAGCTTCTGAGATTCGCCATTCCGTTTTGTTGATGACTATAAGGATGTGTTTCCAGATTACATGTTAGGACCGTTTCCTATACCGGTTAACTTCAAAAATACTATTAAAGTTTGGTTAATGAAAAGAGAGCATGACGCTGAGCAATACCAAAAGCTACATCAGGATCGGGAAGGACCTCTCTGAGTCGTTCTATACCGAGATTTTAGACAAGGCGACTTTCTATCATCCAACTTTTTCAATATACTCCTGGAGAAAATATTTCGTGCTGCAGAACTGAATAGAGAAGGTACAATCTTCTTCAAGAATGTACAACTTCTGGCGGAAGCCGATGACATCGATATCATTGGTCTCAGCAACCACGCCGTTAGTTCTGCTCTCTCCAGACTGCATAACGAAGCGAAGTAAATGGGTCTAGTAGTGAACGAGGGCAAGACGAAATATCTCCTAACATCCAATAAATAGTAGTCGCATTCGCGACTTGGCTCCCACGTCACTGTTGATAGTCATAGCTTCAAAGTCGTAAATAATTTCGTCTATCTTGGAACGAGTATCGAAATCCAACGCAGAATAACTCTTGCCAACATGTGCTACTTCGGCATGAATAGGCAATTGAGAAGTAAAGTCCTCTCTCGACGAACAAAGACCAAAATCTAAGTCGTTCATTATTCCTGCCCTGCTGTACGGTGCACATTTAATGAGTCGACGTTACGAGTTTTTGAGAGAAAGGTTCTGAATAAAATGTATGGTCCTAGGCCCATTGGCACCGGCGAATACCGTAGTCGATGGAACGATGCGCAGCGAATTAAGAGACAGCGGCTACGCTGGCTTGGCCCTGTCGTCCGTATGGATGAAAATACTCCAGCTCTGAGAGTATTCGATGCAGTACGCGCCAGGGGAAGCACAGGAAGATGGAGACCTCCACTCCGTTGGAAAAACATCGAAAAGGAAGAACCACTGGCGCGCTGTTGTAAACTCGGCTATAACCGAGCGGGGTATATACCAATAAAGAAGACGAAGAGAACTTTTTCAGAAAGTTGCTGTGCCATTTTTGCTTCGGCTCGCCTATCTATTCAAGACCTGCCTTTAGTCAAAATTATGACTCTTTTTCGGCTGATGTGGGTTTAAGGCTGCAATCACCGTCGGTTTCAATTCCGGTTTAAACTTTTCTGATTTTTCCTAAAGAGCTTCGCAAAGGTTTTCTGGAAATTACCACCAAATTAGAATTTTTAAAACTTATTAGCCATTATACTAAATTTAATAATTATTATAGTGTGATTTAAGTCTGATCTGAGACAAACGCCAACAAAAATTTTGACCATTACCAGTTTAACCAGGTTTTGAAACACAACTGTACCCCGTGGTTGGTGAGACAAAGCTACCCAATTATTATCCCGTTTCTAGTAGCAAATTTCGGGCATTTTTCGATAATAGCTCCTTCAATTTGTTGAGTTGTTGTCAGAAGCATCGCCTATTAATAAGTTCACCAAGTTTTAGAAGCTCATATTATAGCGCGTTCTTCTGATCCCACCAACTAAAGAGTCACGAATATTCGGCTTTGCCATGGATTTGGCTTTGTGGCCAGGTTTCACATATGAATTTTAGGGTTAACGTAATGTATCCATTTTTCATCACTAGTCACAATTCGATACAAAAACGACTTGTCTATTAGCTTCAGTTCATATGGCATCCCATTTCCTTGCTTTGGAATGTAGCCAGCTGCTTTTGAATGAATTGAAATGGCTATTAGACTATCTCACAAAGATTCTGCATATTAAAACGCAACCCATAAAAATTTATGTGAACATGCAAAATGAAATGCCTCGACAAGAGACCAAAACGAAATATGGTATAATCACCGAATTCTTTAGCGGTGATTCTACATCGATATATTTTTCGCTTGTCCATCTGTGCATTAACTTGGCTAAAAACATTTTTAACGAGATAGGTTTTAAGAAAAATAAATTGCCTTTATAGTTAGTAAATAGTTTATACTAATAACACGGAACATTATTTAAATGCAACAAGTTCTACACAATACTCACTTTCGCCGGTATTCGATGGCTCCAATGTCCACAGTTGTTTCTTCTTGAGGCTGGCGCCATTCGCATTCAACTTGAAGCCGAAAGTTTCGGCCGTCATATACCTGTGTGCGCCATTAATCAGACCAATGGTCCACCAGCCCTTCTGCTGATTCTGTGATATGATATCACCGTTCGTATGGTTTAGCTCGTAGCTTTGACCATTCATTGTACTGCTTACTGGTTGAGGAGCAATGGTGACGACTTTAATGAAACTGACGAGGTGTTGGAAAATGCGGGACTAAGCTGATGAATCTGTAACAAAGAAGAAGAAGCATAAATAGAGGTTGATAATAAGCAGCGAATAAGTATTTGGTTCATGTGTGAGCCTTAATTAATTGCTCAATTTGTGCGAAACTAAGGACACCGATATATGCGCGGCAATTATAATCTAAAACATTTCTTCAACATTTTCAAATATAAATCTGCCAAACGGCTAAATGCTTGCGCAAGCTGCTATCGGAGTATACAGTGGAAATGCAGTGTTAGTGGAACGAGTATTTCAACAAACCGGAACATTTCTAGCGAACACTTCAATAAAATATGTGGCAGTCATGCATGGAACTCGACGAAACTCACAACTCGCGGACGATCCTGCCGCTCACCTAAGCAATTGTATATGTAAGCATTTATGTATGGACTCGTATTTGCTCAAGATAGTCGGCATTACTCCAGTCCAGCGCTATCCATAAGCCTCTTTTTCGGCCGATTACGCGTTTTTAAGCGATTGCCTTTCATTTAGCAAATTGCAAATCACAAATTCATATGCAACGCACAACTGCAACTGCTTTCGCACAGAACGCGCTTTGCATTTTTATAAACAAGCATGCGCATGCGCGATACAGAAGACAGGGCTGGGAGCTGCCATCAATGTTTGCATGCCTAAATTTAGAAAAACGGCGCAGCACAACATAGAGGCAAGACGACAGCATTCAGAGGAATTGGGCGCATCAGTCTTTGCTCCGTTCGTACATGTGCTCGAGTGTCGCATGATGACAACGGCCGCAGCGAAGACGAAGCGACAGGAAGCTAGACGTCAGTGACGCCACAGATGCCGCCACCGGCGATTACAATGCATCAAGCGTTCAATATAGATATAAATTAATTATTTCTGGAGGTGACGGTGGGGATTGTTGCTTCAGCTGTGATGTAAATACAGCGAAATCAATTATATTGTAAGCACTTATGCGAAGTATGACGCTTGCCATTTAAAGAGCTGACAAGAATCGCTTATTGTGCCTCAACTGAAGAACTTGCCACCAGAAATTCGTCGGTTTTTGGTTTTAGTTTTCACCATATCATTATACATAATCATCAGATTAATATTTTAAGGCCGTATTTCATTATGTAATATATCTTATATATAAAGTGATTTTTAGGCGCATAAAATTTCCTAGAGGGTTAAATGTCAAATAAGCTGTCAAAAAGAGATACGAGTTTGACATTTAAGTTCAGTTGACTTTAGAAAATGACCATATAAAAACTTACACCGGAAAAAATTTTCTAATTTGTTGAAATTTATTTTCAAAACATTCGTTCTGTCGGCAGATTTAAAAAACAAATGGTAATTATCAGAGTTTGTGGTTTAACGGGTTTATAAATAAGAATTTTCGATGACCCGGTGCCGGATTTAGAATGGAATTTCGTCTACAATGCGCTTATCTTCGAGCTCCTCGAGCGTTGCTGGTGATTGATGTAAATCTCTGATTCAACATGCTCCCAAAGAAAATAGCCTAGAGCCGTTCTCGAAATTAAGAAGCCGCCAAACTTGGCACGCAATGAGTTTATGTTTAGACGTGAAATAAGAAGCGGCGTTTCATCTTATTAGAAATAGAGATTGCCCGCGTCGATTTCATCAAGTTCCGAGAAAAAAGTCTGGCGACATTGTGTAATAATGCTCGCTATTGAATAAAGCCCGATGATACCGCCATATCACAAACCGCACCATACAGTCTATTTATAGGAGTTAGCTATTGCAACTCCTGAACCACACGAGGATTTGACTCGCGCCAAAAGCGACAATTTTGTTTATTGACGAAGCCATTAAGCCAGAAGTGGCTTCTTTTATTTCCAGCGGTCAATCTGCAAGGCTACGGCACTTCAAATGGTCTATCGGCTTTAGTTGCTGAGCCAACACAATCTTATACGGATGCAGAATCAAATCCAACCGCAAAATTTGCCATGTTGTTATCGGAGAGAGGCCCAAATGGTTGGACGACATACAATGTTTGTCCGGAAAGTATTTGGACTGATTTTTTTCCACCGCGACTGTACTTCGGAGCCTGCGCGCACCGATTGCATTCGGTAGAGGGCGTGCCTAGCCAACGAACGGGCGGCTGGTCAGTTGTCTCCGAGCCCCTAGAGAGTCAGAACAAACATTTACGCGCGACGTGTTTCTGTGAGTGGTGCAAGCCGAAAATGCAGCGTTCGTTAGAGCAGAGGTACGCGATTAAATTCTGTCTGAAACTCGATAAATCTGCGACAGAGAAGTTTGATATGATCAAGCAGGCTTACCCAGATGTTGCTTTAGCAAGAAGTGGTGTGTTTCGGTGGCGCCAGGCCTTTTTGAAAGGCGGGGAAGAGGTCGCTGACGAAGACCGGAAAAGATGCCAAATCCAAAGTGAAAACGATGCTCATTGTCTTTTTTGACATAAAAGGCATGAATTTCTTCCTCCTGGACAAACCGTCAACGCCAAGTTTTACGTGGAAGTCCTCAAGAAACTCAAACGAAGGGTCAATCGGGTCCGACCGATTGGAAGTTGCTCCACGACAACGCCCTGGCTCATACCGCTTTTCTTGTGAAGAGCTACCTAACCAAGGCCGGCATCCCAACGCTTCCGCAGCCGTCCTACAGCCCAGATGTGCGAACAGCTCTTACAGTAGCCATCGAACTAAGCGAATTCTCGTAATAATCTCAATCTAATCTAATCAATATCCAAGCGTTGTATAAAAATTAAACGTGACTCAATGAAATTTCAAACCTTACGGAACGCATTGACAAAAATCCCTAACGGTAGGCACTGTACAGAATATAACAGAGCTTGGACTTGAATACATAAGAATATAAATACATTGGTGTCCCACGTGAATAATACAAATTTATGCGGAATACTCACGAACAGTCCCGACAGAGACATTCATATGAACACACATACTTATGTTATATTCCCGAAGTCATCAACGCCAAAGTCGCACTAGCATCGGCCAACACAAAACAAGAAATGCTATCAGACATGTTCATGTAAGTAAGAGAAATATCTTCATTGCAAATTACACGACACGATCAGAATCACGGAATTCAATTACGCCAAAGAGAAGAAGACAAAATGAGAGCACTTTGCTAAATTTATAGGCCATAAATGTATAAACAATAATGGCGAAGTTAGGGGCCTGGATACATAACTATGTGTGTATGTACAGCCATGAGCTAAATTAAAGACTAGACTAAGTACATACATATATGTACGTATGCAAACTTGTAAGCGCTGGCCGGGAGAGTAGTACCGCAAGCAATTTCAATTAAAAAATTAGTGCGCCAACAAAATGATTTATTTGTGATAACCGAAATGTGAGAAATTCTTGCTCAAACATCATTTATTTTATGAAGAAGGCGCAGAATTTCCGGCGTAAACGCTTACAATAGCAACAATACACATAAGAGCGGTGAGGAGGGGCTTGAGGCAAACTGCATATGGTTGCCAGTCTGCTCAGTAAGCGCGCCGCTGGGCATTACAAACACTTGTTTAGGCGAAAGAGGCGCGCGGTAGGGTCGGGGTGGTTGAAAAGGAGTCAGAAATTTGCACGTATGCTCCCTCAGCTCTTAGCTTGCTTACTTACATATGAACATGAGCGCTTAAGTGCTTATAAGTCAATGGCCAATGTAAGGCCTGTTGGGTGTGGACTCGCATACTAAGTGCGGCGACAAAGCATAATAAAAGCTAATGGCTGTTTAAACGGTGGGACCAGGCGGCAGTGGAAATCAAAACAACACGGCAAATACTTACATACATATATATTGAAAGGTATGTATGTATGTAGGAAAGGCTGAATGTAACAAAAAGGAAATATTGGAAGTTGTGTAATGAAAGCAAAAGTTGGCAGCAAAAACCTGACTGAAAAAGGGAAGAATACCAAAAATGAACACCACTTGGAACACACCCAACTTTGGCTATAAATATCGATCATTGCGCTTAGCAACTTAGCAAGTGGAGGCGTAATTCAATAGCGTTTATGGGCAGAAGTGCAAGACAACACATATATACATAAATTCATACATACGTACATACGTACAAAAATTCATGTAAACATATGTATGTATTTGTATATTTCACTAGCTTCTTAAGCCATAAAACCAGCGTTTAATCGCTTATTTAAGACGTTAATAAAATCAATTTTTATGCCTGAAGATCTAAATCTAAGTACATTTAATGATTGTGTTTATTGCGTGTCGTAAAATCGGTACTCAAAGGGTTAAGATCAAGTGGGACATAAGCGGAATACTAAAGTCTTAAAATGAAAAAATATGTATTGATGCCTTTATATAAAAAAAGAAAGTTTCCATACACTATTCTTTGGTCGTTTTTTATTGTACAATTTTTATGGCAGCTATATGATATAGTGATCCGATATGAAAAATTTCTTGGGAGACTGAGTCATTGCCTCAGAAAATCACCGATGCCGAATTTCGTGAAGATATTTCAGCAAATGAAAAAGTTTTCGATACAAGCACCTAATTCCGATCGTTCAGTTTGTATAGCAGCTATACGCTACAGTAATGCGATCTACTCAATTTCTTCGGAGATTAGATAGTAATCCATGTCAAATTTCGTGAAGATACTTTATCAAATGAAAAAATTTTCCATACAAGCTTGATTGCGATCTTTTAATTTGTATGGCAGCCATATGTTATAGTGATCGAATCAGAAACATTTCTTCGGAGATTCAGTTATTGCCTCTGAAAATAATCCATGTCAAATTTCATGAAGATACCTCGTCAAATTAAAAAGTTTTCCATACAAACACTTGACAACGATCGTTCAGTTTGTATGGCAGCCATATGTTATAGTGATCGGATCTGAAAATTTTTTTCGGAGATTGCATTATTTCCTTAGATAGTAATCCGTGCCAAGTTTCATGGAGATATCTCGTGAAATGAAAAAGTTTTTCATACAAGCACTTGATTCTGATCGTTCGGTTTGTATGGCAGCCATATGTTATAGTGATCGGATCTGAAATTTTTTTTCGGAGATTGCGTTATTTCCTTAGATAGTAATCCATGCCAAGTTTCATGGAGATATCTCGTGAAATGAAAAAATTTTTCATACAAGCACTTGATTCCGATCGTTCGGTTTGTATGGCAGCTATACGCTATAGTGGTCCGAAAGTAGTACTACGAAAATCCACGTTCTGTAAAGAATGTGTTTCGCGCACTTCGTTCAATTAAAGGTCAACATAATCGGCTTACTGAACGTTCTATTCGCAACACCATCAACCAACTTGAGACCCAGCATTTATTGTTGGATAATATTCGACCGGATAGACCACGTCCAGCTCGCAGTGAAGAAAATATAGCTTCCGTAGCTGAGAGTGTACACGAAGACCGTAGAAAGTCGATTCGAAGCCGTTCGCCGCAACTCGGATAGACGTATGGAACGACACTTCGAGATCTTAAATTGAGAGCGTACAAAATACATATTGTGCAAGAATTGAAGCCACTCAACCTTCCTGAGCGACCCTGATTCGATCTATGGGCTCTTGAAAAGTTCTAAGAAGATCCGACGTTTTCGAGCCAAATTTTGTTCAGCGATGAGGTCCATTTCTGGCTCAATGGGTATGTAAACAAGCAAAATTGTCACATTTGAGACGAAGGGCGACCTGAAGATTTTCAAGAGCTAGAAGAAATTACGGTTTGGTGTGGTTTGTGGGCCGGTGGAATCATTGGTCCATATTTCTTCAAAAATGATGCCGGTAAGAACGTAACCGTCAATGCTTACCGTTATTTCGTCATGGTAACCTATTTTTAATATACTCTATTCATGGTATTATAATTTTTTTTGTTGAAAACTCTTTGCTCTGATATACGTTAACCTTAAATAATTTGGTATATAAACAAGTTTTGAAGAACAACCAGCAAAAAAGTAAAAGCAAACAGTTTTCTAGCGATTAATTTTTAAGTACTTAATTGGCTCAAATAATTTGGCGTAAAATCATTTTTACTTAAGCATCGTGACCAATCACAGAGCCACACCGCGCTTGGCGTGCCAAAGTGCATCTTCAGATTTTGCGCCGCCTCAGCTCATTACCTGCACTGCAGCGCGCTGGCTGCTGTGGCATGATGGGTGCAGAAACCTTTGGAATCCGCTGCAGGGAAAGCGTATATAAAGTAAATACCACACAAAAAGAAATTTTCCGTTACCGTTGTGGAATGTGTGTGTGGCACGAAATAGTGTGCGCCACGCAGCGTGATCGCTGATCGTGTAAACTTCAAATATGCGCCAAGCGTATAATTCAATTAAGTTATGGTCTGTAAAAATAATATGCTATGTAATCATCAACGCACTACATCACTTACAAGCCAAATGCAACTCCAAAGGCCGTGTTGAAGTGGCGCAGAGCAGCATCGGCAGCCTAACAACGTCAGATTTACAACCACGAATGGATGTATGTAGATATGAGCAGCCGATTGCGCAGTTATCGAATTGGCAGTATGCATGTTTGTGTGCTTATACATATCTACATTTAGTAATGCACGCAGGGATCTACTTATGCATTTTTTTGTAGAATGACTGCATTGCGGTTGTGGACTAATGCATGTAAATTACTACTCGTATGCGCATTCGTACATACTCGTACATCGTCGTTATTTAAGTATACGTGAAGAAAAGAGTTATCATGTTTATCTATTAATATTACTTTGAAATCTTACAAACGATCAGATTTGGAAAGCGCCCACTTCAAATATTTTGTTGATCTGTTAAATTTCGTGGGAAAGATCAGACGGGCGATCGACAGTAATAAATGAGCAACAAAAGACAATTCAACAAGATCATTGGATTTTTCGATGAACTCGTTAGTAAATGAGAAAACGAATAAAAATACCAAAAAAAAAAAAAAAAAAAAAAAAACAAGAAAAAACGTTAAACGAAAGCTAAATACCCTTCACAGGTGCATTTCTGTTAGTAACTATTTGTTCAGTTTGTATGGCAGCTATATGCTATAGTGAGCCGATCTGAACAGTTTCTTCGGAGATTACATTGTTGCTTTAGGAAATAATATATACCAAATTTCGTGAATATATCTTGTCAAATGTGAAAGTTTTCCATACAAGCATTTGATTCCGATCGTTCTGTTTGTATGGCAGCTATATGTTATAGTGGTCCGATATCGGCCGTTCCGTCAAATGAGCAGCTTCTTGAAGAGAAAATGACGTTTGCAAAATTTCAAAACGATATCTTAAAAACTGAGGGACTAGTTCGTATATATACAGACAGACTCCGACGATTCCTTCTGGGTGTTACAAACTTCGTGACAGACTTAATATACCCTGTTAGGGGAATAAAAATAAGACGAATGTTATTTGTTTTTACAAAGATTTTGTGAAATTTTCAGTGGAAATTTTTCAAAACTCGCCATTTTGATGTCATAACCAGCACTCCCTTGGAAAACAGGTGCCTGCGGGTTAACCACAGAACTTCTTACAGGATCATTAGGAGTAAAAAGACCAAAGTACGTGTTTTAATTAACAGCATAAACTTCGTTTTGGACGATGTCGATTTCGACAGACGTTTATACTAATAGACCCACTTCTATATCACAAATGGTCACAAAGGTCCAGCACACTGAATAATTCCAATTCGAAACAAAAATACGGAATTTGTCTCGAAGGAGGTTGATCATATCTCTAAACCTTGTCAGGTTGTAATCTTCTAGTAGTAGCTTGGCGTAGCTGATGCCTGCTGCTAATGCCGTTTTCTCCCCACTCTATCCACGGTGCGAAGCAACTTCTTTACGGTGTGGGGCCCCACCGCAATGCTTGGTTCTGGCATCATAATCCTGGAAGATGCCGCAGAGCGGGTTAGTTCGTCGGTCGGCTCATTGCCGGCTACCTTGTTATGCCCCACCCAGGTCAAGCGTACACGGTTACAAACTAATAGGAGGTTCAGCTTTCCTATGCACTCCTCCGCTAATAGCGATTTGACTTCATAAACCGAGATCGCTTTTACTGCCGCTGAGTATAGCGATACGCTGGTTGCGATAGTTGCGATGGAGACTGATTTCTGCACACTGACGTATAGCAAAGACTTCTGCTTAAAAGATGCTCCGAAAATGTCCCATTGGTATGGATAGTTTCGGTATCACTGGATAAAGCTGTCCCTCAATAGTAGGTTGAGCGAGGAATCACTCCAATCCGCCTTACTTCTTTGTAAAGTTTACCCTGTTCGTAACGTCGTCCCTTGGAAAGAATGGCCAGTGGTGAGTCATCCCCTAAGACCTTCATTTGTTGAGACGACATTATCTTCTTTATGTCCAAACCTTCTGCTGCCATTAGCAGTGAAACACACCATCGCTGATTGTTTGATCACTAAATGCAGCAGTGTGAGCTTCAGCATGACTTCAATTGCTGCGATTGGGCAAGTGCGCATTGCCCCTGAAGCGCAGACGCAGGCGAGTTTTTGCAGCTTCGATAGTTGAAGGCCTACCGAAGACTGCATTGCCTTCGATGCCCAAGCAACCGCTTCACAAATGACAATGGGCGCCACGATCATGGTATACAGCCACCTGATGATTCCTGGCTTGCAACCCCAGGATCTGCCAGCTAGGCATCTGCATATCATGAGTGCCTTGGTGGCTCTGGACAGTCTTAATTCCACGTGTCTATTCCACCGTAAGGTTGAGTCTAATGTGAGGCCTAGGAATTTGACCTCTTTAGACAACTCCGACTCCCCGCCACCAAGTACCTCATGCCCAGAAGAGATCTTTGCTCTATAAAATGTACTACGGTTATTTTTGACGGGTTGATTTTTAACCCTACCAAATGGCTCCATCCCTTTGCCAGACTTAAGCTCTTTTGGACTATGTTACACAGAGTGTTCTCAAATTTACCTCGTGACATTATGACCATACCATCGGCGTACCCCTGGCAATCCCATTGTTTGTGAGCAAACCAAGGAGCTCATCTTCTACTAGTCTCCGTAGTAAGGTGCATAGAACTTCACCCTGTGGACTGCTCCTCATAGTACCAAGACGTATCTTAGTCACCCCCAGAGTGGTTTCAGCTATCTCTAGCTACAGTACTGGAGTCATCACACTCCTTTTCTCAATACATACATATATGATTTAAAGGTATCCTGCGATTCCTTCTGGACCATTACTAACTTCATAGCAAACTTAATATACCTAAAAATATTTCACTCGATATTTTTAAATTCACATTGCCCTCCAGCTCGTATCTATTAAGTTGATTAGCACTGTAGCTACCATTCATGAACATTTATCAATTTTCTTGAGAATTTTGTAAGAAAAATACACAATTTTTTTTACAGTTATGTTAGCTACAAAATACAAAACACATTTTGCAGATCTTCATCGAAAAGTCAGTAAATACTTTTTTGTTGCCGACCGCTAGGTTGTAAGAACATGACCGATAACAATTGAATTGAGAAAATATGAAAGACATGAGACAGTGACAACTTATCAGACACACACAACGAACGGTAGTTACACTACTTATTGCGGCAACTGTAACGAAAAATGAATTAAATGCCAACGCAAAGCCGCGGAAAAATTGTACGAAAGGTAAAAAAAAAATACAAATTTAAAACAAAGAGAAATTGTAACATTAATTAGCGAAGATGCCGAGGCAGTCGGAATTGGCAGAAGACAGGGGGCTGCGAGAAATGCTCATTGCGAATGCCGAATACCGAAAGCGAGTGTGTGCATTGCATTGCTATCAACTGCATTTTACAACAACACACACATAGGCACGCACACACGTGCGGTTAAATATGTACTTACGTAAGTGCATAAATGGCAGAGTTGATACTTAAGCTTTCAAGTTCGGATGCACGGCGGAGGCGCCCCTTTTGGCAAGTTGGCGATAATGTGACCAACCAGTCCAAAGTCGCTTAACTGCTGCCAGTTGCAAGCTGCAAGCTGCCATTACAACAAAGTCGCCGTTTTATTTCACACATTTTTGTCATGGCCATGCGAAACGAAAGACGACGCGCTCAAATGGAGCAGGGACGAGCGTGTCTCAGCGGCCAGTGGGTGGAGCAAGGTAAAAGCGCATAAGTAGAAATTTATGTGACACGATACTGTTGACTATAAAAATTAATTTAATGCATCTAAATAAAGTGTACGAAGTCGAGATGGCACTTTACGACCAAACCAGTCAATAAGATTTTAATTATACTGGTATGGAATACGTGCATATGTACATATGTGTGCGGGTGTGTAGAGCACCATTTGCAGAGGACACGCCGCATTCATGGAAGTATTAATACAAATTGCCAATGACATAAGCGGGCAGTGCAGCAAGGTAATGCAACATGATGCAAAGCTGGCAGAAAATGGAGCGCACACCCTTTATGAAAGGAAAATAACAACAAATGTGAGACGTGATCACACAAGAGCAAAGAAAAATTTACCATACTCGTATTCACTATTTCAAACCACTTCATATCGATGCTAATAAATTTTTTTTTCCAAGAGTTTACAATAATTTATCGAACATAATCGAAAGTATTAAATTAAAAAATAAGTTATAACTTATGCCTGTAAAATAAAATGTTTATCGTTAAAATTATCGATAACTTGAAAAACATAATATCGATAAAAAAAATTCAACAGATAGAAATAAAACTTGTATCATTAAAGTTATTGATAATTTTAAAAACTAAGTGTCGATGAAAAAATTTCGATATACATATTTTTATCGATCTTTTATCTTTTTTTCGAACGATTTTTATCGAGTAGGTATTATTATGAATATCTGAAATCAACAAACTTGTTCGAGAACAGGGCACTTAACTTTACTACTATCGGAGAGGAAAGAAGATAATAATTTATCGCACATAATCGAAAGTATTCAATCAAAAAAATTTTTATCGCTAAAATTATCGATAATTTGAAAACTAAGTATCTATAAAAAAAATTTCGATAGATGAAAATAAAATTTTTATCTTTCAAATTATCGATAATTTTAAAAACTAAGTATCGATAAAATTTGTTTCGATATATTTTTTATTGATTTTTTATAATTTTTTTTAAATAGATTTTTATCAAATATTATTATGAATATCTGAAATCAACAAACTTGTGTTATACATTTTGGTCTTGAAAGCTTTTTATAGAAAAGTATCATTAATATCTGAAATTAACAACACAATACGATTTATTAGCGCTTTTCATTTCAATAACAAAAATCATAATTGTAGACGTTGAAGTTAGTTAACTTTACATAAATTTTAAAAATATTTAAAGTAATTTTTTATCCAACAATTATAAAAAAATTGAGAAAATATTAATGAAAATGAACACTCAGCATACAAAATGTTAGAAAAGCTAGTAAAAAATTAAAACCAAAACAGTCAACGAAAATAAATCGCAGAAACATCGATAAAACATTTAAATTACCGATACAACTTTATAAGTACCGATTAGCATATATGTATATTTTAACAAACTTTTTCAAAAAACTTTAGAATTTAAGTAATAAAACATATTTCGAAAGGCATTATGATTTCCAGAACTTAGATATTTAGACGAGCTTACCGATTACCACTGAACTATTATCATCGCAGTAATCTACGGAGTGAGCAATACCAGCTTTCCAAGCATCTATCAGGTTCCTAACTCACTAAAGATCTACATTTACTGCTCTTCAACTGCCACTATTCACTTTACCCAGTTTTCATATCTCACCATCTCTAGCAATGCGCATTCATCGAATATACCCATTTAATCTAACGGTAAACAGAGTGTAAATTCGTTTACAATTCCCAACTTTCTACGAAGCTTTTAAATATAGTAACCATGTTTTCTTGTTCTTAGCGACGGTACATGGCATGTAAGCCTCTCCAATGAATAACGGTTTACACTCCAAACACAAATCTCCACTCACGACACCGATACAGCTGTTGGAGCAAACTCACCGCAATTAATAATCCCGACCAGTTTGGTCCAACTACCCGTGAAACGGCGGCTTTTCGACACTTCCAAGCCGAACCAAAACGAAAACGCAACAAACCAAGCAATCAAACCAGATTCAATTTAGCAGACTTGAATTTCTGCACTGACGCGCCAATGTCGCACACCCGGCAACGGTCGACTGTTTTCAACGCGCCCGGCATTCCGTGTGTGCAAACAACCCAGCGGCAGCACGCCGTGACAGGCGACGAAGCGAGCAGAGCATGTAACTGGGCTTACAGTGCGCCTCTGCTATTCGAGCGGTGTATGCAGGCGATGCACACATGCACTTTGGATGTGCATAGTTGTACATACCTATGTATGTATATATGTATGTGGTATTTGGACCCAGTTGCATGGCAGTCCATTATGATTACTATTAGCGCCAGTGCACTCGGTTAAGCGCAAGTAACTGGCATTAGATTGCACTGCAAATAAGTACACAGTATAGTGTTGCTGAATATAATAGCATCAGTGTTTTTTTTTTCATTTTATTTTATTCTTCATGAAGATTCCTTAACAAATAAAAAAGTTTTTTATACTTGGTCTTAAGTTTGAACGGTCAGGAGAAACCACAGAAACCGAATAGGCAATTGAGAATTAAAGTCCTCTTTCGACGAACAAAGAGCAAACTCTAGAAGTCACTTATTATCCCCGTCCTGCTACATTTCGAGAGAAAGGTTCTGCATTGGCAACGGCGAATACCGCAGTCGATCGAACGTTGAGCTGTATGAGATATACGACGACATTGACATACAAGTAGTTCAGCGAATTAAGAGACAGCGACTACGCTGGCTAGATCATGTCGTCTGAATGGATGAAAACACTCCAGCTCTGAGAGTATTCCATGCAGTACTCACAGGAGGAAGCAGAGGAAGAGATAGGCCTCCACACCGTTGGAAAGACCAGGTGGAGAAGGACCTGGCTACATTTGGAATCTCCAATTGGCACCAAAGAGTGAAAGGAAGTACGACTGGCGCGCTGTTGTAAACACAGCTATAACCGCGTAAGCGGTGTCTATGCAAATAAAGAAGAAGAAGAACAAAATTTTTCATGTAGCATGTACATATGTACATACATATAGTATGTCTGAATAGTAGGGAGTAATACTGCAATGATTAACTACAAAAAATATTAGAGAGTTGCCACCTAATTAAACCTGAAGGCAACTAAATTCAAAATATAGGTAAAGCTTTAACCGGATGTATCTTAAGAAATCCTGTTTACCTATTAAAAATTTTTAAATAGTGTTGCCACTTGTTAAAAAAATCAATTAAAAATTATTATAAAAGAAACTAGCATTTGCTATGTCGCTACGAAACTAAATAAGCTGAGCCAATTTTAAGTAAGTAATACTTGGACTATATACATGTATGTATGTACATATGTACATGGTGTTGCCACCTGTTAAAAAAAAGTTAATTAGAAAATCAAATAAACAAATGTTTGCAATTTATTTGTGAAGCTAAAGAAAGTTAACTGTCGCACGTACAAATTTTTGAGAAGGATTGCCACCCAGCCGACGAAATTACAGTTATTCAATTTTTACTTTACTTTATAACGAATTTTATGAATTGTTATCGAAAATAGATTTGTCAGTGTTGAATTAAGAGATTTAATAAAATCAACATATACATACATGTATGTATGTATGTACATGGTGTTGCCACCTGTTTAAAAAAAGTTAATTAAAAATCAAATTAAGAAATGTTTGCAGTTCATTTATGAAACTAAAGAAGTCCAACTGCCGAACGTACGTTTTTGAGAAAGGTTGCCACCTAACCGCCAAAATTACAGTTATGCAATTTTTTCTTTATAACGAATTTTATGAATTGTTATCGAAAATAGATTTGTCAGTGTTGAATTAATAGATTTAATAAAATCAATATAAACATGAATTTAGATAGAGTTGCCACCTGTTTAAAAAAAGTTAATTATAAAAAATCAAATAAACAAATGTTTGCAATTTATTTGTGAAGCTAAAGAATGCTAACTGTCGCACGTACATATTTTTGAGAAGGGTTGCCACCCGGCCGACGAAATTACAGTTATGCAATTTTTTTTTTTTTATGAATTTTCATTTAAGATACATACATATGTATGTATGTATACTCGTAAATGTACCATTAATAGACTTAATAAATTCAATTTTCAAGTTATTATTATGCCATTATTGCAAGCACCACTGTAATTGAATTAACAAGCCCAACGGCCGACACTTTGAATGCGAACTCATCAGCGTATCGAAGAAATTGCGGTGGCGGCGGTTAATATGATTGTATTAGTGCTGCTAAAAATACTTATTAAACAAAGCGCCGTAAAACAATACAAAGTAATTTAATAAAAGCACAGACATACCCACACACACACACATACATAGAGCAACACAAAAGCTGTAACTGCATTTACAGAACGCCTTTAGACGTTGAAGGAAGTGCGAAACAGTAAACTTGCCAGCGAAATAAGCAAAGAGTAACCGCAAAACACGCCAACAGCCGCAGCAGGAGCAACAAGCTGTGCAACAACAATAAAAACAACAACAATAACACTACTTACTAGCTGGCTGGCTATGAAGAAAAGTAGCTGGAGCTGGAGCTCGAACCAGATGTAGTAGTTAGAACTAGCGCTGTCTGCCGTCAGAACGAATTGGAATAATGTGGTTTGCGGTTTTGATTAGTTGTTGCTTTGGCGCTGTTAGATTTTTCATCAATGTTGCCTCATTTATTCTGCATCCGTTCGTTCTTCTACCCAATTACAAGCCATTTGCTATAGCCTACATTTATGTACATATATGTATGTATGTGTATGTGTCCGTGTGTTGGTAGCCAGGTGCTGAGCCACGAGCGTTAGACCAGAAAGAAATAACAGTGTCTAAATATTTTCTAATATATGTACATACTTATCTACCCACGTAAGTGCTGCTGCGCGCATACATACATACATACTATCTGTGTGTGTGTAGGTAATTTATAGTGGGATAGTTAAGTTTTATAGCATGATAGTTGTGCCGTATTTCGCTGTGAGTGACCGCAGCAAGAGGTCAATGCTGATGTGCTTCAAACAAAAAGCGATAATCCAAGCGGTGGCATTATTCAAATGCTGACACACAAACACGTACAACGCTATTAAAGAATAAAATAAACAATTAACTAAGATGGAACTGCCGGTAGGTAAAAGCGGATGGCAAAAGGTGAGAGATAAATGGGTTCTATATACACGCCGGTTGATGATGAATCATCGCTGCTCTACAGGTGTGTGTTTGGTATGTATGTATGCATACGTGTACGTAGCAACTGGTGCAGAACTCTGCATATTCATGTCTTGACTTCGTTATGGCAATATGAGTAGCAATGAAAGAGGAAGATTACAATTCTTTACAGTTTTTAAATTATTTGCCTTATATAAAGCGATATGTACATATGTATGTACTATACATACTTTTGTTTAAGGAACGTGTACGCCACAAGTCTCAGGTGGTTTGTTATGAGGGCAAATAACAATAAAGCTATGTATAAGTTGTAAATACGACTATGAAATGCTGGGAATGACCTGAGGTAACGCAGCTGAATTTACATAATTAATTTTAAATAATTTAAGTTCAACAAAAAAAGTTCAAAAGAGAGAAAAAATAATTGCCAACAATAATTAATTCATTGTAAACAATTTTCACACATCTTTTTATTTGCCAAAATCACAAAACTGAACTTAGTACAGATCTCTGTACTATGTATTGAACTTAGATTACTCGAAAATCATCAAATTTTTGGAACATTCCTCATTGCACGCAATATAATACCACCTGCCCAACGAGCGACCTCTCTTTGATCAGGTAATCAGTATATTCCCCAAAATAAACAGATTTTATGAATACAGTAGAGGCCCGCTAATCCGGATCAATTAAAACCGGTCCCTATCCGGAATATAAGGAAATCCGGATTAACAAAGACATATCAGAACTATGTATTATGAAAAAATATTTATAAATTTCTGTTTGTTTATTATAACAAATAATACACATGTTCCAAAAAAACAAAAAAAACTTAAACCAATAAAACATATAAGCGAATGTAGTGAATAATAAACATGTGATCCGGATTAGAGAATACGGATAGATAATGTCGGTCCGGATTACAAGGGACGTAATAGGAATTTTGAGTTTTTTAACCCTGTCCGGATTACAGTGGAATCCGGATTAGGCCATGTCCGGATTAGCGGGCCTCTACTGTACCCAGCAGGGAGCAAGAATTAAGTGATAATGAATTAAAAAAAAAATTAAATAAACAATGCTTGAAAATCGCCGTGCTGGCATTAGAGAGTTATGGTATCAGGTCTCAACATCAATATGGATCAACTAAACACATTTTGGTTCATATTTAGGGTAAGAGCGTGTCAATGTTACACTCGTACCAAAGCCCTGAATCTTTTGGAAGAACTATGACAAATAGAGGTCGCAAAACAGATGCTTGAGGATTCTAAACACTTCAAAAGTAATGCTAAGCCTGAAAATGATATTGTTTGTAAGTCCGGGCAAAATTTGATCCAACAAAGAAATAGCAAACAAGCAATTTATTCTTTAAAACATCGCATGAGCATGTCGAAGGTGAAAACGATGATTATTGCCTTTTTTGATAGCCGTGGAATCGACCACAAAGAATTCGTTCCACCGGGGAAAACTGTGAATCAAGTTTACTATTGCCAAGTACTCGAAAGATTGCGAAAACGAGTCAACAGGGTGCGCCCAGACATCGCTCGTAACTGGATCCTTCATCACGACAACGCGCCGTGCCACACCGCCCTCAGCGTGTCCCAGTATTTGGCCTCTAAAGGGATCGCCGTGTTGCAACAGCCGCCTTATTCGCCCGACATGTCACCCTGTGACTTTTTTTGTTTCCTAAAACAAAATCGGTGGTCAAAGGAACCCACTTTGAGTCGATTACGGACATCCAGGCGGCCGTGACGAGGGTACTCGCAGACATCCCAGTCGAAGCGTTCCAGAAATGTTACGAAGCATGGAAAACGCGCTGGAATCGCTGTATAGCTGCCCAAGGAGACTACTTTGAAGGGGATGGCAGAGTTGTAGAATAATTTTCAAATATACGGTTTTTATGGAATCAGTCTCATTACTTAATCATCATACCTCGTATACTTCAGTGCTTTCAAATTCCTATTGTCTACTGGCATCAAAATAGGCTAATTCAAAATAGGATTATTTCTAACACTGTTCCCTGAACGCTATCATTTAGTTACTGGCTAAAGATTTAATTTTGTTTTTATTTTAAAACCTTCCAACCAAAATTTACCAACGAAAACTTGAGTTCATCACTGCAATTCCAGTAAATATGGAATAAATTTGAACTCTTTATACCAGTTTGGACTCTTTTCACAGTTTTTTGGTGGTCTATTCGATAAAAAGATGTAAGGTAGCTAGTACTTGTATAGATAGAAAATAATTGAGGTTTCGCACTGCGACCTATGGTCTATCGTGCCCTCTCCTACATCACACATGATCACGAAGATCCAGTACTCTGAATAATTCCAAGATCTTACTAAGCGCGATTGAGATGATGTGATCCCTGTTCACGTAGATGGATACCAGGACCTTGAGGTTGCTTCTACAAATTGCTGTTCAACCTAGAATAAGGAGTTCTGTAGTTTCCTGTTCTGTTTCGTAAAACCGGTAGTTTGCGCAAGAGACTATGCCCGTGTTGGACAAGTATTTCTTGGGCCTGTATTGCCCAGTGTAAAACGCGACAAGAAGGCGAAATTTGTCACGTGGGAGGTACTACCTCCCAGTAGTAACTTTGCGTAGCGTATTCTTCTCTTCCGTACGGAGCAACTCTTTTCGCGCCGTTAGTGTACCACTGGATAGTACTGCCTTCAGTAGTAGTAGTAGGTCGAGCGTTGAATCACTCCACTCTGCGGGTAGTAACTCTAAACTTCTTAGTGAAGTTTATCCACTTCGTAACGCCGTTTCTTGGAAGAAGGATCAGTGGTGTATCTTCCCCTAAGGCCTTTATTTGTTGAGACGACATTATCTTCCCTTTCCAAAACACTCTGCTGCCATGAGCAGCACGGTATTCTTCGCTTCCTGTTTGATTACTAGACGCAGCGATGTGAGCTACAGCCTGACTTCAAGTGCTGCGGTTGGACAAATGCCCCTGAAGCGCAGACTCAGGCAAGTCTTTGCAGATTTGATAGTTGAAGGTCTACCGAAAACTGCGTTCCCTTCGATGCCCAAGCAATCGCTCCATGATATGATCATGTTATACAACCACGTGATGATACCTGGCTTGCAACCCCAGAATCTACCGGCTAGGTATCTGCATATAATGAGTGTCTTGACGGCTCTGGACGGTGTTAAATTCATTAGTCTATTCGACCGTAAGATTAAGTCTAATGTGAGGCCTAAGAATTTGACCTCTTTAGACACCTGCAACTCCCTGCCACCAAACTTTAAGGGCCTCAAGAGCGGAAGAGATCTTATTCTTTCATTTTCAAGAAAATTAATTTATTTGTTGCTTTTGCTGCCAAAAGTGATCAAACCAAAATAAGAGCTTTCCCGAATAATGTTTGCATGATAATAAAATATTTTTTTTTACTGGTTATTTTCATAAATATAGCAATGCTTTAGATTCCTTCAATGTCACTCAACTTCAAACACGCTTATCAAATTTAGCAAACAAAGGCGGCTTGCAACAATTTCGAAAGTGAAGGTAAAACTTTCCACCGTCAAGCTGAGGCTTGAAACAATGCAAAGCCTTGGACTTCAGCCGGCGGCAGTTTAATCTTTGACAATTGACACTTTTAACTCTTTCACGATGATATTGAAATTTCAGCAAACCACAGCAGCTGATTCCTTTCTTTTTGCTTTGCTTCTGTCTGCTCGCCACTGTGATATTTGCAAAGACGACATTTAATTGAACGTGAGTGATGTCACATAATGAAGCCACGAATTCCACCCAAACTGCCCACTCTCCGACGAATAACCAATGGCACTGCATGCAATTACTCGCATGTTTTACGATCATTTGCAACGCTAGCGACCACAATTGACAGCAGCAACAACAACAAGCAGCAAACAAACAAAAAAACGGGAATTTGCAGTTGTTTTTAATGTTTTTGTTTGTTTGCTTTCAGCCGGTCATCGGGCGATGGCAAGCAGAGGCGTCAGAGAAGCAGCAAGCAAGCAAAAAATAACGGTTTTTCTCAACAGCTGCTAAGCGCTGCATAATTTCTGCGCAAAGTGGCTGTGGCAAGCGGCCAGTGACAGCATAAAAGTGGCGAAACCGAAAGGTGATTTGAAAACAAAATTCAACTGTCGACACAAATGCGAAATTTAGAGAAAATTACACCAACAAAAAAGACAAAAAGAAAACGCGCGAACAAAAAAACAAAAACGAAGACAAAACGACACAATTTACAGTAGCAATTGATGAAGTTGCAAAAAGCAGAGTTGCACTGGCATTATGTTGCGGCATGTGGCAATGCAGGCAATTCGATGCCGTTTACTTTTGATCACCTTCACTTATACATATGTATGTATCCATGTATGTATGTACTTATGTTAGTAAGTTGTCTGTTAACGCCTAATACCGATGGAGTTGTTAATAGCCACAACCACTTTGGGGCAGTTGGACAGCTCATTTAGCCACTCTTGTCAGCTGCTGGCGCTGTGCAAATTTCTTTTTCTTGTTTTCACAAACAAACAGCTCAAATTATAGCACAAGTAGCAAGTGATCAGCGGGCATATGTACCGTAATTGAACAAATTTAAGTTAAGCTACATACTACTGTATATGTAAAGTGCTTGGAGGCGTGGTATAATGAATACACTGTTTGCGAAAAGACTTGCACTTTGCCATCAAGTCAATAGCAGAATAAATTTGTGCAAAATTGATGAGCACAAAACAAGAAAAACCGTTAACTTCGGCTACAACGAAGCTCACTCCCCTCACAGAGGTGCATAAAAGGGTGTAAAAAAACGTTTTCTTGATTTTGGTTGCTCGGTTTATATGGCGGCTGTATGTTATGATGGTCCAATCTGCATAAGTTTCTCGAAGATTATGGCGATGCCTTGAGGAATCACCTATACCAAATTTCGTGATGATACCTTTTGAAATAAAAAGGTTATCCATACGAGAACTTGAGTTGATTCGATAATTTTTTATGGCAGCTACATATATGCTATAGTGGTTGGATCTGAAGAATTTCTTCGAAGATTATAGCGTTTTCTAAAATAATGATTTGTACTAAGTTTCGTGAGGATGCCGCTTCAAATTAAAAAGTTTTTTTTACAAGAACTTGAGTTGGTTCGATAATTTTGTATGGCAGCTATATGCTATAGTGGTTGGATCTGAAGAATTTCTTCGAAGATTATAGCGTTTTCTAAAATAATGAGCTGTACCAATTTTCGTGAAGATATCTCTTCAAATTAAAAAGTTTCCTTACAAGGACTTAATTCCGATGGTTAAGTTTGTATGGTAGCTATATGCTATAGTGAGCCGATATCGGCGGTTCCGACAAATGAACAGCTTCTTGGTGAGAAAAGAACGTGTGAAAATTTTCAGAACGATATCTCAAACACTGAGGGACCAGTTCACGTATATACAGCCAGATGTGACGGACGCGGCTAAATCGACTCAGCTCGTCATGCTGATCATTAATATATTATAGTGCCTTAGACGTTTCCTTCTATGTGTTACAAACATTGTGGCAAACCTAATATCCCCTGTTCCGAGTATAAATATCTACTAGAATTGATATTACGACCAGACCAATAACAAATTCGAGATCGATTTCTCTTTTTACTTAAAAATAACCTCCTAAAATTTTAAATCGATATCTGAAGTAGTTCTTGAGCCTGTCTATCTGAAGTAGTTCTACAGCCTTCTAATATACATATAACCGTCCAGATCAATCAGCGTAATGAGTTGCTCTGTAAACTCGTTTTTCTCGAAGCAGCATTATTCGAAATTGCTTGACTGAAACCCGAAAGATGAGAAGCATTGATAAACCACTATTTTTCTACATTATTCATTTTTTTTTCGACCGTAGGTCATTTCTAGTACGAGTTTCTTTTAGGTTACACCCACTGAGATGTCCGAAATTACTGCAGCAGTTGGAAACGCGTTTTTTAGTGATTCGGAAATCGCTGTAACTCGAAAAAAATTTAATATCAAGCAGTAGATACCCAGTCAATGAACTGCGTAGACGTCTAGTTGTGATCTCAAGTGATAATTTCACTTATGATGGCCACTGACTTACTTTTTCATATCTCAATGTCGCTTTCCTGCCGCCTACACAATTTCTCATTATGATTTTATGCGCTCAGCGTTGACTGACTCGATGAAATTTTAAATGAAATGGCATTGGCGCAGATTAATTATTAAAAAGAAAATGCGTCAGTTAGACGTTTAGCACTACAAACTATTATTATTGTAGTCGCTTATGAACTGAGATTTAATTGAGACAACAACAATAATAAAAACTTTATTTTCAATTTTAATTTTTTTGATTTTTGATTTTTGATTTTTTTGAGCGACTAAATAACTATCAAGTCGAAGATGACTTTTGTTATAACGGAGGTCCTTTTTTTGACAGATCCCGCGTGAATCGTGTCAGGCTATCAGGTTATATTTGTTCAATATTGTTTGACATTTCTTTATGGAAAGACTTACGCCTAAAGAATGTTACAAATCGTTCAACTTTATTACGCTTTCATCAACTTATGGCGAACTTAATCGGCCTACTTAGCGTACTATTCACAATACCATCCCCGATCTTCATTCTTTGTTTGATAATATTTGCCCGAAGAGACCACGATCAGCACGCAGTGAAGAAAATAATACAGCCGTAGCTGAGAATGTATAAGAAGACCGTGGAAGTCGATTTGGCGCCGTTCACAGCAACTCGGACTGACGTATAGACCGACTTGGGGCATCTTACGTCAAGATCTTAAATTGAAAGTGTAAAAAATGCAGCTTGTGCAAGAACTGAAGCCGCTCGCTTTGCTCTATAGGCTCTTGAAAAGTTCCAAAAAGATCTGACGTTTTCAAGCCAAATTTTTTTCGGTTTGTAAAGAAGCAAAATTGCAGCATTTGAGACGAAGAGCAACCCGAAAAGATTCAAGAGCTGCCATTTCATCCATAAAAACAACGGTTTGGTGTGGTTTGTGGGCCGGTAGAATCATTGGTCCATATTTCTTCAAAAATGATGCCGGTGAGAAAGTAACCGTCAATGGCGACCGTTGTCGCGCTATGATAACCGACTATTTGATGGCTGAAATTGAAGCTAGTGGTCTCGGCGACATTTAATTTCAACAAGACGGCGCCACTTTCCACACATCCCATCAACCAATAGATTTATTGAAAGAACATTGTGTCGAGCAAATAATTTTACGTTGATTGGCCACCAGGATCGTGGGAAATCACACCGTTAGACTATTTTCCTGTGGAGATATGTAAAGTCTATGGTCTATGTGGACAATTCCGCTTCGATTCAGGCCTTAGAGCAAAACATCACGCTTGTCATTCGCTAGTTAACAGTCAAAATGCTCGAAAGGGTCATCGAAAATTGGACTTAATATCTGAGACGCAGGTGCGGCCAACATATGAAAGAGATAATCTTCAAAAAATAAATGCCAAAGCATGTTCTTTCTAATAATAATAAACATTTTTCATTAAATTTGAACTTTCTGTGTTTTTTCTTTAACAAATAGGGAACCTCGGAATGTACCACCCT